>NW_022196905.1:230803387-230836491 GCF_008632895.1 Mastomys coucha | reverse complement strand
GTGAATGGGGGTGATGTGTGTGAAGAGGGGGGTGATGTGTGTGAAGTGGGGGTGATGAGTGTGAAGTGGGGGTGGGGTGCTTTGGGATCTCTTGGGTTATGGTTTGAATCTGAAATGTCCCCAGCAGATTCTTGAAAATTGCTATATTAGGGAGATTGTGGAACCTTTAGGAGGTGTCCCCTCACTCTTGGAAGGGGACCACTAGGTGTGGCTTTGATGGTTTGGTTATACCCACCCTGGTTTCTGCCTTGCCCTCCACTTCCTGTCCTGCCTTCATTCCCCACACCGATGGCCATGATCTAAGTGGCTCTGCCATGTCTTCCCCTCCATGGGGATCTGAAACCCCTCTAATTCGTGAGCCCGAATGACCTCACTATGGTCCTGACTGTGGTCACAGCCACACAAAAGTAGCTAACATTAATTAGCATGCTGAGGAAAAAGGTCCTTTGAATGATAGAATCAGGACTCACATTCCAAATATTTATTAATGCTTCCCACAGCCCCCAGCAGGCTTTATGGAGCACATTACAAAAGGTCCCTGCTAGGTCAGCCTTTTCTCTATACCAACTAAATAGCAGGAAATCTGAAGTTCCCTAGGAGGTCTGGGAACTTAGGGTTGGAAAGTATTGCTAGGCTATAGACAGGGACTTGCTGACCACTGGTTAGATATATTTTAATATTTTAACCTATAATGGAGCCTGGGTTAGAACATGGGAAGGGGGAGAGGGCATGGTCTCAGAGTTCCCAGTTCCTGGGAGGACTTGTGTTAATGTAGAAAGTCCTGTCTTGGATGGATGTGGTGGCACACACTGTCTCAGCACTCGAGAGACTGAAGCAGAAGGAGATCAGTTTCAGGATAGCTTGGGCTATAGAGTGAAGTCCTGTCTAGAAAAAATTTGGGGTGGGATTGGAAGGGAAGGGGAAATAAGGAACAGAAAATAAAAAGATAGAAGGAAAAGAGGAAAGGAGGGGGAAGAGAGGAGGAAAGGGAAAGGGAGAGGAGGGAAAGGGAGAGGAGAGAAGGTGAAAGAAGTTTCTAGCCTGGGTATGAAGGTCCAGCCTAACTCAGAAGCAGAAAGGGATACTTGTCTGCATTTGTATGAGGTTCCCCCAAAGCCCTGGTTGTACAGGGGCTGTCCATCTGCAGATACTTTGCTAGCAAATGGGATGCTTCCTTTCAATACCTCTTTCTTGTCAACATTTGGAGATGGGGAAATCTCACACACAGTAGTCGCTACCCTGTGCCTTGGGCACCATGAGAGCTGTCCAGACCTCGGTGTCTACCCTGTGGTCCCCAAGGCCCTCTGTAGCTGTGTCCTACTGCTCCTGAGCAAAGAGAGAGGGGTTGAATTCAGAAGTCCTTCCTAAGCTCAGTCAACCTTCTGGAATGGCACTTTATGTACAGATAACTTCTGGTTTGTGGCACTTGTGAAGATGGAAGGAGGCCTTATGAATCACTGAGAAGGAAGAGCAGGCTATCATAACTGGGCTGCTTTCAAACTCCGTATTCACAGCTGTCTGTTGAAGATGGGATAGTGGCATGGTCCATAATCTCTGCTACTGAAGATGCTGAGGCAGGAGAATTGAGAGTTCAAGGCCAACCCTGGGCTACCTACAGAGTGAGCTCTAAGCAGGCCTGGAAAGCTTAGTGAGACCCTGTCTCAAGATGAAAGCTGCAGAGAGGAACATGAAGATAGCTGTCATGGTAGGGCTATTGCCTAACTCTTGGATCCTGGGTTCAACCCCCAGCACATATAAAAATCGAACCAAACCTGTCAGATTACAGAACTTTAAATGACTCCTTTAACCTTCCCATGCTTCATTTTTCTCCTCTAAAAAAAAAAAAAAATCAGTCTGGTCAATGGTCCACCTTACAGGTCATCAAAAGGGTACCTGGTCACGTAAAGAGCTAAGCCTAAGGCACATGATATGTTCTCCTTTGGGAGGGAGCCGAGCCTGCACTCTGTACAATATAACTTCAGTAGTCAGAAAGGCCTGGTTGACAGCTGCTTGGCTTAGCTGTGCTCATAATCACTGCCTTGTCTTGAGAGCTGTGCCATGAAAAGACCCCTCACATACAACAGGAAAAGTCCCTCTCTTGCCTGGAAGCAATCTGAGACCCTAATGACCATCCTGGGGTGAGATTTAAATGAGCAAGTAAAGAACACGGGGCAGCCAGCCTTGGATCATGCTGGACCTAAACCCAATCATATGCTTACTCTCTTCCATGATGTAAGCCCCATCCCTTGGTGCATGCTGCCCCCACCCCCACCCTTTGAAGTCCAGCCAGCGGCCACTGGGTCTCCATTTATTCATCGCTCACTGCAGAGCCTGCCAGCCCAGCAGCAGAAGCCGTTATCACTTTTGCCCTGGGAAAGAAAAAGCAAAGATCTGAAACAGCTCTAGGAGCGCCAACCAGGGAATCTTTAAAATACCAAAGGTACGGGGTAACAGGGTTGGTATATCCGTTCCATTTGCCTCCTTCCTAGCAGCAACAGGAAGCTTTCGGAGTGCTTTGGGCAGTGGAGCCACGAAACCAGCAGCAAGTGCTGTTGGCAGGAGGAGGGACTGAGCAGCCCTCAGGTCTCACACACACACACACACACACACACACACACACACACACACACACACACAACCACCAGTCAGTCAGGATTCACAAACCTTAATAATTCTCTGGGAATCTTGAGAGCCTGGACTGGGGTCCAAAGTGGATACATTTCCAACTCCTCCTAAGTGATGCTGGAGCTGGACCTAGGGACACTGAAACACTGAGTTTTCATAAGCGCCCACAGGATTGTGGATGGTGTCTCTGTTGCGGAGACCCTACCGTGTGCTGGTGGAGGAGCCACCATGCAGCAGGGTGTCACTTGGCTCTCAGAATCAAGTCCCAGCTCTCCCCAAGACTCAGGCAGCCTCGGGGCCTGTCCTGATTTCGTCCCTGGATCTCCATCCCCAGACTTATGTTTTACAGACCAGAAACAGTCCCCTGCAAAACTTACTGTGTCCAAGTATCTTCAAGCTTCCAGGCTTTGCTGTCCCCTGTGTTTAGGCTTGCAATAAGGTCCCCTTTGTGTGAGGCAGTCGCTGTATTGAGATCTTAACACAGGAATTCTTTCTCCCAGGAGCCTCCCTTGGTGTGATGGTGCCTTTCAAATGTGAATTTGACTGGGCTGTGAAGCATCTACACTTCTGGTGAAACACTACTCTGGAAGAAGCTTAACTCTCCTTGATGTGGACAGGACTCATGAAACCAGTGCAAGTCTTGAATAGAATAGAAAGACTACCAGGCTTGTGAATAAGAGGAATCTCCTCCTGTCTGAGTGCTCTCAATCTGGGATACTGGACTTTTTCTCTTGAATCTGAACTGAACTAAAACATTAGCTCTCATGCATTCCAGTGTCAGGACTCAGCCTGGACCCAACCTCTGGCTCTCTCAGGTCTTTGGACCTAGCCAATTCCTTTTAATACACTTTTTCTGTATATACAGTGTACTGGTTCTGTTTCTCTTAGTACCTTAGTCCACTAGCCCACTCAGAAAGTTCTCCCATTTCTGTTGCTCTTATATGTGTATCTTATACCAAAGATGCATTCTAGTACCAATCAAGAGACCTTATTTTTGTTCCAGTAACACAATGTCCAATAATGCAGCCACCAGGCCAAATGCAGCTATTAAGAATTTAAAACCAGACAAATCGAAAATGGCACATGCAGTACTTAGAAAAATGAACTATATGGCATATTGCATGGCTCAAGAGGAAAACAGAATGTAAAAAAATAATCTTGTTAAAAATGTATTGTATTTACTACCTGTTAGCATTATAATAATCTTTATATATGGGGTTAAATCAAATATATTATGAAAGTTACTTCTACCTTTCTTGTTTTGTTTCTGATATAGCTATTGGAAAATATTAAGTGTGGGTGTGGCTTTCTTTTTCTCTTTCTGTTTGACAGAACCTCTGTACAGTGATGTATCTGAATCTGTTTCCTCAAGATGGTTTCACAATAAGAGATTTTTTTTTTTTTTTTTTTTTTTTTTTTTTTTTTTTTTTTTTTTTTTTTTTTTTTTTTTTTTTTTTTGGTTTTTTTCGAGACAAGGTTTCTCTGTATAGCACTGACTGTCCTGGAACTCACTCTGTAGGCCAGGCTGGCCTCAAACTCAGAAATCTGCCTGCCTCTGCCTCCCAAGTGCTAGGATTAAAGGCATGTGCCACCACTGCCCTGCTACATACAATAAGAGATCTTAAGGGTCAGCTGGTGCCAACCAAATCCGTCCCTCAGCTTCCTGTGTCAATAAAGTTTCACTGGAACACAGCATTGCCTGCTCATTTACATGGACCATGGCTGCCCTCACACTATAGGGCCAGAATGGAGTGTTTGCAGTAAGAGCAATGGCCTACAGGCTTCAGTATTTACCTTCTGGCCCTTCAGGAAAGTTTGTCAAGCTCTGGTGGTTAGTGTGTGTGAAAGCTGAGTGGCCAAAGCAGGTCAAACTCTGGGTGACTCTGGCTGATCATGGAAGTGTGGCCTTTTGAGCTTCACTTTGCTCATATGTAGAGTGGGAACCATACAGCGATGATCTCGTGGAGGTGAAGTATTGGGTGAGATGCAGCCTCTCAGGCAAGCATGCCTGGGTGAGGAGGTAGAAAAGATCCTGCTTGGGGCTGTTTGCTTTGCTGGCCTTGGTAAAGAATTATCTGTCGGCTCCCCGACAGTGAGCTCTCTGTGACAACTCTATGTCCTCCTGTCCCTGTACTCACACCGCCCAGCTCTGGGCTAGCATGGAACCATGAGGGGAGCACAGTCTGGCTCCCTTTTCTCACAGGTTCTCATTCCTACTTTGCCAACAGCTGAGGGACCTGGTCCAGACAGCTGGGACACCTCCATCTCACCTCCAGCCTGTACACACCTTGCTGGTCTCCCCAGTGCGATCTTAGGGCTCTGGACCATGAAGAGGCAGGAGGTGATCTGCAGGATCTGAACTGTGCGGTGGTTTCCACTCCCACCACTCAGAGAGAGAGAGGCCTCTGAGTCAGGGAGAGGCCCAGAGCCGCATCCAGATGGGACGGAAACGTATTTTTAGCCCCTATTGATCTCTCTCACCCAGAAGCCGTCATTATCCTGGTGTAAAGAAGCAGATGCTGGTGGCAAGAGTCTCCTGGCCCCTCTAGCCCATGGGTGCCCAGAAAATTGCTCTAAGCCACCAGTCAAAGAAGACCAAAATAGCTTCCCAAGCTAGCTGTTCTAGGCCAGCCATGCTGCGCCCTCGGCAAAGGGCTAACTTTGACTCCTGCAAACATTATTATCCATGGTTTTTTCTCAGCATCTTTGAAACCAAGAAGTCAGCCTCTAATTGGTCTGTCTGTAGTTCTCAGTTTTGTCTAGCCACTGGGCAGTGAGTGGTGAGAGGCCTCTGGTAGAGTCAGGCCTAAGGGACGCTAATCTGCAGGACGATGTGGCTACCTCCAGCCTCATACATAGCAGGGATCTCCTACACCAAAGCAAACTTAGGCCTTGCTGGATTTAATGTTCTGTCCCAACCCAAATTAATGGCCTCAGGGAAGATCCCACCAAGTCTCTAATAGTGAAGAAATAAATTCCTGCTCTCAGCCCAGTTTGGTGCCACACACATATAATCCCAGCACTTTAGGAAGCTGGAGTGAGAGAATTTCCAGTCAGAGGGCAGTATGGCCAAGGCTCTTTCACAAAACCATCAAATGGAACACAGTGCAACAAATCCTCACTGTCCTGAGTGGACAGAGTGCAGGCTTACCCCCTCCACACCAGGCATTGTGGTTGTGGAGGACCACTGGAGAAACACAAAATCCACACCAGAGTGGCATGGGCTGCAGAGCACGGCAGGTTGAGCGCATTTGCCTTGTGCTGGTCAGTGTTTAAAAGCTAGCTTTCTGGGATAGGGGAGGAAACACTTCATTTATAATGCTTGCTGATTCCTATGGTATGAATAGTGCCACAGAGAGCTGATATTTCAAGACAGTACAAGGGCGGACTACGGACTTGGGGAAACACAGAACTTACCATGCAGCTCCCACAAACTGTTACACCGGGCTTCCAAGAAACACCCATTACACTGCTACCATGATGCTCGGTGACTCAACTTCTCTGTGCAGTGAGTTCTTGAGTATAAAACAGGGACAGGAAACAGTATCTACCACCTAGGATGACGGCATGATTAAATGTGTAGGAAGTAGCTTGGCAATCAGCATAGTGAATTTCAAGCACCCAGTAAGTGGAGGGGGTAGCTAAAACCACAACAATCACTGTTACTATTAAATTCAGAACTGAGTGTTAGAATCACATTGGTGTGTATATAATGTACATATACATATGTATATGTTCTCATCCACAAAACAGGTCCAGAGCCAAGGACCAACAAGCTGCTGGTGGAGCAAGACTGGAGGCTTCCTGGATGAGGGGGGCACACATCGGGATCTGAGTCAGGTGCCTGGGAGAGGGAGGGAGATAAAGGGGGGTTGAAGCAAGAAGACTGGGAGTACAAGGCTTTTAGATACAACTCTGGTGATGTTTGGAAGACTCACAAGGAGTAGGAAAATGGTAAGCTGTGCACTGGGGGTCCAGAAGCAGAGGGAAGGACCTAGCAGGCTTCAGAAATGGTCAAGCACATAGGAGAATAATACCTCAGCACACAGCAATCCTGTCCATGGTAGCAAAAGGCCACTGGTGCAGAGAGAGCCTCAGGGATTTTGTCTGAGAAGAGCTGGGGTTCACAGCAATCCCAGACAACACATTGAGTACAGGGAACTCATGATTGGTCCCCTAAGATCTTTGGGGTCCCTCTGGCTAGTGGCTCCCAGGCAAGTGACATCCTAAAGAACTCGTCCCAGGTCCCAGGCAGGTGCTGTGCCCCACAACACTACTGAAGGGGGTTAGGGTTTCCAACTACCCCCCCCCAACCGGCCTGCTACCCCAGCACAGCCCTGACTAGGGTAATTGCGAAGGGTAATTATTGAGTGTGCACAAAGGCCTGGCTTGTTTTCTTATGAGGGTGGGGGCCTAGGAGCTTTGTTTGGGCCAGGAATTGTCTTGGAGCCTCTGTTTAGCCAGCACTGTCTCCTCTTTGTTAACATTCCTTGCTAACCGTGGCTCCTCTGGGGCTGGAGGAGAGAGAGAAGAGGCGGTGGCACCCAGGCCTTCCAGCCTCTGGCCTCCACTGTATCTGCAGACCCCTGGGAACTTTGGTCACACTTCCTTTCCCCTCAGATCTGCTGGGACAGGAACAAGGCAGCTCCTGCCAAGGCCCAGAAGTAACCCTGTTCACCTGGCAGGTGCAAGACTCCATCTCAGGCTATGGCCTTAAACACCAGCCTTTCCCTTTACCCACTGCGCTGAAAACAGTCATTAGGTGTCACTTTCCATAGCAGCCTTCCCTCTCTTCAGGAGCAGTAGGGATAATTACACGCCCAGGCCTCTCCCTACCTTGCATATCCTCCAGGACAGATGCTACCTGCGTCCTTTCTACACTTGGAGCCCCATTCCCACCCAGCACTTAAACCGCCGACAAATGAATGTTTTCGCCTGTCCTCGGTTCACATAAATAGCCACAAATTCCTATAATTAACTACAGCAAGCTAGGCTGGGATTAAAACAAAGACGGGCTTGTTTACTGGGATGTTCTGAAACAAGCAATTTTCGGCATTACAGTGTCAACTGCTGTCTTTGTCTTTGTTAAGCAAGGCAGCAGGAAAGAGGGGGCAGGCATGAATGAGAAGGAGGCCCCCACAGGAGTTGAGGACGGTTGGGGGAATCGCTCCTGAGGCTCAACCTAAATCCCTTTGTCCTCATGCCTCTCTAAGACTCCAAGACTCATTAGCAAAGGACTTGGGTAGCAGGCATAGCCAAAACGGCCATGGGTTTGTGTGGAGGTGGAGGGCAAGAGTCCCCTCTATATTCACTTAGCAAAATGCCTGTAGTGCCCACAGTTTCAGAGTCTGCAGAATGACAGGCTCAGGCCTCTTCTCTCTAGACTGGGAAACTGAGCCTAGGGAGGCCATCACAGCTGACCTGTCATGGTCACTTCTGGCTGATGATCAGGCAGAACTTGAACCCAGGTGCCCAGGTATATGATTCCAGAGGTCAGCATCCCAGAGTTTCCTGGCCAGACCTGTTTCTCAGCTGTCTCTTTTTATAGCCATGAGCTAAGGGTGGTTTTATATTTTTAAATTACTAAAAAATAGATAGATAGATAGATAGATAGATAGATAGATAGATAGATAGATAGACCTAAAAAAAAAACCACATGAAATTTGTATCCACAAAACCAAGTTTATTGCAAACAGTCTCTCATACTGTCTATGGTTATTTTCATGTTATAGTGCAAAGCGGAACACAAAAGCCAGACCAAGCGGTCTGTGAGACTTGACACGTTTACTAATGGTCTGAGCTGTAACTAAAGGGTAGAGAGTTTACCTAGCACACACAAGGCCCTCTGTTCAATCCCCAGCATTGTGTGTGTATGTGTGTGTGTGTGTGTATGTGTGTACTTACTGTCTGACACAGAAAAAGTTTACTAACCCCACACTAGTACACTGCTCTACTGCCTTGTCTAAGAGAAACGTTTTAAAATCATTTTTTTTCTTCTAAGTCTTGAGTAGATTCTTCACATGGAAGTTGGATCCTGATGCAAAGTGGGGAAGGGTGGGTGAGCTCTCCAGGGAGCCTCTGTGGGCTCCAGCAGTGGGTGTGGCCACCACTTCCAAATGGAAACATCACAGTGTCTTGCAAAGATCTCCCCCCTTCAAGCTTGAGCTGCCCCATGACCCTGTAGTGTGCATCACAACCCCATTGCAGAGGAGTCATGGTCTGAGCCAGAGCCAGAGCCAGGAATGGTATGACCTTTAAGGAGTGCCCTTTGTCCACATTTACTCCTCACATAAGTATTTTCTGAGTCCTTCCTTGGGACAGGGTACTTTGTGGAGTGTGGGAATGGAGAGGGGAAACTCCCCTAGAGGAGAGATGATGGCAGAGTTGGTGAGGAGCTATGATTGGGTGGTTACATGAAAAAGGAGAGAAATAGAGGATGCTAGGAGTTAGGAAAATCAAGGGTGCTATATTAGCTGGGGAAAGAAATGAAGGACTCTTAGGAGGTGATGTCTGAGAACAGAATAAATGAAGGAGTAAATAAATGAATTAAAAACAGAAAAGATGGAGGGAAATTGAGACTTTAGACAGTGCTAGAGTGATCTGGCCTACAGCCTTGCAAATGCTACAGAGATGCAAACTAGACATTGACAGAAGGCAGACATTAGAAATGAACTCAAAGACCTGGGCTGGTCCTGGATTTCATCACTGTGATCATCTGTGATCCTAGTCAGACCCTCACACTAGGACTCAAAGGGCATGGAAGCTTGTTTCTGTTGGCATGTCCCAGAAACTAAGGCTTGGGAAAGTTACTAGCAAGTCCACGCCCTAAAATCTGTACCACTTGACTTCTAGAGATATGTACCAGTTAAAGGACTGCCAAAGCCATGCCCCATGATAGTAATGCATGCCAACTGTTAACAGTCCCTACTCCTTAATAAAGCTCACAGTGTCCAACCTGTTCTAGTCTTCGGTCATGTTGAAGACACACATCAATGGCACTGCCATGAAGACAAGTTGGCATGTGGCAGGGTCTACAAAGTATAGAAGGTGCTTAATAGGTACCTAGTGGAGTTGAGGGTATAGCCAGCCACCTGCCTTGACAAACTTGAATACCTACCGAGGCAGAGCCCAGGATAGGTGAGATGATGAACCCTGGAAGATAGTTGTGTTGAGATAGCAACAGGCGTTAAGATATTCTGCCTCAAGTGACTTCAGGCCAGTGAATCATGGTCTCTGGGTTGCTGATGCCATCTCTAAAGCATGGGAGTGAAGTGGGTGGAGTCTGAATGCAAAAACAAGGACAGACAGGAAGCCCTCTACCAAGTAGGCAAAAGAGATGTTGGTACCTCAGGGATGGGGCAATGGGAGTCCAGCCCAGCTAATGGACTATCACAGCCTGGATAGCTTCAGTGGCCACCTTGGACAATAGGGTATACACACAGATATTAGATGGATCTCCTGCAGCAGTCCTGGTCTTCCACTCCCAGCCCTGGTCTGTGGGGGTGAAGGACTTGAGTCAAGCAACTTGTTTTCCCAGAGTTTCAACTTCGTCTAGTATGTGTTGGAGATAATAATGGGTCTCAGCCTTTTTTCTTGTTGCCACCAGACTGGTCTGTTGTCCTATACACAAAGCATGTAGAGAATCCTCCATTCCTGTAGATAAACAAGGGTTGTCTCTGCAAACCTGGGCTGGCGCTAAGGGTAGAGGACAGCCTCTGAAGTCAGGCTTGCTCTTTCTGGGCTGGGGGCTGGCCTGAGGGGTCTGCACTGGCTTCCATCCCCTCTCCTCTCCCTCCTCTATCTTCTCAGCAGAACGGTAAGGAACCAGCTCTGCTTGCCAGGCAGAGCTCTTGTCATTGAATTATTTGCTGATTGAGCTTGATACAATGAGGGGCAGATAGAGCAGCATGCTGTTAGGGAGGGGAGACAATATACAAAACAGAGGCAACGGAAGGTTGCTGACTGGGGGTGCTGCTTCAGCCAAAGTGACCAGGGACAGCAGTGTCCCTGAGGTGACTCCAAGCAGTGTCGCACTCTGAGACTGTCTATCTACAACACCTCAACCCATGGTACTTGCTGCTGCTTCTTCATAACAATCCTGTTTGGTCACTGGAAGGCCAAACCCCTAGATGTCCTTAGCAACCTCCATCTCTCCTATTTGATCCCTCAGCAGCACAGACAGTTTTCTCTCTCTCTCTCTCTCTCTCTCTCTCTCTCTCTCTCTCTCTCTCTCTCTCTCTCTCTCTCTCTCTCTCTCTCTCTCTCTCTGGCTAAAGGTGCAATTAGGAGCCTCCTTCACTTGGGTCACACCCAGCTCGAGGACCTCTGATTACTCTTGACTGATGGGCTGGAAGGAGGGGACCCTCCCAGTCCCCCTCTGTCAACTGCAGGGTTATTTTGGTGGCTGTTATTTGGGCAAGGAGTGGGCTAGTGGCTTGTGGAAGGGAAGGAAGGAGGGACATGCTAAAAATACTGAGGCCAGGCTGAGGTAGCAGGCTCTGCACTCTCAGGAGCATAGTATTCCCTCCGTTGGTGAGGAGGTCCTATCTTCTGCATCTCTGGGGGTTCAAAGCCAGGAGCCTTTTCGGCCTGGCCGAGCTGCATCCTGGTGCCACTCATTAGGAGATCAGGAGGTCCTGATGGCTAACAGTAGCTGCATAGGTCACATTTGAGAAAATTCTAGACACAGAGTGAAGGCTGGTCCAGGGAGGCCATGTCTTGCTTAGGACATAGTTTAAAGAAATCCCCCTCTTCAGTTCTTGTCTCCATATCTAATGCCCAGCAATCAGAGATCATCTTCCCCAAAGTGTGTACAGTTAGCAACTGTGTCAGCTGCCTCTACTGTCTGCTCTGGGAGGCCACGGTAGAGATTGGCCCTGGGGAACCTGGAACCAACTTCTGAGCCTTTCCACAGCCTCTTCTGCAACCTGGATGATCACTGTTGTCTCATCCAACATCCTGGGCCTCAGCTGTCAGTCTCTGACCATCTGAATCAACTGATTCCTGATGGCTTTTGTGTCCTTCCCATGTGAGAGCCCCACCTGGCCTTTCTCTGCTCAGGATCCCAAGGAGCACAAGGAAGCCTACCTACAGTAGGGAGGAGGTTACATGGGATGGGGAGCTTAAAGAGACCATGAAGCTGGGGATTGGCCACCCATTTACTATTTGTTTCTTCATTCTTATGTTCCTTAACTATTCCTTGAGTGAAAACCATTGACATATAAGCACTGTTCTAGGAACTAACAATACAATGGAGAGAAACACAAAACCTCAAACATGGTGGAAGCTAGAAACTAGAAGAAAAGATAGAGCAAAGGTTGAGGTATAACTCAACAGGAGAGTATTTGCATGGTCCATGGGATCCATCCCTAGCTACACACACACACACACCACATTAGTAAGTTGAACATGATGACACATGCTTGCAAATCCAACACCCTAGTGGCAGAGACAAAGGCAGAAGTATCTTGAATTTTAGACTAGCCCGGGCTACACAGAGACCTAGCTCCTGTCTGAGTGGAAGAGGAAGGGGTAGAGAGATGAAGGGTGGGGCTCAAACATGACGGACCAGGAAGAGTAAAAAATGAATAAATAAAAGCATTATTAGGAGAAGAGAACAGAACATGTACTTGGGTCAAGAATATCTGTACCAAAAGCAGTGTTCTGGAAGTGAGTGTGTGAGCCTCAGAATATCCATCTGAGAACAAAGGGCAGAAACAGACAAAAAAAAAAAAAAAAAGACAACATTGAGCCAAAGGAAGGAATGGTCTACAGTCTCTGTCCCTGTCTTCCTGACCCAGGACCTTCTTCTAATGCTTTTGACTTCGTGTGGCCCACCCAATCCATTCCCAAAGATGTCTCCCTGCACTTGCCTTGGGAAGGGGCTTCAGGACCACTTCCAGCTGGGCGCTTAGAGATCCACTCTAGGGCAGGTCCTGTATTTACTAAGCCCCCATGAACATTCACCCTGCAATTACCACTCTCTACCCTGGGCTATTTCCTGCAGACTTGTAAATAGAACCTCTTTCAGCTCCACACACATTATGGTTTGTCTAAAACGGTGTCAAAGGAGCCAATTTTCCTCAACAGGGACACTGACAGAGGTAAAGTTTACAGAGGATTCCCACAGGAGTCAAAACCAAGAGCCTAGGGTGATGTAACTGCCTAGAAAAGCTACCTGGACTACAAAGGCAGAGCCTGGCCTTGTCTAAGGGGAGGCTATTGTTGGGAAGACACAGGGAAAAATAAGATGTGGGACCATAACCTCACCAGCCTTACCAGGAAAGCCTAGCCCAGGGTCTGGAGCCCCAGCTCGGAAGCCAGAGCACAGCTGGCTCTTCTACCCCTCTGCCTTCCCTGAATTTCCTTCTCTCCCTTTGGGAAAAATGCCAAAGCCTGTAGCCCAGCAGCTTTAATAAGTAGCCGCCATCTTGCAGAAGGTAGGGGGCTTGTCAAAGAGAAGCAGGTGCAGAAGGGGAAGCATCAAAGGCATCTGCACCCCATGTGCCAGCCTTTAGTGACCATGTGGCAAGTAGGACTTAAGAAAAGGCACCTGCTCTCTGCCTCAGCAGCCCTCAGGATCCAGGTTTGGTAAAGAAAAAAGGAGCTGGCCTGCATCTCTATTCCTCCTACAGATGAAGATACTGAGGCCCAGGGCAATAATAAGCGGTAGAGGCAAGATTTGAAGCCTGGACATGTTTACCTCCAAAGCCCATAAATCTTCCACAAGACCTAACACTTTATCCATCCCCACCTCACTCTGAGCAGGGTGCAATAAGCAGGATGCTTTTGCAGTCCATGACCTTCCCATGGCCCTCTGGAAGCAACATGCCAGCTGTGCATGACCCATTCCTTCCAGGCTTTTGTCTGAGCCATAGCAAGCCAGTGTCACCCAATCTGCCCAGGTTACGCCTCCCTAGACGTCTATGAATAAGGGCTCAGAGAG
The DNA here is from genome assembly GCF_008632895.1 of Mastomys coucha. Classification (NCBI taxonomy): domain Eukaryota; kingdom Metazoa; phylum Chordata; class Mammalia; order Rodentia; family Muridae; genus Mastomys; species Mastomys coucha. The sequence goes on along the minus strand of NW_022196905.1, from coordinate 230,822,921 downwards.
CATTTTAGGAATCAAAACCACCCATCAATCTTCACTAAGCTTTTTTTTTTTTATTTCAACAAAACAAACCTAGAGCAGATGTTCAAGGAAAGTTCTAGCTAGAAAGTGCCATGCCTTTGACTTATGGAAGAATGTCCTACTGGGGGCTGAAGACATGGGTAAGGGTGCTTGGGGCTCTTGCAGAGGACCAGAGTTCAGTTCCCAAGTATGGATGGGTCACAACAGCCTACAACACCAACTCGAGGGAATTCTACACCTTCTTCTGATCTCTGACAACACCTTCTAATAAATACATGCACACAGACACACACATATGGAAAAATATAATAAATATTTTTTAAAAATTAAGAATTTCCTAGAAATACAGGGACCCAGAGATCAAGCCCTGAGATCAGACTTATCTGTAACACATTCAGTTCATCTAAGTTGCATAATGTTTCAAGTGGAAAATATGTCAATGTGTGCCTGTTAATACTCTCATTTGCCTCAAGAAGTGGCTGGCTGTGAGATGAGACAGAATGGACAAGAACACAGTCTTAGGATCAATGGGTGTGAGGTGTTTATGAGGCAGGAGAGTATGAGACACAGCCCATGCTTTTCTTCTCCCTTTGGGGACTGAGTTAATGAATGATTTTAAAGTGTATACAAGTGATAAAGTCATGATCTACATACAATTATAAGATGAATGTGTGTCAAAGGTTTTGTTCAAAGATCAGTGGTAGATTGCTTACCTACTATGTCCATGGCCCTGTGTTCAAAGTTCAGTGATACAAAAGAAAATAAAAATAGATTTTGTTGAACCTTTCAATTAACAAGGGGGCCAAAAAGATGCTACAGTCTGCTAAGAAAAACAAAACAAAGCAAAACCTCAAAGGACACAAATATACAAGCTTAATTAAAATAGCTGAAAAGAATTCACAAAATTAATAATTCACAAGATTAATAATCAATTAGTGATTCAACTGAATTCCAACCAACAAAATTATTTACGTTGTTATGGGTGAGAAATGCTGGATTATTGTGTCTTCTATGACTTTCTGGAGGGTTGTAAAATAGCTCAAACACCAGAAAATATGAAAATAATCTAGAAAGATGGGCTAGACAAGACACCTACCAAAGCTGTTTGCTGCCTATTCCAAAGGCTTTCACAATTTTTCTTAACATAGTTAGAGTGTCATCCACCAACCATGTTAGTCATGTTTCTATGACTGTTCCAAAATGCCCAAGAAAATCAACTTCAAGAATAAAAGTTTACTAGGCTCATGGTTTCAGAGACCACAATTCTGTCTGCTCTGGGAAGTGTTGGGAAACAGGGAGTTTGGATGGGCTCAGCCTAGGATGTAAATTGTGTGTCTGAGGGGTCCTAGCTGTCTCATTTTGAAGAATGCACTCAGAATCTCTGTCCTAGAATTCTTTCTGTTGCAAAGAGAAAGTAACAGTGATTATTATAATCTCTCCCTGTGATGGTGAGTTTAATATCAACCTGACATAAGATAGAAGAGGGAACCTCTAATGAGAAAGTATCACACCAAACTGGCCTGTGGTTAAGCCCAGCTCATTATTGGCAGTGCTACTCCTGAGCTGATGGTCATGGATGCTGTAAGAAAGAGGGCTGAAGAAGCCATGAGGAGCAAGTCGTAGCCTCTGCTAACATCCCTGCCTCCACATGCCTCCCTTGAATTTTGGCCCTGACTTCCTTGGATGACGGAGTGTGATATGGATGTGGAAATGAATCCTTTTCTTCTGCAGGTTGATGTTGGTCATGGTGTTTATCACAGTGATAGAAAGCTAAGGCACTATCTCACTAAGTGTATCGATCAGGACAGATGAGGTCATGCTGTCTAACAAACAGCTTCAACATCTCAGGAGTTCGAAATAAGAGATTTATTGACATCCACGTTATTTTATCTTCATATTATTGCGCATTGGCAGGGGCTCTGCTCCATGACATCTCATTCCGAGAAGTCGACAGAGGCCTGTTCTTTCATTAGTCATCATGACAGAGTGAAGAGACATGGATAATCAGGACAACTCTGAAATGCTTCCACGCAGGACTGACATACGCCTTTGCCCAGGTAAGTTACAACAGTGTGTCTGACTTTTAAAGAGACAAGGAAACCCAACTCCTTGTCCATGGAATCCTGAAGGGGAAATAACAGTTGAAACATCATCCAATTAGGTGGGATCCATGTTGAAGAGGAACACTGGGAGAATCCCTTAGTGTATTTGGGAGATGATGGCTCTCGCACTCATAACTGTCCTTGGAATCTTCTGGGCCACAAGGCAACCGTTGTAGAACGAGAGGTAGCATACAATCCAATTTCATATTTTCAGTACAATGTTCTTACTGTCAGCATGCAAGTGTAATTTCTGAGGGTTATGGAGAAAGAAAAAAAAACTATACATGTCACTATGAAAGGATGCCTTAGTTGCAAATAAGAACCAATAGGAAAATGTGTTGTGGGATGTTCCCAGAACTCAAATGGCGGTGGGTTCAGCAGTCAGCAAGAGATACTTCTTCAGAGTGGTAGCTTGACTTTGTCAGAACCATGTAATTCATCTTAGTTTTAAATTCGTGTGTGGCTGTGCTGGAAAGATGGCTTGGTGGTTAAGAGCACTGACTGCTCTTCCAGATGTCCTAAGTTCAATTCCCAGCAACCACATGGTGGCTCACAACCATCTGTAATGGGATCCAATGCTCTTTTTTGGTGTGCCTGAAAACAGGTACAGTGTACTCATATACATTAAAAAAATATGTGTTACTATCTTTAAGTTTAATGTATAAGCCTTGAGACTTTTATACTTGTCATTGTAGGTGACACTTGGCAATTGCTTGTCATCTGGCAGTGAATGAGCTCTCTTCCTGTGACTATGGCATGCTTAGCTTATGAATTAAGGTCTACTTCCTTTTTTTTTCTTTTTCCTTTTTTTTTTTTTTCCGAGACAGGGTTTCTCTGTGCAGCCCTGGCTGTCCTGGAACTCACTCTGTAGACCAGGCTGGCCTTGAACTCATGAATCGGCTTGCCTTTGCCTCCCAAGTGCTAGGATTAAAGGCGTGCGCCACCACCGCCTGGCTAAGGTCTACTTCCTTATGGAGAAAGTAGATATGGCAAGCATTTATTTTGTCAGACTCTCTTGCAGCTAGAGAAAAAAATCACATGAGTCTACCATAAATAAGTCTACCAAAATCTTGTTACTCTGTAACAAGATTTTCAGAAGCATACAGCCAAGGGGAGAGATTATAGAGAAATATTTCAGGGGAGGTTGGCAGCTATGTCCTCCTTCACTCAAGTCAGTTAACAGCATCTGGGGTGTCACCTGGGAGCAGAAGCCTGAAGAGAATGGATATCTATACCAGCAGCAAGATCTCACCGCGCTCTGCAGGACAAGTGTTATCATTTTATTCGATGTTATATATCCTCTATTGTTACTCTCTTTCCTCTGTGAAAGCCAGTAAATCACCTTGCACTCTTTAAGTGTGTTTTTCTTTAAGGACACTACCATGGTTTACTGTGTTTGCAATATACATATAAACATTCAAGTAATGTTAAGACTAATTTGTGTCAAAACATGCCATCCACAAGAAACACACACCATACATCCTTTAAAGGAGTAGGATAAATACAGGGAATTAGAAAAAAGCCAACCTGGCAGGACCTTTCTATTTTAAAATGGGAAGCCAGGGATGTACTAAGAGAAGGGGCAGCCTAGGATCTCACAGCAGGTGAGCTACGGCTCTCACATCAGCAGATGCATTTCTCACACTTGGACCCCAACTGCCTTCTGACTGAGCAGCCCAGCCAGGGCAGCACCTCCTTCACCAGGGCTGGTGGCAGACACCCAGCCAGCTGTCTGCCCCCTAGCAGCTGCTCCCCTGAACATCCTGGCTAAGGTACCCCCTGATTGAGCTCTAGAATTGATAGCCAGACTTGGACCCAAAAAGCAAGCAGGGACTAAGAGGGTAGGCTTTGCCCTGGAGCCACCAGACAATCACTGTGAAGTTCCTATCCCTCCAGTAAACAAGCTGTTGTGCCTCAGAGAACTTGGTAATAGCAGGCCCTGCCATTCTGCCCTTTCTTTGCAAGGGAGAGCTGCAATTACTGTCTTAACTGACTCAGATACCTCTGTCCAAGGGTATACATTTCCTGAAGTATATACAATCTTTGCAAACTTTCTCCTACACTCCCTCCTAGGTCTGGGGGCTCTGGCTCCCTCCTTGCTAGCTTGCTTGCTCCCTTAAAACTGCTCTTGGAATTGGAAATAGCCCACACTTTAGAGGTTCCAGGAAGCCCCTTGCTTCAGAGAGTGAATCTGCAGTCTTCTTACCCGTAGACAGATAAATCTTTATTATAAAAAAATAAAATAAAATAAAAAAAGTAGTTCCTGTCTGGTCCTCACTGGGCCTGGCATCTCTCCATCAGAGAGCCAGTTCTCTTGGTGACCGTCAGATCTTGTGAAGCACCTGTTTGATAATGTATATCCCTGAAGATATCATAAGTGCTTCTTCAAGAAGTCAGTAGTAGTTCTAAGGCTTTATAAGCCTCTTAATCCAAAGGTACTGCTATACTTCTAATCCCAGGACTCTGAAAGGCAAGGCAACAGGACAGTGGGTGAGTTTGAGACCAGCATGGATTACATAGCAAAACACTGTGTCAAAAAATAAACAAAACTTATTTAAATTGTATCTCTGCCCAGACAGGAGCTGAATGGCAGGACAAATATCCAAGGCTCTGCAGAGTAGTTCTTGGTGCTCACTATCCAGTATGAGTTCTACACAAAGTAAGATGTCTGCCACATGGACTCTGACTGGCAGTGCCTGTGTGTGTCTTGGCCACCTGAGGGTCTGTTTCCTCATCTGTAAAATGGGTTGATGACTCCCTTAGCCAGGGTAAGCTGGGCTCTGATGAAATAGCAAACACCCTCTACATCTCAGTAGTTCGGAGCAGCACAGATTCATTGCTCATGTATGCTGCCCAGCCGCTGTAGGTCAGTTAAGGGACTCTCTGCCTTTGGTAAGCTGTGAAACAAACAAACAGCGAAAGCACTGAAGAGCGGGTGGGAGATGGCTGGATGGACAAACAAGTGTCTCAGAAATCATGAAGGCCAGAGTTCAAATCCACAGACCCACATGAAAGTCATGCAGGCTTGGCAATCAGCCTATAACCCAGCACTCAGGAGCTGTGCAGATGCAGGGAATGCCCCGAGGCCAGGTGGCTAACTAGAGTAGCCAAACTGGGGAGCTCTAAGCTCAGTGACAGACCTTTCCTCATTAATTAAGAAGGAGGAAGATCAAGGAAGACACCTGGCACCAAGCTCTGTTCGCCATACATACGCATAAGCGCAACTCTTCACACGTGTGTTCACACACATGCAAATGTGTGTAGTGTGTAACACACATGTACACAACATACACACACACACACACACACACACATATTTTGTAAGGAAATACTTGAGAGAATGAGCTTACAAAAGAACAATGAGAAGCAGAGGGTAAGAAGAGCCTGGGGCCTGACCATCCCTTTCAAAGACCTTCCCATGACTAGATCTCTCAATGGATCCCAGCTCCTAAAGTCTCCAGGACCCCCAAGCCTTTCTTTAACACACTGGCTTTCAGATCGGAGCTGTGGTTCTCTGTGTGGTTCTATATTCAGAGCAACCACTGAGTCCCGTGTGGATGGCTGATAGGCTGCGAGACAAAGGTGTAACCAGTCACTAAATATTCTGACCTTCTGCTTACCACCCATTGGTGAACTACGCAACTGGCTCATCCAACTCCAAAGAGACAGGAAGAGAGGTCCCTCCAAAGCTCAGAAATGTGTGGTGAACTGCTAAGGCCTGCCACAATAATCGCAGAACAGCCTCTAGAGATGTTGAATGGATTAAATGTATTACATTTCTAATATGATTTATTTTAGTATAGGTTCTCAGTATTACAGTAGTGGTGATGGTATTGATGTTCATTATTAGGAAAAAATATTAACATGAAATCCAATTAGAGACTCCAGAGATAGCCAATCCAAAGTGCTTGCCAGGCACGCACAAGGACAGAGTCTGATCCCCAGGACCTCTAACCATACATGAAAGTGAAGTGCTGGAGAAGCAGAGACAGGGGATCCCTGGGGTCACTGGTCAGCCAGCCCAACCTAAGCTCCAAGTCCCAGTAAAATAAATTAAAAATTAAAAATAAAAAACAACTCTATTTCAGAAAGCAAAGTAGATATCCCAGGCATAGTAGAGCATACCTTTTATCCCAGGACTTGGAAGTCAGGAGCAGGAGGATCTCTGTGAGTTCAAGGCCAATCTGGTTACATAGTGAGTTACAGTAAAGATTGGGTTATATAGAGAGATTTTGTCTTTAGATAGATAGATAGATAGATAGATAGATAGATAGATAGATAGATGCTTGATAAGTAGATAGATAGATAGATAGATAGATAGATAGATAGATAGATTGATTGATTGATAAGTAGATAGATAGTAAAATGGGCATCTCCTGAGGAATGACACCTAAGGCTGCTTTCTGATTTCTACACGTGAACAAACACATGTACCTATCAGGTATACTCAGGAATTCCTACTCCTCACATATAAATCAACCAACTAGACTGTCAACAAAAGAATAACCATTGTTCTGAATTCTTATAACAATTATTACTAGAAAATCTATGCACATCTTGTAATCCCAGCACCCAGCAGGCTGAGGTAGGGGACTCCATGATTTCATGGCTTGTCTGGGATACATATTGAATTCAAGACGCCCTGCCAGACCATGTCAAAGGTGAAGGAGGGGAGGACAGAAGGAGGAAGGGAGGAGGGGGAACAGAGTAACAAAGGAAGAAAGGGAGGAAGGAAGACAGGAAGGAAGGAAGAAAGGAAGGAAGGAAGGAAGGAAGGAAGGAAGGAGGAAAGGGAGGAGGGAGGAACAGAGTAACAAAGGAAGGAAGGAAGGAAGGAAGGAGGAAAGGGAGGAAAGAGGAAAGGAAGGAAGGAAAGAAGAATGGAAGGAAGAAAGAAAATGATGTAATATCAAAAAAGATTAAATTTGATCTTCAAGAGTGAGAGGGGTCCAAGAAAGGGAAACAAGAGTGAATATTATATGCATGAAAATGTTATAATGAAAGCCATTATTACATATAATATATACCAATAAATTTTTAAAGAAAAGGTTAAATTCTGATTTTGTCACTCATTCACTGTGTGATCTTAGGAAACATGCTTCTGATCTCTGAGCTCTGTTTCCTCATTAGTGAAACCCAGTCTTGAACTCAAAACATAGCAGTGAGCTTGGGAAATGGTAGGGTGTTGGGAGAGGTCGAAGAACTGGATTTACTTACCCCAACGCGGGGTGCTCCTGTGCTTCAGAAAATTCTGGACATTGGAACTATCTGCATCAGACTCATGAATCTCAATCCCTAAATTATAGGTGACAGTGACTTCTTAAAGAGGAAATGAATTGCTGCAACACAGTCCGTCCATGTTGCATCGATATGATTAGCTAGTCAGCCATGATGTGTAGTCATTTGCTTTGATTTTTAAGTCCCCGTTAGCAACCAGCCCTAATGAGGCGGTTCGAAATTGATTAGATTCCAAGATTCAGCACAGTTCGCAGATTGTCTCAGAAACCCGTCAGGATCCCAGGACTGACACCTCACTGGATTTAATGATTGCTAGAGAAAGTGTGCATCCCAGCCAGATACAATCACATTTGTCAGCATGATCCTTTTAAGCACAATTCAATTAAGGTGTTATTCTCTAATTTTATTAGAATTGGAGCCCAGAGCTAATGCAGGCTCCCAATATTGCATCAGGAGGGGAGTGTGCACAGTTTAATTTCCCTAATTGGAGTTTAGTGATCTAACATCCTTTTCATATCTTAATTCTTGGGATAATCTCCCACTTTTGCACCTGCTACAATTCCTTTAATGGAAACTAGCAATCAGATATGATGGTTCCACCTAGCATGGATTCCTGAGGTCACATCTGCTTCATTGAAGGAAATTTGCACATCTGGATCTCTTGCTTCTTCTGATCTTTTTTCCACTGATCTTGGCTTTGACCTCCTTATTCTAGGAGGCTCTTGCCAGGATATAATCTACTTTGCTACCAGGCTGGCAGGCTCAGAATAGAGGAGTAGGGAAAAGCAGGGCCTTTGGGGTCAGTTTAGGTTTGTGTCTCAGCTCCATCATCATCCACTCATCCATCTACTCATATACCCAACCATCCATCCATCTACCCATACAACCATCCATCTACTTACCCATACACCCATATACCCACTCAGTCAATCAGTATTTAGTGAATTAGTGAGCGTTTGCCATATCCCAGGCACTCTGTTAGATACTGGAGGAACAACATGAAAAAATAAAAATAAACCATAGCCTCCAGCTTCAGAGAACATCCCAGCCTGCTGGGAAAGGGGATTACTAAATAGTAATAATTCTATTAACTAGATACTATGCATTGTACCAAGAGATGGGAGAGAAATAACCATGGAAGAGAGACTAACCCCAGACATGAGAGTAAGGAAGATCTGTCTCCATGATGATGTGACATTTTAGCTGAGACTCCAAGGAATCCTGACAGTCTGTAGACCCAGAATGAGAACAAACTGAACAAACTGAAGGCCTGTGAAGTCCATAAAGTGGAACCCATCTGTGGTTGGAGCACCCTGGTTGTCCCCATCCCTAGAAAAATATCACCTGTTGGGTGATAGGAAGGACCTCAAAGTAAGAAGAAACTTGGAGCACTTATGGAGTTAAGCTTGGACTTTTTGGATTATAGGAAGTAGTAACTATCAAGAGTTTAAGTTAGACAAGACAGGCAAGTAGGGACAGATTCCAATGGGCCTTACAGGCAGGACAGAGAAGAGGACAGGCCTCTTCTCTGTTCACACTTGGAATTTATATGGGATTTTTTCTCTCTTTTATTCATTTTTATTTTCCTTTTGATTCTTTGGTTGTTTGGAGTTGCTTGCTTATTTGCTCGTTTGTTTTCTCAGCAGACAGAGTCTTGTAATATAGTTCTGATGGCCTAAAACTTGGTATCCTCCTATCTCAGCCCCTTGAATGCTGGGATTTTGTGTGTATCACTACAAGCTAGGTATGACAATTAATACCACCCCTTTCATGCTAGGATTGATGATTAACTGCATGGACATCCAGTTGCAGGCCAAGTAGAGAGCACTGTCTTTTTTTAACATTGCTACTACTGTGATAGCATGAGTTTTCATGTGTTTTGTGACCAGTTTTGTACTTTATTGCCTCTCCCCCTCCCTCTCCCTCTCCCTCTCCTTCTTCTTCTCCCTGTCCCTGTCCCTGTCTCTCTCTCTCTCTCTCTCTCTCTCTCTCTCTCTCTCTCTCTCTCTCTCTCTCTCTCTCTCTCTCTCTCTCTCTTTGGTAGAACACACTTTTTCATTCTCCCATTACACTTTGAGGCGGGGACCATCATTTTGAGAGAATTGAGGCTGCAGGGAATTGAACCTAGGGCTTTGCACACAGTAAGCTCGTTTCATTGCTGAGTCACACTGCAGACAGGCATTTAGAATTTCAGCCTTCTAGCAACAGGCAGCCAGAGTAGCCAGCAGCCAACATATGATGCTGTATCTCTAGCATCCAGGATGCCGCTAAACACACAGGGTTTGATGGTTCCATCTCTTTTAAAGACCCCTCTGGCTTGTCTGTGGAAAGTGAATTGGAGAAGGCAGGGGGGATGTCAGCCAGGGGCCATGCAGAGGGTTCTTTATAAGGGATGAGCTTGGGGGGCTTTGACAAGAGGAAAGAAGTTAGTGACAACACTGGAGAGGAGACAACTAGAAGCCAGACATTGATTTGTGGTAGGACCCTAAACATTCTGGCTGACATTGCCAATCCAGTCTCTTTGTCTCTGAAATGAAGAACTCTGTCTCAAATGGCAGTCCAGAAGTAGTAGCATACAATACTGGGGATACACTGTTTCCTGACAGTTGAGATTCATGTGGAATAAACACCATATTAGTTTGGTTGAAACTATCTTCTAAGCAATGACAGCCATCATTTGCTTTTGACCAGTTTCTTCCAACTTGATGCCAAAGGCCTTACTTGTCTACCTAGATGCAAAAGATGTGCATTTGGACCAAGGGCACACAGAAAACCCTCTGCTTAACATGAGACTCAGGACTGAGATTTTTTTTTTCTGAGGCTTAAGGCAAACTTGATGTGTCTAGTGGAGTGATCAGTTTAGCTTAGGGTCCTGAAGAGAAAGGTCCAAGAGAAAGTAGCATCCAACTTCCTGGTGGTTGCCTCAGTGAGACTCTGAGCTCACCCTGGAAGTCCAGGGTAGAGAAAACTGCTTCAAAGAGCAATGCTGTGATCTAGCACTAAACTGAGACAGCTCTTGCCTCTCCAGTCAACAGCAGCTGGAGGCAAGCAGAAGCAGCCTTCAATTTTGATGTCATCCTGGTAGAAGAGCATATCTGACTAGGTTTCCTGTTTCTGGTCACCTCATCCTAGCAATGGCCACGGCTGAATGACAGGCAAAGGATCTTCTTGGTCAGAAATGGCTTCCCATGCCCTCAGAATCAAACCTCTGGTCCTTTCCATGTCTTAACTCAAAGCTGTGGAAGACCCTGCTCTGCTGCACATGCCTGCCTCTGTCTCCTGTCATTCTCCTGTACCTGGGATTCATACGTTCTGGCCTCTTCTTTGTGGATCCTTCTATCTCTAGGTACTTGCTGACCTTCAATCTGGAACATTCTAGAACATTCTTCTTGCACAACTACAACAAGTAAATGCAAATTTAGAAGTCATTCTCACACAGGCTTTCCCGGAACAGCCAATGTACCTATGTACCTACCTTTTCTATAGCACTTACAGACACCTAAAATCATGGCATGTATTTATATGCTTCTTTTTGTCACAAAAATAGGACAGTCTTTGTAAGTTTCACTGATGACTCTGTCCAATACCAGTCACCCTGTATGGTTGATAATAAATGCTTGCTGAATAGACAGATGTCATGAAATAGCAGTTCCTAAACCACAGACTGCCTAGCCTGGAATGATCCTCCAAAGGGAGACCCAAGCCTCTAAACTATTACTGGAATAAATTCGAGTCCCGAGGCCAGAATAGATGCATCCCGGGCTGGAGAGCTGGATCATCATTCTGGCTTTGACTCAGATTTTAAAATAAAAAAACTAAACAATTAGAAGACACACCAGCAGGAGTGGAAAAAAACAAAACAAAACACTGGCTTGTCTGTCTAGCATCAGGGAGAGTGAGCTGCCTTTGTCCACTGATTAGCTCACAAAGAAAGACGACAATCCAGAGAGGCTCACTTGTCCTTTGCCAGTGACCAGAGCAATGGAGGCAGCCGCTCAATCTCACTCCTGTCCTTGGGAAGGAGCCTAAGAAACCGTAGGAGAGGAGTCAACCGGCAGTCGGACTAAGATCACAGACTGACTCAGATTTGTAGACAGGGCAAGGCGTTCATCCACCCTCAGAATACCCTATTAAAATCCAAATCCACTTTTACTGTGTAAAATCAGATACGCTATGAAAATCCAGATTCCTTGTGCTGCTTAATTCAAGAGAAGACCAGGTGATGCTGAACTCAGGTACCTACCCCTACTGGCCCACAATGGTGGCACTGAGCAGGTCGGCCTGAGTCTGCTTCAGCTCGGGTCAGTACCTGGGAAAAGGAATCTCACACACATGCGCTCAGTTGAGGGAGCCAAACTAATCTGCTACAAGAGTTGATAATGAGATGAGAAGGTGAGGCAGGCCAGGGACTGCAGGGACTCAAGAAGGAGGAGTGGTATGAAGTGCTTAGCTGTGACAGATGCTGCAGGCAGAGGCAAGTAACAGCCTGCCTTACCTGGGATTGACAGGGGGGTCCAGGGTAAACACAAATTTTTCTACACCAACCACTCGCAATAACAAGAGCCAGAAAAATACTTGTTTCTCTTGTCTTTCTGCCCACAGCTTCTCACTGGGACCTCTCATTGGCTGGACCCACAAGACAGTCGGTTGGTAAAGGATTATGGGAAGTGTAGTTCACCTTTACCACTCACAAGAAGGACAGAAACTGAAGGGGGTGAGCTCAGGTTCTATCGGTGTACTCAGTGGTCTTATGGGACCCATCTTGTTATCTGAGCCAATAGACAGACACACGTGTGACTCACATCAATGACAGAAAACCAGAAGCTGAGCAAGGAAGGCCATGTGTATGTTGTTGTTTTTAAGGACTTCTGGGGAGCAGAAGATCCAGACCTAGAGAACCCTACAAAGATGATATGAAAGTATATACACTGATAGCCCATGGGCATCTGCTTCAGGCCAGAGACCTGCTTCCCTTTCTACCCTTCATTCTCTGTGTCCTGCCCCTGTGACCCCCCACTCTCTACCCTGAAGACCTGAAGTGACCCTTATGAGATTTGTGTCCAGCGCCTGGCCTGACAGGTTTGCTGTGTGGTAGAGGTGGTTGCTGGAATAACACAAGAGTGGAGACGTGAAAGAGCAGACAAATGTATCTTGAACAGTCCACGGTGCGTTCAAACAGTTACCACTTGTATGAACGTGAAAGCGCCATTGCTCCTCATCCAGGTACAGAAGAGGACCTTGAGCTAGAAAGATTATTTGGCTGAACACAGGGTAGTGGACAAATCGTATAGTCTGCTCCAGGGTCCTTGGGCTTTACTGCTTCTCTGCTGGCCAAGGGCCTTCTCTAGACTTGCAGAGTACCCAACAAGGGAAGGAGCTACAACAGAGTCTAGTGTAAAGGAGGGTAGCCATGGAAGCATGGGCCTTCGGGACCCTGAGCCACACAGGAAGCTAAACGTTTATGGGTGCTACCCAGACACTGAGCACTTTGAGACAGGAAGCTTCCTCCCTGCACCTCCTTCCTCCCATCTCCACCCTCTACCCTGGGCTGAGGTTGTATAGTAGGGAGCGTATCATCAAGCCACACTCCAGGATGCTCGCTTTGAGATGCTGACTATGTGGAAAGTGGATACCTCGCTTTGGGCAATGCTGATCCCACTGTCAGAAAGGATACCAACGACAGAGTAGTCAGCTTTGGGAATCAGGCTGGGGCCAATCAGAGGAAGTCAGAGGTAGGAAGTTAAAACAGAGGCGGGTAGAGGGAAAGGAGAAACCTGGTGGGCTTAAGAGAGAAGAGAAAAGAGAGGCATGTTGAAGCAATTGGAAAAGAAAATAAAATGTTTGAGGAGAAGGCAGAACCCTGAGCGCGCCCTTTCCCTCTTCCTGGCCCTGTTTATCCCAGTGAACTTACCCTGCCCATCTGGTAACTGAGCTGTTCTATGAATAACAAATGGAATAAGACTGGCTTCTTAAAAATAGTATTTAGGGAAATAATTAAATAATTGTCTTTTGCTGGGATTTGAACTCAGGACCTCTGGAAGAGTAGTCAGTGCTCTTAACCACTGAGCCATCTCTCCAGCCCTAATTGTCTTTTGGAGCACTGGCTAAATAAGATGATTCTAGGCCCTTTGCTCCTAGGATGGGGCCAGCAGAGGTTTGGGGAGGGAAGCAGGACCAGACTCTCTCTCTCTCTCTCTCTCTCTCTCTCTCTCTCTCTCTATCTATCTATCTATCTATCTATCTCTCTTTCCCTCTTCTTCCCCCTCCCCTTCCCCTTCCCCACCTCTATCGTAGTGTATGACTATCCTACCCAGGTAAAGGCTTAAGAGAGATGAGAGTAGAACCCAGCATGTGATACAAAAGGTACGTGGGAGAAGTTGCAACAGGCTACAATCTAACTTACATGTGCACACACACATGCACAGGCACACACAAGAGTGCAAACATCACAAAATTGTGAGGCTGAAGAGCCAAGGACTCCTGGAATGTCAGGCAAAGCCTTAGCCTTACACCTGTGTCCTCTCTATGTCCTTCATTCAGCCTGGCCACACCCTATCAGCTGTGGGCAGGAATGAGGCAGGGGAGCGTTAGTGAGAATCAGACAGAAAGATGTGTATGCCCCCTCTCAAGAAAGAGCAGCTTCTCTTCCTGACTGTGGAGCCTGCTTCAAAGCTCCCAGGAAGAACTCCCAAAAGAGATGCTCTTGCAAACTTTCTTTGCCGTCTCTGGTTGAGAGCTAGGACACTGCAGGGGCCTTCACTGCGATGCTAACTCTGCTCGGGTGTGGCTTCCTTCCTCTGTCACTCTCACTTTGCCTCTCTCCTATTTATCTCCTCCTTCCTTGAAAAAATACCTTCTATACACCTAGCTCCATTATAATATGTGTGTGAGTGTGAGTGTGTGTGTGTGTGTGTGTTGAAGACAGAAGATAACCATATTGTTCCTTGCAAAAGAGTCCACTTTTTTTGTTTGTTTGTTTTTTGAGGTAGAGTCTGTTATTGACTTGCAATGCAAACTGCCAAGTAGTCTAGGCATGTTGACCAGTTAACCCCAGGGATCTACCTATCTCTGCCTCCCCAGATGAGAAACTACCATGCCTTGGTCTTCTTTGCTTTCTTTCTTCTCTCTCTCTCTCTCTCTCTCTCTCTCTCTCTCTCTCTCTCTCTCTCTCTCTCACACACACACACACACACACACTTTCACTCTTTCTTTCTTTTAATGTGGATTCTGGAGCATTGAATTCAAGTTCTTGATTTTGCGAATTAAATACTTTATCGAGTATCTCCTTAGCCTCCTTTTCTAACTTCTGTAAATATGTCAGTGAAAAAGGCAAATGAGACTCTGCCCTGTTGGGACCCCATTCTACAGAAAAACTGTAGATGGTAAAGGACAAACTCATAGCCATACTTTAGACAACAGTAAGGATGGGAAGGAGAGAATGCTCTAAGATCAGCTCTAGTGCACAGGGGCATTGGTTACTAGGCTAAGCATTTGGGGGCATCATGAAGGAGACATTCTGTGAGCAAGCAGATACGGGAGGGGAGGGGGCCAAGCATGTGTAGGCAGACAAGGCAGGACAAATTACTTGGAGTGAGATGAGAGCTCCCCAGAGGGTCAGTGTGAGACCAGCTATGCGACCATGGCTATAGAGACCAGACCAAGAGCTCTGGAGGAGGCTGAGGCAATGGGTTGGGAAGAGTGAGCCAGACTGGAGGTAACAGAAATAGTAAGAAGATGGGAACGAAGACTGTGGCATCCTGAATATACTTCGAAGACAGAGCTGTCAGGACTTGCTTAAGAATTGGACAGAGTGTCATTGTCCTTGGATGCCCACAAGTGCACCCTGAAGGCATTGTATGTGACTATCAACATAAATAAACTAGGGAGCCTCAGCTCTGAGCTGGTGACCTCCACCTGGAGAGCAAGGCTGTAGGCAGGCTCCTGGCCCTTCTCTCCAGGCAGAGGGGAACGCACCCTTACAGAGTACTTACCCTTGCCGCCCCTGCAGGGCACTTTGCTGAAAAGTGTGATCAACTCCCTTTTTGCAGAGGGAAAAAAAAAAAGAAGAAGAAGAAGCCAGGATTTCCATTGATCCGTCCTGAATCAATGCTTTTAAAAATCTTACGCACATTTGGCTTAAGAGCCAAAGCATGCATTTTATGTTTTGACATGGTGTCATCGATCGGAGGCATGTGTCTATGCCCCACCTGCCCGAGCCCCCCACCCACCCAGGCAGCTGGTCTGGTCGCACTATGTCCTTAATGGCCTTACCCCCACCTGCCCCTTCCAAACCTGCCCTGGCCCCCAGCACGGCCCTTTCTCCCCTTTCTTGGGGGTTTTTGAAAGGATCGATAAGGTGCTGAGGCCTCCTGCAGCTGCCTGTCACTCACACACCACCACGCCATAAATTATGCATCTGCCTCTCTCTCCTTCCCTCTCTAATTTCTATTGAGTTTGCTGATGGCTTGAAGATGGTTGGCTTTCCTCCGCCTCAGAGGCAGGGAGATGCTGCTGAACCATGGTAAAACATGGAGCTGAGGCCAGTCGGCTTGGGATGGGGCCAAAGACACCAACTGTGAGTGTTCAAGAGAGATATCTAGGAGCGATGGGCTGGGGCTGAGGGCACTAAGCTGTGGCCTGTGATCTCCCTGGCTTCTCCTTGGAGCAAGGGTTCATCAGAGCCCACCCTCAGCTTTGGTGCTGAGGAGGAGAGGCAAAGCGGCATGACATTGCCTCCTGTTGGGTCTCCTCTGAGGCTCCGAGGTTAACAGGCACTTGGCTGAAGTTCACTGTGGGTGACAAGGACAGTCTTGGCTTGCCACACGGTAAGGTTATTTCAGTCAGGAGTCCCCAGAATACCTCCTATGAGTGAGGTTTTCAAATGACAGGAAGCTGACCATGGAGCCTAGGAGCAGATCCCTCACTTGCCTGGCTGGTGGATACCCTGGGTTCTATCCCCGGTGCTGAAAAGAAAGCAAAATATAGCTGAGGCCTACTTGACAGACAGTCTCTGTGTGTCCTTTGTGCGACAAGACAACATGAATGTATCAAAGTGGCTGATGTGTATCCCCCAATGTGGTCATCTCTGTCATATTCATGACAATCTTACTGGGTCAGACAAGCTCAGTCCCTATGAACAGACAAAGCCACTGAGGTCAGAGAAGTGAGAGTAATTGTCCCAGATTGAGTAGAGGAGTAGCTAGAGTCGAGGAGTAGCTGGAAGGGAGGAATAGCTAGAGGGGAGGAGTAGCTGGAGGGGAGGAAGCTGGGCCCAAGCCTCTCAGGGTGCTCCTTCTGTTCTCAGACACTCTGAAAAATCTGTCCCCAGGTCTTGACACCCTCCCCTGTTGTCACTTTTCTTTCCGACATATTTCTCAGGATCTTCCCCACCCTTGTCTAGTCAGGCCTCTCCGATGTACTGGCCACCAGTTACCTTGTCCCCACACACAGTGGCACTTCTTCCCTGTGGGCATCAAACTGGCACCAACCATCAATGATTGGTTTGTTTTCCCTGCAAAAGACACTGAAATAAAGAAAGATCTAGACTAGTTGTCCCAAGTATTGCCTCTGCCTTGCGCTGTGACCCCATTTTCCTCCTCTGTGAAATGGGCTTTAGATGATGCACATTTTACTTCATGAGGGAGATGGAAGAGAACAAGAGAAAAATGGAGGCATTTTCAAGATGGAAGTAGATGACATGGCCTAGGATAGAGTATGTGACTTGGTGGTAGAGTTCTGGTAAGCACCAGAATTCATGAGTTCCTGGGTTCAATCCTCAGTACTACCATATAAAGAAGAATAGATAATGTCCCAGGAAGTTCTTTAAAATTCTATATGTCCATGAAACCAGCTGGTGAAACTGTTCGGAGCTACTGTCTTAAAAGTCCTACTGATGGCTGGAGGAAGGGCTCAGTGGATAAAATGCTTGCTCCCCAGGCAGGGCAAGCCAAGTTCAGCTCCCAGCACCCATGTAAAAAGCAGGGCATGGAGCGGGTACCTGTAATTCCAGTGCTTGAAGGATGGGAACAGGCTTACCGCAAGCCCAAATAGCCAGTCCTTGAGCTCCAGATCCATTGAGAGATCTTGTCTCAGGGCAAAAGGTGGAGAGGACAGGCTAGAAAGCTCAGTAGTAAAGGTGCTTGCTACCAAACCCGATGACCTGGGTTTGATCCCTGAAACCCTCATGGTGGATGGTGAGAACTGACTCCTGCAAGGTATCTTTAGACAACCACACACACAGTGTAGTTGGAGGTGCGCGAGCGCGCGCACGCGCACACACACACACACACACACACATACATTAATCAATCAATCAATCAATCAATTAATTAATTAAAGGTGTTGGGGTGGATTGTGATATACGATGACACCTGGAATCAACCTCTGGCTTCTTTGCATACAATAAACAAACAAACAAACAAACAGATAAATTGTGCTGGTTGGTTTTGTTGCAAACTACACACAATCTAGAGTTATCTGGAAAATGGAACCTTCAATTGAGAAAATCCCTCCATTAGACTGACCTGTAGGCAAGTTTGCTGGGCATTTCCTTGACATGGAAGGGCCCAGATCACTATGGGCAGTGCCACCTGGACATGTAGTCCTGAGTTGTAGAAAGCAGGCTGAGCAAGCCATGGGATCGTCTTAGTTACTTTTCTATTGCTGTGATAAGACACCGTGATCAAGTTAACTTACAAAAGAAAGTGCTTAATTTGGGCTTATGGCTCCCCAAGCTTAGAGTCCATGATGGCTGAGCAAAGGCACAGTGACAGCTGGGAAACCACATCTTGATTGGCAAATAGAAGGCAGAGGGCACGCTGGGAATATTGAGTCTATTGAAACTCAAAGACCACCCCAAGTGACACACCTCCTCCAATAAGCTCCAACCTCCCAACACTGCCCTAAACAGTTCCACCACCCGGGAACCAAATATTAGAATATCTAAGCCTTTGGGGGCCAGTCTCATCCACAACATCACATGGAGCGAGCCAGTAGGTAGCGTTCATTCCTCCATGGTCTCTACTTCAGTTCCCATCTCCAGGTTGCTCCTTCAGTTCCCACATCAGCCTCCCTCAGTGGATTATAAGTTGTAAGACAAAACAAACCCTTTCCTCCAGAAGTAGCTTTTGTCCTTGGTGTTCATTACAGCAATAGAAGGCAAACTAGGAGATGGATGGATGATAGATAGATAGATAGATAGATAGATAGATAGATAGATAGATAGATTCTCCTTATACCCCTTGGAATGAACCTCACAAGGCAGGTACTCCCATGGTCCTTAGGATAAACCCAGCTGCCTGCTCAGCTCGATGCTAGGGTGACCTCTGCTTACAGGTCTCAGGGTTCCAACAAGAGCTCGAGCAACTCTTAGAACAATCCCCAGCTTTAATAATCATCCCTGTATGAATTTGGCTGAGACAATGCCTGGCACTTGCATTGACCCTCAAGGTATCCAGGACTCAGCAATGGCAATATATACCCCCTTCTCTTAGAAAGGAAACATCACTGGGTTTGAGCCCAAGTCCAAGCCCGAAGGACCACTCACCCCCACTCATTCAGTGTATACATGAACTAAGATCCAGAAAGAATTTGCTATCCTGCCTGGTACACGGTAGCCACTAAGCAGACAACACACGTCTCTCATTCTTTCCACGAGCCACTCATTCACGGCTCTTGAGAGACTCATTCATATGCATGAAAGACTCAGATTTGGACTAGGCCATTTGGGCTTCACAGATCAATAGGAATTCGGTCTTCAAGGATATCTATCTAGCAGGGGAGATGAAGGCAACTTTGAACTCTGATAATTGATAACTCTAACATAAGGTAGGTTAACATAACTCTAACATAACACACAACAGCAACTCCCACCAATAAAAACAAAAATAAGGAAGAGGGTGGGATGAAGCTGGTGCAGAGGTTAGGAAGAGAATGGAGAACTGGGACTCAGTCATCTACTTTGCTTTCTAGCAGAGAAAAAGATGAGTTTGGACACCTCTATTGGCTACCCTGCCTGCAGAGGGCAGTAGTTATCCATCCCAGGCAATGTCCCATAGTGGGTATAGGATTAGGTCTACTGATAATAAAAGAAGCTGGGAATCCATCTTAAATACCACCACACCTCTGTCTCTCCTTATCTCTCCCTCTCTCCCTCATCCCCACACAGGACTCTTTCT
>NW_022196905.1:230798303-230803377 GCF_008632895.1 Mastomys coucha | reverse complement strand
AAAAAAAAAAAAAAACATGGTTCAGGTTGAACCAAAAGGAAGCTGCTTTCTTGTATGACACTAGCAATGGTTGGCAACAGAAAATAAAACTATTCCCCGGAGTTTTTCCTCGTGGCATTGTGGCCTGACCTTGAGGGTCCTTATAAGTGGAGGTGAGAAGTTGCATGTCCTAGCTGAGGGGATCTGGTACCAAATGCACTCCGGGGGATCTTCTAAGGCCCAGCCTAGAGGCTGGCAGGCACATTAGGGAGACTATAGTTCACCCGGCTCATTTTACAGATTAGGAAACTGAGGTCTGGGGCATCATTTTTCTTGGCTGTTAAACTACAGGGAATGTGGAACAAGGACCAATCTGAAGCAGTAGGCTGGAGGTAAACTGTAGAAGGCCATGAGAGCCAAGCTCTGAGCTTAACAAGCTCTGAATCCCTAAGAGGCAACGCTCTGGGGCGCTGTGCTACAACCCTACGCTATACCTCATCAAATCTTCATAGCATTTTTTTCCCATCCACACAGAGACTCAGAGAGTCAAAGCCACGTGCCCAAGTCCCTAAAGCTGATAAGTGGCAAAACAGGTGCCCACACCTGGAGTTGTCTACCCCCAGAGCCTGCTCTTGACCTCTGTGTGACACGCAAGAGAGAAGGGAACAGGGGATTTTGGAAAGAGATTCCATTATCTGGACAGTTTTTCTGTTCCTTAACTCTTCAGCTTCCCGAGTTCTACAGTGGTTTATGGACTGGAAGATTGGGTTTCATATTCAGGAGAAGCCCCACCCCCTTTTAAACACAGCTGTCTTGGAGGGTGGGGAGGAGGCCTGTTCTAAACAGGAGTTGTTTAACTAATTGCCAATTATCTCTGAATAGGCTACGGTTTCCAACAGCTGGGAGGGATTTTGGTCCCTATCCACTGCTGATGTTGCTGGGACTTGGCATGTAGTAAGAAACTCTTGGCCTCTTACTGCAGACAAGCCCGTGCTTCGCCCTCCTCTACGCTTCGTGGCTGATAGGCGAACCAGAGTAGGAGGGTGCTGACTGCAGATGCAGGAAGCTGGGTACCCTCTCCTTCTCCCTCCCTGCTCTGACTAGCAGAACCTGGTAGAGAGAAGGATAGACTCCTCCCCCGGGATTTCTTCCCATGATGCCCTGCCCAGTGCACAGCAGTGTCTCTCTGTATGTACAGAGTTCTCACTGAAAACTAAGACAATCCTTGCTTACCTCCTGCTCCATAAAATACTCAGAAAGCTGAGGCAGGAGGACTACCATTTCTAAGTCAGCCAGTACTAAGCGAGAGGGAAGGAGGGGGGAAGGAGGGAGAGAGAGACAGAGAAACAGAGAGAGAGAGAGACAGAGACAGAGACAGAGACAGAGACAGACAGAGAGACAGACAGACAGACAGACAGAGACAGAGAGAGACTCTAATAGAAGCCGCCAGAAGACCCCCAAGGCAGATGGGTGATGTTAATTGTCCCTTCTGGCTATATCTGCCAATTCTCAGGAATAGACTGAAGGGCAACCCTTTGTAAATGTTAATCTCCTTATGCTAAAGATATTGAACTGTCTTTGATGTTCCCAAACATGTTGACTCCTATCATGGCAGGTGTGTGGCCTCCACAGGCCAAGCACTTGCTCTGTCTGTTGCCTCTCTCCAGGGGCCGAATGATGGGGTACTCACCTCAGCTGAAAAATGAACAAACCCCACCTTGAAAGCTAAGCACGGGATGGGGTGCAGGCAAGGGTGACACTCAGGGTCACCTCACTCCATTCCTGGAGATTAAACCCAGTCAGAGCCATGTTCTCAGCCAAGACCCACCAAATCCAGGCTTGTGACAATCTTCTGCCGACCAAAGGCAAAGGTTCTGCAACACACTCCTGTTTGTATTGGTTAAAATGGTGCTAGTTGCTGTAAGGACCAATGACAAACCTGTATAACAGCTCCACCACAGTGGAAGTTTGTCTGTCTTTGACATCAAGCAGAAATGGAGCTCCTGAGGAGGGCAGTCACCTCCAAGTGATGATGGAGGAAGGCAGATGTGTCCTATCTTGTGGGCCTTTGGATTTTGTTCTTTTGTTTTGTTTGTTTGGTTGGTTGGTTGGTTTTGTTTTGTTTTGTTTTTCTTTTCTTTTACCTTTGTAGTTTCCAAAATGGCAGGACTTAATGGGTGATGGGGGTGGGGGTGGGGATGGGGGAGTGGGGTGGGAGTGCTGGCATGAAGCTAGAACACCATCACTTTATGTCATCATCTTCTCTCTCTCTCTCTCTCTCTCTCTCTCTCTCTCTCTCTCTCTCTCTCTCTCTCTTTCTCTGTGTGTGTGTGTGTGTGTCTGTCTGTCTGTCTGTCTGTCTGTCTGTTGGTCTGTCTCTTCTCCCTTCCCTCTCCTTCCTACCCATCCCGATACCCCCCTCTTTTAGTGCTAAAGATTGAACTCGGGGGTCCTGCACATGTTGGATGAAAGCTCTCCCTTGGAGCTGTATCAGCAGGCTCCATCCCTTCTCACCACCCAGTCACAGGAATCACAGGGAAGAAACAATGAGAAAAATAATACTGAGCTTGGAGCTCATTCCTGCTGCTATCCTACACCATAGAAGTGGGTGTGTGGTTCCTTGCCACACACTTAGCCTATATGTCACCTACTGTAGCTATGAGGAAACAGCTGCTGACTAGAAGTTCAAGTTTCAAAGGGTGTCTTTGGGTGAGACACTTCATCTTTCTGAACTTGCTTTCCTAATCTGTAGAATGGAGATGGCTGGTCCAGGATGGGAAGAGATAAAAGTGCCGGTGTGTTATGGCTGTTGAGTGCTTTTCTGTAACTGTGACCACATCCATTGTCTTGCTTATCACCAGGATGAAATACCTGACAGAAACTGCTGACCTGAAGAAAGACTTATTTTGGCTTGATGTTTCAGGGAGCTTCCATCCATGGTTACCAGTCCCTGTGTGTTTGGCAGGACCTCATGGCAGTGAGGCTGTGAGACTGACAAATATGTGGGCTTCTCCACCGCTATATACAGGAAGCAGAAAATATTCAAGGAGTAGGGGAGGGGAAGGCCCATGAACCTGCGTTTCAAGCACATTCCCCCATAGTTTCTACAACCCCTCTAGACAGAACCACTAACAGGGGACCAATCCTTAATATGTCGGCCTCTGGGGGAGGGGGCACATTATATCCAAACCATAACAACTAAGCTGGAACCTTGTGGTGATTTAGGGAGCATATGAGACCATTGGAAATGTATCTAGATTCCAAGTTTCCCTTGGGGATAGGGCTAGCGGGATCAGGCTGGCAACATTATGTCCACATTCCTATATGGTAACAATTAGCTGGAGCTGTGGTGGTCAAGGTCCCTGCAGCTCCCAGCACATCCACAGGGGGCGTGCTTTGAGACCCCCATACTTACGAAAGTCCTAGAGAGTGCTCGGGAAGCTTCAGCAATGATTTATTTTTATATTTTTGTTTTCAAAGGAACTCAGTCTTTTCCAGAGCAGTGGGCTAGGCTCTTAGATGCAGTCAGAGGTACAGGCACCCGGAGACCACTGGCTTTGGGAGCTCATCAGCTCCAGAATTGGCTCATTAACAGCTAAAGCTGAGATTCTTTCCATCGCTGGTGTTTTTGTCTTAGAAGAACAATGTGGTGCTGTTAATACCACACCACAGACTTCAGAATCCTGTGGATGGATATATATATATATATATATATATATATATATATATATATATATGATAACGAATAGGAATTTCTGAAGAGGGTTTTATTCCCGAACTTGGAACCCTGTGAGTCTCGTAACATGATTGGGAAGTCAGCCTGCTGGGGCTAGTGCTGGCAAGAATGAATGACTGACAGCTGTAATTGATTGGCACCAGTGAGGATGCCAAGGGTCCAACTTTGCGGGGCAAGCTGGCTAGCTCCTGCCAATGTCTGCCTGGATATTGCTAGGAAGGCAGGGGATGAGCAATCAGAGAAGACTTTTAATGATCTGTTGACAGAAAGAAGTTAAGACATGATTATAATGGCCAGAGCAAGGAAGCAAGGGAGTAAGGGAAGGGAGGAGAAGAGGGATGGGGGAGGGGGAGGAAGAGAAATATGCAAAAGATAAGAGGCAGGAGGAGGGAGGATGAAAATAAGAACTTTGATAAGGTTTGATGCTGTAACAAATGACCCAGTGTCTCAATGACTTCAAAAAAGTGTTTGCTTCTCCCTCATGGTATTCACCCATTAAAGGTCAGCAGGGACCTTGGTTCCACATCATCTTCTTTCTGGAGTTATTGGCAATAGGAACAGAGTGGAGGGTAAATGGTATAGTGTTTTAGTCTCTCGCTGGAAGCGACCCTTTTCACTTCTAGGCATACAGAGCGACTGGGGGGTCAACCAGCAAGCAGCCTAGGAATAGCCTGAATTTCTATTTCTCTGATGACCCCAGCAATTTTGAAACTTGGGCTACATAAATGAACAGAAATACTGACTCCCTCAACCAAAAGTCCAGTGATAACCCCAGCAGACTCAGGCAGGCAAATCGTAATGCAGGGAGTCAAAGCCCCTCAGCTCAGGTCTCCTTCCAGGCTTCCGCTCTGGGCTCTGTTCTGGAGTACAGTGGGAAAAAAGCTCTGGAAGCTTCTATGTCTCTCTCATTTTAATAATTGTATTGTAAGTTTCCCCTGGCGGCGGGTGGGGAGCAGTCTGTACTCAAAGAAAGGAGTGTTGGCTTTGCCTCAGTCACTTGTCAGGCCCTGGAACAGAAATTGAATTAAGAGCATCCAAAGTGCCGGGCAGTGGTGGTGCATGCCTTTAATCCCAGCACTTGGGAGGCAGAGGCAGGCAGATTTCTGAGTTCGAGGCCAGCCTGGTCTACAGAATGAGTTCCAGGACAGCCAGGGATACACAGAGAAACCCTGTCCCCAAAAAAACAAACAAACAAACAAACAAAAAAGAACATCCAAAGTATAGGAATCGAGTCCAGGGAAAAATTCAGGATCTAAGATGGAGAATCTGTTTGGTGGTGGTGGTGGTAGTGATGGTGATGATGGTGGTGGTGGTGGTGGTGATGGTGGTGGTGGTGGTGATGGTGATGGTGATGGTGGT
>NW_022196905.1:230790210-230797626 GCF_008632895.1 Mastomys coucha | reverse complement strand
GGTGGTGGTGGTGGTGGTGGTGGTGGTGGTTTTGATTTTTGTTTTTTGTTTTTTAAGAAAACCAAACACATAAAATGTCCTGTATCCGCTGCTCCAACCTGGTGGTTTTCTTTATCTTGTTCTGTAGACATGTTTTAGAAGCTGCCTGTAGAAAGCCAGAGTAGCAGTCTGCACATTATACTTCTTCTAATAGGACGGATGGTACTTCACTTATTCTATGCCTATCAGGAAACTGTCTCCTGGGGCTATGGAGAGCCATGAAATGTCTGAGGTAGGGAATTATGCTAATGTGTGAACCTAGAGCAAAAAAGAGGAACTTCCACTTCTGACTCCTCACCGCTGCTCTCGGCCCCCAAGGTGCGGGAGATGCAGAAGGCTTTTCTTCACGTGCATCTGTCCAGATTGGCTCCCACATCCTCTAAGCTACAAGGAAAGCTGGCCAAGTGAGTCTTTTACAGAGGGACATAAAATTCTCATAACTAGTTCTGATATAGGTGATTTATTCTTTGGGGATGTCACCCCCAAACAAAACGAGGAGTCCCTTAGAAAAGAAGGACTGAGAAGATCATTGCTGGGGGCCTAAAGCCCTGAGGGGAGCCAAGTGGTAGCTCCTGGTAAGTTCTCTCAGGTGAGGTCTGGGCCCTCCACAGGAGAGCCCTATGAAAATGCTTCTGATGATCAAATCACCTTGAATCCTCACAGCAGGTCTATGAGGCAGTGAATGGCACATTAACTTTAAAGTGCCCCACAGGAGCAGGCAGGGTGGGGTGCACCTACACTTCTAGCTTTCAGGAGGCTGAGACAGGAGGATCCTGAGTCCTAAGCCCGCCTGCCTTCAACATCGAGAGCCTGTCTGAAAAAGAAAGAGTCTTTGACACTATGCCTGTGTCTCATTCCATGGAAAAACTGAGCATAGGGACCCCCAAGGTTGTACTAGTTTCTTTCCCTGTGGCTGTAACAAAATACCTGACAGAAACAACAAATGATGTGTTTATTTCGGCCTATGGTTTGAGGACGAGGCACCAGCCTGGGGGAAAATGAGTGTTTAAGCAACACAATCCCAACACAAGATACCAGGAGAAACCTGGAGACGTGGACCTGTGTCAAGCACATGGTCAAATGAATAAAGGACCTCAAATGACAGCTGGGACTGCTGAGGCCTTTTAAAGCTTGTTTTTTGTTACTCTGGTGCTCTATGCCCTCCTATAACTCCTTGCCTCCTGACTAATAAGGTAGGAGTATGGAGGAGAAAAATATAAGGGTGGCCTGATGACAGACAATGATGAAGAGGCTAATGCCACAGTCTGGGGCGGGGGGGGGGGAACCAGAGCTTGGGGGAGACAGAAAAAGAAAGGGCACTTTGGAGTGGGGCTCTGTAAGATACGCAACCCCTTGCATGCCTTGCTCCTCTCACGGATAATCACTGCTTGCTGTCAGAGGCAGGCAAGATTTTAAGCTTAGTAAGTTCCTTATTCTATTCTCTTTTGGGCTGAGAGCCAGGAAAACAGCCAGCCTATCCTGAGTCCTCAAATGTAAAGGGGCCTGCCACTCTTTCCTGGACCTGTCTCCATGCAGAAAACAACAGTGAAACATTGCCAGACTCTTCCCCCTGTTTGGCACCTTTCAAATGAACCCTACAGTGGAGCCTTCATTTCCTCACCTGTAAAATGGGGATGATACGAGCAACAGGATTTGCTGAGGTCCCGCTGACACCCTTTGTTGTAATAATTGGCACCTATGAAGTGCTTAATAAGGTAGCTTTTATTACTCCTAACAAGATAATTGTTTAGTAACATCTTTACT
The DNA here is from genome assembly GCF_008632895.1 of Mastomys coucha. Taxonomy (NCBI): domain Eukaryota; kingdom Metazoa; phylum Chordata; class Mammalia; order Rodentia; family Muridae; genus Mastomys; species Mastomys coucha. Next base: position 230,795,823 of record NW_022196905.1, on the reverse strand, counting down.
CTTGAACGGTGCAATTAGCAGCTTTCAGTGAAAGAATGGGTGTTGGAACTCTTGTGTACAGTGTGTTTAACCCTGGGGGCAGACTTGGGACTCATGACTTAGAAATGTCAGAAGATGAAAAGATTTGACAGAATTCAAGAAGTTATAGATAGTCATTTCCTCCCACTCTGAAGATTGCAAGTGACAGATAGATAGGGAGGTGGACTGACGGGTAGTAAATCGTAAAAACTAAGCATATGCCTTCTGTTTGAAGTTCCGAGTGCGCTTAGAAAGGGAAAGAAAAAACAGCTCTGCAGCCACAAGTCCTTGCTTGTGTGACGGGAGTCCATGCTGTCACCTCTGGGAGTTTTCATTAGTCAGCTGTTTGGAGCATGAGTGATTGATGTAATTAAAGTTATTGGTAAAGAAAGACTCAGTTACCAAGGGACAGATGAGTCAGCAAGCAGTTTAAGTAATGAAATAATGTTGTAAGGAGTATTTCTTAAAACACATTTCTCATTTTTTTTCCTTTAAACTCAAGACATTTTAAACATGGTAGGTCAGCAAAAAAAAAAAAAAAAAAAAAAAAAAAAAAAAAAGACTTGATGTAGCAAACGACAGGAAGGGAGGATAGACAACATGGTCCAGGACAGTCTCAGCCATTTTTCACCCTAAGAAGCCATCCATTGGGTAGTCATGATCCCAGCCAACCTTTGTGTTACTGATGAATATACTGATGTCCAGATTGGCAGAGGAACTTGCCCCACAGCTGGTGAATGAGTGGTCCACACAGAGAAGATCAGGTGGGCAAAAAGGCTTTGTGGCTCTTCCTGCCACACAGGTCCTGGTTCAGGGCCTTTCTGTCTCCACCATTGGTCATTTTGCCTGGATCACTATTGTGTTTCAAACAAGAGAGGGCAGCTGCCAGGACTTGAAGGCATATTAGTCTGACTCCTGAGTTCATTCTGAGTTCAGGACCACATCCTTTGAACACACTGGCCTGACATCAGCAGATTTGACTTTATTTCCGTCAATCTATGCTGAGTACCCAGGGTGGCCAGCTCTAGGCTCTGCCCTGGTGCTGCAAGGGCCACTTGGCAAGGAGACAATGCCAAAAAAAAAGCATGGTTTTGCCCCTGCCAGACCCCAAGGCTCAGACTAGAGTGTAGAGGTAAGGACATTGACACGAGTCCATTAAGAGGATGCAGAAGACTTGAGAGTCAATTTGAAGACTGTACAGAGAAAGAAAGAAAGATATCTCTGTGTCCACTGGAGGCTCAGCGAGGATGGAGAAGAACTGAAATTGGGGAGGATGGCTTCTGTTGGGAACATCTCGGAGTTGCATGTGGTTGTTTAAGCTAAAGATGGGTGCTCAGGAGTTGAGTGTGTGGCTTAGATTAAGAAGGTTCAGCCTGGCTTAATCAGTCATGACAGTAACACCATTGGAAACCATAACTTTCCTGCAAGCTGGGAATAGAACCTGGTCACCCATGTAGGGAGGAAAAAAAGAGAGGGGAGCAGGGATGAAGTCATTGACTTAAGTGATGTCAAGTTTGGAACCCAATGCCCTTCACTTAGGAATACTAATCAAGGTCCCTGTGTCACTCCTGTGTGGTTGCAAGGAGGAGGAGGACAAGGAAGCCCTGCCTGTGAGAAGTGAATATAGGAGCACAAGGATGCTTGCAGGCAAACTCCCTTGGAAGGAGATGGCAGCCATCCATTTGGGTTCATCCTTGGATCCTCAGAACCACCAACCCCACTAGTCCATACTTGTTTTTTTCCTCAGAGATGAAGATCTAGCTTCTGTCCTCCCTCCACTCTCTGCTGAAACAGACAAAGTAGGCCAAGGCCTTTCATCTCTAAAGGAGGGTTCTAGACAACAAAATAAAGTGACATCACAGACCAAAAGAATAGGAGGGACTCAAGCTCTCCCTGAGCAGGCCATATTCTAGCCAGTGTTCGATCCTGGATCTCCAGAAGCTTCTTCTGGAATAGGGAAGCTGCCAGGACTTGAAGGCATATTAGTCTGACTCCTGAGTTCATTCTGAGTTCAGGACCACATCCTTTGAACACACTGGCCTGACATCAGCAGATTTGACTTTATCAAATCAAGGTGTCATTAGGAAAGCAGTCCCAGGGGCTGGGAAGATGGCTCAGTGGTTCCAGAGGACCAAGTCCAACTTGCTGTATGCACATGGTGGCTCACAACTGTAACTCCAGCTCCAGGGGATCCATAGACCCTTCTGCTCCATGAGCAATAAGAATGCAAGTGGTGTTCAGAGTGTTGTGAACAAAAGAGTCATACACAGTAGAAAGAAAGAGAGAAGAAAGAAAGAAAGAGAGAGAGGGGGGAGGGAGAGAAAGAAAGAGGGAGAAAGAAACGAAGGAAGGAAGGAAGGATGGGAGGAAGGAAGGAAGGAAGGAAAGAAGGGAAGGAGGAAGGAAAGAAGGAAGGAAGGAAAAGAAAATGAAGGTGAAAAACTCTCAGGGAACTGGCAAGAAATGGAGGCAGCAAGTCAGGAGGACAGAGAGCTGATCAGGAGGACAGAGAGCTGTCCTGGCTCTGCAGCCCACTGGCTGTGAGATGTTAATAAGAAGCTTCGTGCATCAGGTCCTCAGTTTCCACATCTGTCAAAGAAGCTGGCACTCTTTCCCAAAGCGTGGTGACACTCTGCCTCATGGGCTGCTACAGTGACAGCGCTTCAGGAGGCTGAGGCAGGAGGATCTCTTGAACCCAGGAGTTCCAGGTCAGCCTGGGTGGCAGAGACAGCCTTGTCTCAAGCTGACAAAGAAAGGAAGCTCAGTGACAGGGCACATGCCTGGAACCTGAAAAGCCTTGGGCACTGCACACACACACACACACACACACACACACATATACACAACATACATGCACACACAGAGATGCACACATAAATACACACATGTACACACACAGACACACACACAGACACAACATACATGCACACACAGAGATGCACACATAAATACACACACACATAGATGCACACAAAAACACCCATACAAATATAAACACACTCAGCAAGATAGATAAACATATACACAGACACACAAACACACACTCAGATTGAGAGACAAACACAGATGGACACACAAACACATACACACATACAAACACACACACATACATATAACATCAATAACACAAGCTCCACATATTAAGATGATCCCCAAAAGTGTATTCCCAAAAGATACCTATGGAACTTCTGGGACAACATTCAAAGCAGAAAAAATAAGAATTTCCAGAGACCCTGAAAGACCCTGGCAGGGAGGGAGCAAGTTCATCTGCATCCCTTTCTGCCATTGTCATGTGCACCTATCACAGTAGCCTCCAAATTAGTACGTGCGAAGCAGTGGAGTATACAACCCCAGTCCCACCAGTGAGCAGCCATAATCTAAAAAGATGGAGGTGGAACTTGGCTTTGAGAAGATTTGACACAAGCAAAGGCTATCCTTGAACCCTGCAGAACTTTCTCAGATAGCCTTACTACCTGTACCTTTGCCAAAACAATGAACTAAAGAGGTTTAGAAAGAACAAATAACAGGGACACGAGAGTAGACTGAGCATCAGCATCCTTCCTGCTCTGCTTCCTGATCTTCCCTGATGAAAGCAAGCAATGGCATGCTCCTGGAGTCCCGCCTTTCCCTGGTGTCCTCCCTGGTGGACTCTGTCGCTGCAAACCATGAAGTAAAAAATACATCCCTTGACAGAAAGGAAGAAAGAATGTAGATAGGAAAAGTAACTCTACCCACCAAAATAAAGCAAGCTTGTGAATTACCTGCCACACTCTTTATGGGAGCAGAGAGGTGGAAGTTATTCAAATGAGCCTTTTCTCTGAGCTGCTGTGAGTCAACCCGTGGGATCCATAAATTGGTCCTCAGCTGCCAGTGTCTGTTGCCACACACACACACACACACACACACACACACACACACACACACGCACACGAGTATTTGGGAAAAGCGTCCCATCACCACCGGGGTCTGGATTTTTTTCAACACAAATACAGGGCAAACAAAACAAACAGCAACAACAAAAACTCCTGTGGTTTGGATCTAAAAAAAGAAAAGTCTTTGAAAGAGCCGAGGGAATGAGTCTGATGTCAAACCCTGTTAGCTAAGAAGGTGTTTGGAACATTTTGGAACCATGAAGGTATTTAGAATCTAGAGCCAAGAGATGCCTGAATCTGCCTGAAAGATGTTTGGACATTGTTCCTAAGGGCCTACAGGCTCCTGTGGGGACAAAGGACTGATAATGTACAGAATAAAACAAATCCCCAAGCTGACAAATAAATATATTTACATATATATATATATATACACATATATATATATATATATATATATATATATATATATCACAGAACTCAAGAAAGGCAATGAGAAAAAGAAGTCAAGCTGAGGTGTCAAAATAAGCTATGTAAAATAAATGCCCAAAAGACTGGTGACTCATAGCCTGCCCCCGCTCAAACCTTTGTTTGGCGGGATCCACTCTGTAAAAAGATGGACAAAGGAATATTAATTCTTGCCTTCTGCTATGGGAGGAAATTGTAGGCAGACAGAAGTCACTTCAGACTGGAGAAATGAGCATATCCTGTCAGATAGCAATTACCCAGGGCAGACAACAACTTGGCAGGGAAACAGCCTCTGTCCCTCCTTGTTGTTGGAGTCTCTGAGAGAGAGATGGTGCATTCTGGCTTTCCCTCATCTGTACTTCACACACGAAGTGTTGAGGAAGCAGCCCTCCCTCCGCCAGCAGCATTTGAGGAAGGCTAAGATGTTTCCAGGCCCAGCCTAAAAATATCTCCCTTGACAGCCTGTCACAGTGTCTGAGATTCCGGCATTATGAATTCATTCCTCTCTGTTAAGGCATTTTGTTTCAGGAGAGTTCTCTGTTAAAATACAGATATCCTGAAGAACTTAGCTGGAGCAAGGCAGGAGTTAGGAGACCTGCATTTGGGCTGTGTCTCTGCCTATGACCCCTGGAGCTAGGACATGCCATTCTCTTTCCCAAACTTCAGATTCTTTTCTGAGGCTGGGGGTGGGGTGAACAAAAGAGGAGATCTGATCACAGCATGGTATCATCTGTGACTTGGGGAGAGAAAGCGTCCACTTTGGAATTCCCCATGGACACAGGAATCTTACCCTGCTCACTTAAGGATTCTCGCACTGGCATCCCATCACATCTGAGAGAGCCACTGGCTTGGGTGTCATGTCAAAGAATATCTAGATTTCTTCTATCTGAAAAAAGACTGTGCTTTCTCTCTAGCTCTAGCTACCACACTTGTCCAAGGTATATTCCTCTCTCAAGATTCTCTATATGGTTCTCCTAACTTGTTCCTGCTTGTACTACCACGCCCCCCGCCAGAAGCTCAGCTCACACACCAGGATGCTTATAAATGAGTCAGATACTCAAGACCCTCCACATCACCTGTCTTTCATTTATGAACACTAACGACCTCATAGGACTTACAAGACCCTATGTAATTGCTCTTGGCCTGAACCTTGGCCTTGTCCCCCAAAGGTCTCCCTAAAATCTGCCCCATACCTCAGAAAGTTTACATTTTTTCTATTCCTTGTGCTTAGAACTCTTCCTCCAAATTTCTGCTTAGC
>NW_022196905.1:230745532-230789904 GCF_008632895.1 Mastomys coucha | reverse complement strand
GGCTCTCACATGATCATATCCTAGGGAAGTTCAGTGAGTTGCCTCAACTAAAAGAACCCACTCCTTACCCTCTCCATTTGCCCCGTAACCCTCATCACACAGATACAGTGTGGAGTCTTCGTTGGCTTACTTGTTGAGCTACCATCTGGCCCTCTGAAGTGAACATGCAAGGAGGCTTTTCTTTGGCTCCTGTAGCCGTGGTAGCCTGTACTAGATACTCAGCTAGCAGTAGACATAGGAAGGACACAAGGGTTGATGTAGGTCTGCGCTAACAAGACCACTGTAAGAACACCCTGAAGGGCTCAATGCCAAGGTCTTTCCTGCCTTCTCTTCCAACAAGGTGGGTGTCTTGGAAACAAGAGTGGTTTTCCTTCTTTCTGGGATAGACAGTGTGAAGAGGTACAAGGACGGCAGCCAACGAGTTGAATTCTGAGAAAAGAATCCCAGGGAAACTTAGAAGCCTTGGAGGCTACAGATTCCTTAATTGAGGCCAAAGGGAGTAGCCCAAAGGTCCTAGTAACTGTATTCCAAAAGACAGGTGCCTACAGATGAAGGGTTGCCTGGCCAAGGGTGCAAGGATTTCCCGAAGCCACCTGGGGCTGCAGTGAAAGAGATGAAAGCAGCTCCTGACAGCTTTCCTAGGTCAGCCCAGTAGATCACTGGTGGGTATGACTGCCTTTCTAGGCTTCTCACAGTTTCTCTTCAAGCTCCAGCTGGTGCTGCTGACCGGGGGAAGTGGAGAGGAGTGCCAAGGAGGAGCAGCCATGCTGGTAGGACCCGGCCTCTGTATCTCTCCTAGGTCTTCATCCCAAACCTGAGCTAGTGGGGATACTACCCTAATAGCTATCCTGAAGGCTGCCCTGTGTCATGCATCTTATTCCCTCCCTCCTTCCCGGCGGTGGGAGTGAGATATTTCAGTTCATTTTCATGAGTTGAGGACACGAGGTTCAAATTGGTTATTGAAACTGTCCAAGAGCACTTCGGAAGACAGCGCTATGCCACCTCTGCCCACCCACTAGCCATGATCTATCCGGAATAGAGTTCATGCTCAAAGTTCCAAAGCTGCCATCTCAGGCTTCACAGTCACCTGGGAGCCCCAAAGGCTTCTTCCTGCATCAGCCCCAGCCCTGCCCCAGGCTTGAGCATAACTGCCTGCAGGGGGCGATAGCGAGCAGCTAGAACCTGCTCGCCTCTTCCAGACCCGCCCCTCCCTTCGCCCCCGGGATTCCATGCCCATTTCTGAGTCTGGGGTCCAAGACCGCCCACAGGAAGCATCCTAGGTTCAAGAGAAGCAAAGCATCCAACGCTGGCCGCGGGGGGGTGCGGGGGGGAGGACCTTGTAGGCACTAGAGCCCCGAAGCCGAATCCCAGCTGAGTTGAGCGCCTCCGCCAGGCTCCGGGTGTGTACGCAAACTCTGAGCTCTTGTTTGATGAGCAGCGGCCAATAAATTCATTAATCATCATTTTATGCCTCATCAAACCCCCTCCAGGCCCCTCCATGGGAGTTACACAAATTAGCCCCTGAAAAGACAGTAATTTCAGTTTAGCGAGGTAAATGCTCCGCGCACACAGCTTTCATGACAAGCCCATCCATCAGCTCGTTGGGACCCAGCATGGCAGCGACATCGGTGCTGCCCAGCCCAGCCCCTCGAAGAAGTCCAGTTCTCCAGTCCAGCCCAGTTTCAGGGAGCTGGATCTATTGGGAGTGCATCTCCACCCAAGGGCTTCCCTCCCCTCTCCTTTACCCCCATTGTCTTTAGGCTGTCTCATCAACGACCATATATCAGAACAGAAGAGAAACTTTTCCCAGAAAGCCAGAACCCCAAATTTAAAAGCAACCTTGAGGCACACGAGGATCCGCTGGTTGTAAAGGTCTAAACTGTTGTCTCAAGGAGAAGACACCAGGCAGTCCTTTCCTTCCGAATAGTTGTCTGGCCTCCGAGTCACATAGAAATTATTGTGTCGTGTAAAGTGTGTACAGTATTTGAGGAGAGGAAAAGTTAATCCAGGGGTTCCAGAGGATTCTGAAAGCAACCTCGGGCTCCAAAAGAAGGCCCTGTGGGGAACAGAAAAGGGGGTTCTTCCGTGTTGAGGAACGTTCCTCCTGACTCTGAAGGCCAGAGAGGCGACGTGCTTTCCACCCACCCGCATCCACAAAATGATCTTTCTCTCTGAACCCTCCACCTGAGGTGGAAGAGGTGTCTGGGGTGGGGGAAATTTCTACCTAATGCGCTTAGCACAGGGGTTGGGTGAGAACGCAAGAAAAGGTGGGACAAGCCAAGGTGGAAAACAGTGCGGACCCGAATTTTCAAGAGAGAGAGCAGCCACGAGCCTTCTCTCTTCCCAGCCAGGCCGCACAGAGGGTCCCAGGGGAACCCCTGCCAGGCTCGGAGGGCGACGAGGTGGTGCAGGCCTTTCTGTACACCACGGCTGCGAAGAGTTGCAAAGCAGAGCTGAAGCAACGTGCGCTCCTTCATTAGCTTCCCCTCCACGCGGCGCTGCATGCCTCAGAAAATAAGTTAGCAAACGGGGAGCCGTTTATCTCTTTTATCTTGGGGCCTGATCCAATTAAATAAGTGCACATTTACATTTGCATCCATCAGGCGGGAGCGCTGAGAGCCTGGGGTTTGCTCGGAGCAAATAAAAGCAGATTTCAGTGGGAAAGTGACGTCTGGGCGCGCTGGGCTCGTTCCGGCGTCAGAAATCAGCGCTGCCGGGCGAGCGGCCTTAGGGAACACAGGGTTGGGGGCTGCAGCCCAAGAGAGGTGGAAGACTCCGGGCAGCCCTGTGGGGCAGGCCGGGTGGAGTTGTAGACCTGCCCCCAGGGGAGTTCTCTTGTTAGGCCACAATCCGGGTCTGCCCACGGTCCATGGCCCAGGTTTGTGTTCATAACGAAAACGAAAAGGAGAGCGGGTCTAACCTGGTCACAGAGGTAGACATTCAGAGTGGGCCTAGGGACCGTACCAAAGCTCTGTCTAGTGAAAAGGGCGGACCGCAAGGTCCCCTTCGGGTCAGCTGTCCGCCTTCGATGGCTGAGAGGCAAGAGACACTCTGAGCCACACTCTGAGCCGGTCCGAGGGCACGCCCCGCTCTCCTCCTAGCTCACCCCACGGCCCTTCTGCGCCGTACTGCGCCTTACTACGCCTTTCTGCGCTAGCTGCTATGAGCTCTGCAAGATTTGCCACTCCAGTCCCATCAAAGGTACTGTTGAAACGAGAGAGTTCGAAGTAAAGCCAAAGGGAAATACGCCTTCCCTCATTTTGTAAAGTCCATGCACGGGCCAAACCGGTGTTAGTGGCCTGGTAGGCTCCTCCCGAATGACAAACCACAAATTAAACAAGACGTTGTAGGATTCCTGGCGTGCGATCACGCAAGGAAGCAGAAATGGGGTACACCTGAAACGAAGCGGACCACTTGCGGGAAGCCCAGCATCTGCAGGCTATTGAAGTTCCCCCCTCCCGACCTGAAGGTTTTTTAGGTGCCCACACTTCTCAACTGTCTGCTGCCTGACTTTTGAAACAGCGAGTTAGCTAGGAAGTCGAGTTAAAACTGATCTAGTCAAGGCCTGCTACCCAGTTTCCCAGTGCTAACTAGGTCGTGGAGTCCAGGGCCTAAGCAAGTTGGCTAACGGAAGCAGTTTGAGGTCACCCAGCTGAAGTGCAGAGGCAAGGCAGGGTGGTGAATGAGGGCCTGGTCTGCTTTGGCTCGTCGGCTCCTTCTCTCTGTGAACCCCGTGGCTCCGGGGACCAGTAGGCGGCGCCCTTCCTAACCTGCAGGCCCCGGGGCTCCTCTTAAAAGTTCAATTCTGTTCCTTTCACTTTGGGTGCTTTGAAGTGACCTGCTTCTAGCTTTCTCCAGGTAACCTGCTACAGGTGAGCTGGGAGACTTGGTTTGGACCCAAGCTACACGCAGGACCACCCCAATCTCTTGAGCCCCAAGATTTGGGTAGTAAAGGGCAATGAGTGCTCCGAAGGTGTTTACAGAGTCAAAGTCCTCACAGAGGCTCTTCACCCGAGCTAGGAAACCACTTTTTCTAGGTCCTAGTACCGGACACCTGGTGGCAGGATTCCCTCCCTGTTGCCACCTCTCAAGGCCCTGGCATACCTCGAGATACCACCTGGGCTATTTCTTCTTTGACTACTAAATCCCTTAAACTGATTTGACCGGCACAGTGTTAAGGGTTGTAAGCCAGCCTCAGGAGACTGACTGTAGAGACTCCTAAGGAGAAGTTCCAGGACCCGCTGGGATTCTGCTCCTTTTAGTCCTCAAGTGCCAAGCTAGGGTTCCTGAAGGGGAGGTGTGTCTCCCCAAAACTGGCCTAGCCAGGCGCAGGTGGTTGACACAACTCAGTACAACTCAGCTTCGAGGTATTTTAGAGATATTTTAGGCTCTGTGTCTCGCGTCTTTGGTTCCCAGATCCTTCGAACAAACCCCGGACCCCAGCACTGACAAGACGCACCTTGGTGCTCATGCATCCTCGATGCATTGCCTCCTAGACCGCCAGAGACGAGTCAAAATGGAGGTTGGGGGGCCATGGGACACAACTACTTCTGGGATTAAACGTAGGTGTTATTTTCTACAAGTCCCAAGCTTGGACCTGTCTGGCAAGCTATCTCCAAATTAGAAAATCTCTAGAAACCAGAAAAACCACTGACCACCGAAACCTAGTTCTGCAAGAAAGAAAACCTCGGACTCCTGTGGGAGTGTGCGAAGTAGTTGAAGTCTGCAAAGAAAACCGCAGACTTGAGACGCCAAGCTCAGGAGAGATGCACGCAGGGGACAGAGACTCAGAGCAACAGCTGCCCAGGCCCCGTACTTGCGTTGCCTAGCCCTGAGCCTGCGACCCTTGGATGCGGAGAAAGGGCGCGCGCTCTGCCGCGGGCGCGGCTCCCGTTCCCAGGCAGCCTGGCGGGCATGCGGCTGTAGCCCCAGCCCTAGTCCGCGGACCTGGGATGCCCCGCCACGTCATTTGCATATTCCCAGGAACACAAGGAGGCCTGTAATTTTCTTTTTAAAAATCGTTGGGCAGAGTTTAGGACCAGTGCTTCCAAAAACCCCGCCGCGTTGATGTGGTCTCTGAACTTCCCCTTAAGAAAAACGGACTGCCTATTCTTCAGACTTTTCAGAAAAGAAGATGACTCCTGGGGGGCTGCATAGACACAGGGTTAGGGGGAGCCGATTGTGAACGAGGCTGAGGAGAGGGGGCGTGAAGGGGAAGGGGGCAGGGCAAGTCATCTCTGGAATGCAATTGTTTAAAAAAATCATTTATAATTAAAGGGACAAAATAAAATACGATCGTTTCATGTATGTTTAATCGTTCACACTACCAGCTTTAGAACCACTTTCCCTGTGAGAATTTTCTAAGTTAAACTCAGATTTAAAAAGAAGAAGAAGAAGAAGAAGAAGAAGAAGAAGAAGAAGAAGAAGAAGAAGAAGAAGAAGAAGAACCACAGCCTCTGGCTAACACAGCTTTCAAACTTGTTTCGATTCGAATAAGCGAAATGAATCCTGTTGCAGGTTTAAAAAAAAAAACCTAATAAAAGCAACAAGAGTGGTGTAAGTTTGGGGTGTGCTTTAAAACCCGAGTAGGGCAAAAGTAAGGAAGAGAAATGCAAATATGTACATTCTGCTCTAGCCTAATTATGCTGCCGTTGTGTGCAAACAGTTCTGTCCCTACAGTCAGTCAAATTAATTCCCTTCGCTGGGGTATTTTTTTTTTCCTGTACCGCACCTCCCCCCTTTACCACAGAAAATTTCCCATGAAGTAAAAGAGTTGGCGACTTCATATCTCAGGTGCAAAATGGAGACGCAAGCAGGGTAACTGAGCCTGAAACTAGTGTTGGTGAGTGGTGGCGCTGGGTACTGTCCCTTGGTTATTTAGTAAGGAGATGAATCCCACGTTTGCACCGAGCTGAAATAAAGCGGACTAGAACGAGAAAAAAAAAAAATAATAAACCCTCAAAAACACTTTTGTAGCAATCGGAGCTGGGAAAAGTGCTAAAGCGACGACAAGCCTCATCAAGTCCACAATGGCCTCTTTATCTACGCAAATGGCCTGGAGCTTTTGAAGCCACTTATCCAAAACGGGGCCCATGGGGGAGGGGCCTCCGACTCCCTTTGGGGACTCCATTCACTGCCCCCAGTGACTATGATGCTCCCTCCACCTCCCACCCCTTCTGCCCACTCTCAGATCTCAGACTCTGCAAAATACAGGCTCGAAATTCAGGACAAGTGTGACACCTACCTGTGAAAGGGGGGAACCGTCGCGTTGCGGGTTTGCGGTCCCTGCTGGGAGGCTGCGCCTCCATCCACAAGGCCGCGGGCCACCCTCACGGTCGCGGATGGAACAGTCACTGATTTAATCAAATCCAAAGAAGAGATCAATGCCCAATTTTGAAGGGGTAGAGGAGATGCTGACTTGGGGAAGCCTTCCCACTTGGCATCCCCTAACGCTCCTTGCCCGCATTAGCTAACAGCACCTTTGAAATAGTAATAAGGGCTAAATCCGGCATAAAATCGAACTCATTAGCAAAGTTCACCAGCTGATTGCTTTGCATAAAACACGACACTGATTGGAAGTAATTAGGTTAAGCGATGGCTCTCGGGTGGTGTGCGACTCTGCTTTGGTTGGTCATCTTTTTCTCCCTTCTGGAACACACTTGGGTCTCTTCTTGCTCCTCCAGGGTCCAATCTCCCCCTCAAGCACACTGCAAGGATGATCCAAATCCTCGGTCCCAGACTGGGCCGCGCCCCGTCGGGTTTGTGGCCTAATTACCGCCCCCTCCCCCGCCCGGACACACTATCTGTGACTGCACTTTTCATTCCCACTTTGAAAAAAGTTACAGTTGCACCTTTTGACCAAGGCAATTGACAATTTATTGAGGCTTCTGAGAAGTAATGAGTGGCTCTAGTTATGTTAAAATCTCCTTTAATTAAATATTTTGCATTTTACAAAGACCACTGCAGTTTCTCTTACTTTTTAAATCTAAGCGTATAACCTGTTTCCTTTCTGTAATAATACTTTAGCTCATACCCAGAAAAAAAAATCAATAGGTGTAAAAAATTAAATTAAACTTGTATTTTTAAACTATGAAACAGTTTGGGGGAACACAAATGTATATATTTATATTACAAAAAACATTAAATGTCTGTACAGGTGTCTTGATTTCATAATTTACTTCAAAGATACTGAATTATCAATTTAAATACAAAAATGCTACATTAAATATACAGAATAAGATTTAATACAAATTCTCTTAAGTTTTTTTTTCTTTTCAGTTGGTTAAAACAATTTTTTTTCGAGTGTGGAGATGTACACATTTTTATGCCACCCATCTCCATAAACTATAAACTTCTGAATAAGGGGGTAGTTTTTTTTTTTTTCTTTCTCTTTCTCTCTCTTGGTGATGGAAAAATAACTGCCAAGGCCATGGTTTTAATAAATTAGCAAAGTCCGGGGATACTGCACCAGAGTTAAATGTCGGACATACCTTTCTTCAATTCATAGGGGGAGTCTTTGCACAGGTCTAGCTGAGACTGGCTCCGCAACATTTTCGGGTCTTTAGCCAAAACGTCCGCACGATTCAACACCGTCTGATTTAATCCATTGAAATGAGAGCCTGGACCTGCTGTAGGACCTGGCCCTGGCCCTGGGTGGCCGTGAAGATGTCCGAAGGAGCCATAGTTCGTGTAGCCCGGATAGAAGGGCGCCGTGTAATAGAGAGGCCGGGACAGCACCGTCCCGCCTGGAAAGGGACACTGCGCCGAGGGTGAGCGTGCGGGCGCCGGGGCAGGAGACGCGCGGCTGCCTCCAAGGGTTTGCCCGCCCATGGGCCCGGGGCACGGTGGGCACGGAGAGCCCTCGCTCCCTCCGCCCCCGTCCTTGACCTTGTCCGAGGATGTGGCGATCTCTGCCAGAGACCACAGTTTGGGCTTGGCTAACACGGCCGGAGGCGGTGGCGGAGGTGGCGGTGGCGAATGGATGACCGAGGATCCGCCCGAGCTGGGGGGCAGCTCTCCGGCTGATGGGTGCGGGCCGGGCGCCGGCGCACTCGCGGGGTAGTGAGGGCCCGCGTCCTCCGCCAGACGCGCGCTTGCGGGCCCAGCCGGGGAGGGCTCGCCTGCGCGCGGGGGCCTGGCCAGCTCCTCGTGGCGGCCTTCCGAGGGCGACTCCTTAAAATCCGAGTCGCTGAGGCTGCCTTCAGTCTCCTTGCCGGCAGGGCTGAGCGGCCCCTGCAGCCGTTCACAGCCAGCAGCCACCTTCTGCTCTGCTCCTCCTGTGGGCGAAACCCAGGCTGTCAGAGGCGTGGAGGCCACGCGGCCGGGCCCGGGTTCCTGCCAGCAGAGGCAGGGACCCGTGCGCGCCCCCTCCAGGCCCCCTTTGCCTTTCGAGTCCCTCTCAACACACCCTTTCCCCGCATCCACCAACCTGCTTCGGGGCCCTCGAGGTCGCCCTTGTCCTCGGGCTTCTGTGGCTCGTCCTCGTCGTTCTTCTCCAGATCAATGTTCTCCTCCTCCTCCTCGTCCTCGCTGCGGTTCCGTGGCGTCCACGTCATCTTGTTCTCCTTCTTGAGGCGCCGGCGCGCGTTGGCGAACCAGGTGGACACCTGGGTGAGGGTCATCTTGGTGATGATGGCCAACATGATCTTCTCGCCCTTGGTGGGGTACGGGTTCTTGCGGTGCTCGTTGAGCCAGGCCTTGAGAGTGGCTGTAGCGTCCCGAGTGGCGTTCTTCCGGTACGCGGGGTCCCCGTAAGGATAGGAGCCCAGAGGTGCCGCGTAAGGGTGATATCCCAAGGAACCCGCCATACCGGGAGTGTGGTCGTAGGGAGAGCCCTGTGGGGGGCAGGCAGAGATTAGCTGAGTGAGAGTGTGAGCTACATAGCTACCCAAAAGGCTGAAACCCACTTTCCCTCTGTCCTTGGTTCTGCGTGCCAGCGCGGCCCACACTCCAGCTTCCCCTGAGGCAGACAGAGCTGGCTGGTTTAAACACAAGAGTGAGCACCTTCCCCCTCCTCAGAAGGTAGCAGGGCCCCCCAATTTCTAAATCTGGCCCTTCAGGATCCCTGAGGCTGTTCAGGGCTCGCCACACCACCCTGGAGGCCACTATCTGCTGGGGGACCTCCATGCCCAGGTCTTAGATCTGGCCTCTGCGGAAGGGCCCACGGTTCTCTTAGAGGCCTGAGTAGCCTCAGCAGCGGCTCAGAGCTCTGCTCCAGAACGGCCGCATGTTGGGCGCAAGGGGTACAACGAGGGAAGAAAAGGCTCTTTCTTTAATCTTCAAAGAAACGCTACAGACAAGCTGAGCCTTAGCCTGCACACCGACGGTCTAAAAAATGTTATCCCTAACTGAAGCCGTTGCGCTTTTCCAGAAAGCACACCCTGCCGTAAAAACCCGGATACACCGCATCTCGCTGGACGTTTCAAAAATTTAATACTTCCAAATCGGATTGCGAAGATAGGATTACGGATTTGCAACATTTTGGGGGATTAATTAAAGGCGAGGCCAAACACATTTACATAGATTTAGTACGCTACTACTGTTCGGAATCCGGGTCTGCTTCTTTTGAACTACTTTTCCAACATGGCAAAACCAAAAGAAAGAAAGAGGAAGAAGAAGAAATTTGCGGGTTGTCCCAGAGCTTTGGGCCAAATGCTGTTCTCTATAGTCAAGACCAAACCCCGACTCCCGCGCCCCAAACCCTTTCCCTTCAGCTCGGCGATCCCAGCGAGACGCGGCTTTCGCCGGAGCCACTCCAGAGCCCGCGGCTCCAGTGAAGCCGAACAAGACAATTGCTCAAGTTTGCAAGGGCCGCGAAGCTTGGCGGGTGAGGTGGCGCATAGGCCCGTGTCCACCGCAGCTAGGCTCTGTAGGCCTGGCCCCCGGCTGCCCGCTCGCTCGCCCGCCCGCCCGCCCGCCTCGGACCCAGCTCACACTCACCACGTACGAGAAGGCGGCGGCGGCCGCAGCCGCGGGGTCAGCGCCGTACTGGAGGTGCGAGTTGTAGCCCGGCGAGGGAGCTGTGAAGGCAGTGGAGCCAGCGTAGGGCGAGAATGCGGAGCCCGAAGAAGAGCGGCCGAGCTCATCCGTGCGGGGCCCCGAAATGACACTGGTGCTGTATGCGGGGCACGAGTAGAGCGCCAGCGAGGCGGACGGCTGGTACAAGTAGCCCTGCGGGTAGGACATGGCCACACACGGGCATGGGGCGCGCCGCGCCGCGGCGGCCAACGAGCCGGGCGGCGCCCTGCGAGGGCGAGCGAGCGAGCACCTGGCCTCTGGCTGCCCCGGGCCGCAGCTCTTCGAGCCCCGGCTCCCGGGCTCCGGCCCGCGGCGCCTCCTGGTTGGCTTCCCGCGCGCCTCCGGCTGCGACCGCCGCGCCCGCTCCTCTGCGCGCCCCGCTTGCCCGGGCTAGGCTTTCTCTCCCCCCACCCCCCTCCCTCGCTCTTTGCACCGGGGGGCTCTGCTTTTGGCTTTGCAAAGGTCCTGCCAAGATGCTAAGTTGGAAATTGAGGATTCTGACGCCTTGTGCGCGCGCGAAGCTCCTCCTTCCCGGGGTGTAGTCGGTGGGGGGGACTGGCAGGAGCCTCTGGCCGGCGGCAGCCAACCCGGCCGCCAGGCGCGTCTCGCCCTCTCCCTGTTCCTCCCCGGCTCCTCTCCCGCTCACTGGCGCTCCCCCTCGCCCCTCCCTAGCGCCCGCCTCTCCTCCGCCACCCCCTCTCCTCCTCTGCTCGGCCTCCCCCTCCTCCCTCCCCGACTCTTCCTCTCCTTCTCTCTTTCTCAGACTCTCGAGCGCCGGCCCCAGGATGACAATCACATCCCAAGCGCGCCGATCGCTTCCAACTTTCCTCTCCTCTTGCTAACTCTGGGCGGAGCGGCAGTCTCGACGCACAACTGGCCTCAGTCGTGACTCGGGCCGCTCGGCAACACAAAGGGAAAGACACCCAGGGCTGCGCTCGGGAGAACGCTCTGCGCCCTCCTCGCCAGTGCGAAGAGCGAAGTTGGAGGACGTCTTTTTCTCCCGAAAGCTGGGCTGGGAGGTGTTGCTTCTCCCTCCACGCTCCTCGGCCGCTTCTCCCTCCTGCCAGAGGTCTCTAGGTTGCGCTGGAGACCTAGAATTCAGATCCCAGGGAGAGTCGATGGATGCGGGCGCTCAGGGCACAGCGAGGCCGAGATGACCGCCTTTCTGCGCCAACAGCTGCAGCAGGTGGGCAAGAGCCAGGCCTAGGGTCCCCGCTGGGCCTTCCTTCCAGCAACCCCTGCCAGACGACGAGAGGAGGCTAGAGAGGAGACTCCGGGGTCTCTGGCTGGGGGTGTGGCTTTTCTCTGGAGCGAGGAAGGCAGTGGGCAAGAAGTGCCCGACGGAGAAGCTGTTCTACCCGAGTAGGTCCCCCAGACGCCCCCGGCCCCATTGCCATACCAAGTACCGTTGCCTGCTTCTCATGGCTAGCCTAGCCACGGGCAGCTCGCCCCATCAGGTCTGTGGGGCCGGAGGGTGTGGGATCTCGTCCCTTTTGTTCCACTAAGTCGCCTTCCCCCTCTCTCGCCCCCGCCCCAGTTCCACTGCAAACACTGGGCAGAACAGTGTCCAACCCAACCGCTGTTTGTTCAGCGAGGCGCTGGCCCGGCAAACACACACCACAAAGTCACAGGCAGAGTTCTCGGAACCCCCCCTCCACCCCCCAAACTCCCCACGGCCACACAGTGAGAAGGCAAAACAGACCCTCTGCCCTGGTCTCCACCTCCCGCCGCCGCAAATTACAGACGCACTGAAGCTATAGGACAGACAGGGGCGCTGGTGAACCAGGACCGCCGGCGGCAGAGTGCACACATCAAGCATTTTGTGGCCTTTCACATCCCAGCCACGCGCAGGCCGGAGCATAACTATACACAAAGTTTCCTGAAATGATTCTCACTGACCGGCAAGCAGTTTGCTTAGCTGGGGTCGTGGCACACACTCACTAACTAACCCACTCGGACCGCCCTAGGACCCGCACCGCGGCGCGCCTTCACGCACGCGCGCAGACTGCCCCCTCACTTAGCACTCAGGCTACAGGTTCCGCCCCCAAGAGGTTGGACCCCCGCGGACTACATTCTCCAAGAACCTCTAGGCCCACCCCGCCCTTCCACTACACAGCTTCGCCTCTCATTGGACATTGACCTCCACTAGCCCCACCTCTGGATGACGTAGTCCGCTTCCCTCGGAGTTCCAGCGCCGAGGGGGCGTGGCTGGGAAGGTCTTTGGCTGCGTATTGTCATGGAGACCAGAAGCGGTCCGCCGCCGAAGAGGGCGGTTGTGAGCTAGACTGAGCAGCACGCGGAACCCGAGCCCCGGGGAGCGTGCGGCGGCCTGAGGCTGCCTCTCGGGCTGACCATTCCGGGTTCGGGGTAGGCCGGGGTTCTACAGAGAGCGTCTCCGCCCCGACGCGCGGGACCCCGCCTCCCGCGGCCGCACCGCCCCCCCCCCGGCTCCGCCCGCTCAGCCCGGCTAACGGTCGGCGCGGCCTGCCACGAGGGAGCGTCCGCGGCCCGCGCTGAGCCGCTCACCAAGCCGATGGCGTGGACGCAGCCGGGCCCCGCGGTCTGCGTGCGGGCAGGCGCGCGTGGGCGTGTCTCCCTGGCCCACGCGTGTCCCCCGCATCAGTGTCTCGGCTCTGGTCCAGGACGAAGACTTCTGAAAGCGAGCCAAGGAGGTTTGTGCCACCGAGAGCCCAAGTCTGTCACTCAGACATCCTCATTACATAATCCTGCCACTTGGGCGGCTTGGCTGTTTCTGTTCCCCCCCCCCCCATCTTGCTCCCCACTCTGTATTTTTCTACTCTCTTCTTTTTGGTGTGAAGGACTAGAAAGAATCCTGCAAGATATTGTAACATTTAAAATTTATGGTTTTATTTCCGTGGTTGTCACCTCCGCTCTACATCAAATTTAAAGCTCATTTCTTAAGGATGTCTCTATTTTCTGCTTTATTTGCACACTGATGGCTCTGCTCCTCTGCCGGCCTCGGCCGCCTGCGTCTGTTACAGAATCGTGTTAATAACTGAGGGAAGGCTAAAGCTGATCATTAGCAGGCAGACGGAATTCAGATAGCATCTGGCGTCCTTTCTCCCTGTTTACAAGAAAGCTTTTATATTCTCGCTTGGTAAACACATTCTCGTTGGCAAACACAAGGTTTTAACTTTTTATCTTGATACTAGGGGAGAATTGTAACCCCTTACCCCCCTCACACACACACACATTCATTTTTCCTTTCTGTTCAGTCGGCTTTTCCATTTGGGAAATTGTTCATTTGTTAGCAGTAGTTCCGGGTCTCTTGTCGCTGAAGCTCTTTATACACACCAACAGAGGTAGGACCTATATTCCCTCATGCCAAGTCACCAAGACTTTTTTATTTCCTCTTACTGCTGCATTTGTATATTTCTAAACATGTCGTACGAGGGATAGGTTACTCTGATTGTTTTTAATGTAGACTTGTTAAGCTTCATTTAAAAACTTGCCAAGGGTTTATTGGTTTGTCATGTCTGCACGGATCCAGTTATGCCTAGCTCTTAAAACATAGAGCTTTAAAATAAGACCCACGATTGTGCTGCCAAGATCTGGCATGGAGCTGGCTCTTCAAGTTCTGGACAAGTAGGGCTGTCATTGTTTCTATCAAGTGCAAAGGAGGTGACGCCTGTTTATTTAGTGTAATAGCTGTTTACAGTTAAAACTTTAAAGACTTACAAAAGTAGATCTGCTGGATTTTAAAGATCTCGTCATTCTTGTGGCAGAGGCACACCACCAGCATCAGGAAAGGCAACAGATTGCTTCTGTCCTATCACTTTGCTGTTTTCGAGTGTACTTAAAGGATTATGATTGATAAGGCTGTCTTGCTGGAGAATGTTGACACAGGTGTGCATCGTTATCTTAATTAAGATCCAGAGAAAATGTTGTCTATAAATGGAGACACAAGAAGAAGGCATAATTTTGTACAGTTTTGCTTTTGGAGACTTTAATTGCTCTTGAAACCTGTCTTTGAGCTTCCAGATTTTATGAGCAGTTTGGCAACAGAAGTTTTAGAGAGGAATGATAGTTTAATGTTAAGTGTTCTGGCATGTTCTAATACTACTTGTGGCTTTTTGGCAATACTTTGTGTCGGCTTTCTTTGTGCTCTGTCTTTGTGGAATAATGGCTCTCAATTTCTAAAGCAAAGCATAAATAGAGGGCTGTATTGTTAGGCAGACAGTCATTAATGGTCGGAATCAATCTGTTGGGGAAGACGTGTTTAGTGTGCAAGAAACAGGAGGGAAATACTGAAAAGGTAAATAGATGAGAAATATATCCCTTTTAAGGTTTGAGGAAGGACACATTCTTCCCAGGAGCCTTGGTGATGTAAAATAATTCTCTTCATATTGTCAAGTGCATAGCTGCAATGTTTATGGAATGCCTCCTTTTCGTTTGTAGAAATGAGGAAAACTTTCACTCCTTCCAGAATACTGTATTTTATATTTTAACTGGTGAGCAAATGATAATACGGTATTCGTTTAGTACCTAGATTATAACCTGGGCACTCATTAAAATAATAGTAGCATCCTCCACTAGGAATTGGTGTGAAAGCAACAACAAAGGGGGGATGCTGGTGGCCACTTACCCTCTGCTTACCTTGCACCTCAGACCATTTAACAGAAGAGCTACATTAAAATTTTCCCTCCTCTTTGTAGCTCGACATTTCCTGGAAGCTGGCTGTCAACCAGCATTTGTGTACGATGTGTCCATGCTTTCCTTTACTATTAAACCTCAGGGTAGAAAGAGGAAATGAAAGTGAAGGGACCCTGGGCATCTGATGGGAAAGGCCAGGTGGAGAGTCACGGCTGATTCTTGACTTCAAGGATAATTAGCTGGTTAGAATTACACGGGGAGCTAAAATCAAAGGAAGACTTACTTAGACTTGCTTGCTGATACTGAAACAAGAGCATTCATTTTGAGATAATTGCTTTATTTATCCCTCCCACCTCCCCCCCATCAAAATGTTTTCTCTGGCAGCTACAGTCCCCATCTTTTATGCTATTATGCAGTATTATTTTTAAATTAGATATATTATGTTAAAAGAGATAGACTATTAATACAAATGATTTCCCCATTTTAATTAATAATACAATTATGAATGTTTGTATGTTCTGTAAATCTTAAGAAGAATGGCAGTGTTCTTTAAGCTGATGAGCTGGAAATGAATGAAATCCTGTAATCCTTTGTGAATTGGCTGTGTTGTTTAAAATAGATTATGAGCACAGTGTCATAATTGGAACAATGTTTTAATTCTGAAACGCCTTCACCTGCTTTGAGAGGTAGTGTGTCTGTCTTTATCTATTTCCCTTCAGTCACTACACTGCATTAGCTTCTGCTTTTAGCATCATTTTGGTAGAGAACAGTTTTTTCTGAACAGAACCGCAGCTGACACATCTCTATGAACATGTAAAACCTAGTGGTGAGTTTTTTCCTTGTTCAATAATGAGTAGTTTGCGTTCCCAGCTCTCCTCTGAAGTGCAATACTGACGACTTACTTCTGTATAAATTGGCTGTGTTTCATAGCTCTAGTATAGCTCCACAACAATTTAGCTTGCAAATCAACTTAGATGATTCAAAATTGAAAACCAGTATATTGTAATATAGTTTGTGTGTAAGTCTTTATTAGTGAGGATGCACTTAACATTTGTTCAGGAAAGGAGAATATAATTTTCTCCTGCAGCTGTCATTTGTATAATCCATTTTTCTAGCCTTTTCTCAGGCTAATGATATCCCACACCTTGATCAGCTCTTATTTGTTTATTTCCCATAATATGGAATGATACCTTGGAGAAAATTGCATTAGACTGTTATACCTAATATCCCCAAAGTATTGCTAGTGTTCTAGGTTATCTTATACAGAATCATTTCTATTTCCTGTGCATGTGCTAACACAACATTTCCATAATATATTTGGATATTTCAGCTAAGTTTACTTCCGAACTATGGGGTTGTTTTCCACATGGATTGAGATCTGTCCTTGCACTTCCCAAGACATACCTGAGTGTTCTGGGTGCTCCTGTGCGTGAAGCTGCCAAACAGTACCAAGGCAGCTTCACCAGAGTATGCGGCTTCACCAGAGTATGCGTATCAGTAAGAGGGGTGAGGTATGGATGGTGGGGAAATGTCACCTGAGGGCTTTGATTATTAAATTCTATTACCGCACTAAACAGGAATTCAGTAAATTTAAAAATTGTCAATTTGTGGAGTGACTGAATAATTTATCATTTGTCTTGGGATTGCATTGAATAATTTATTTGAATGATATCATTGGATGGTGAAATTTATAAACATATTTTTTACAATTAAAATCAAGACCAAGGTTGTGATATTTATTAGAAATTAAATTACTATTTAAAGGAAGTAATAGAGTTAAAACAAATCATGTTTTGAAATTATTTTAATGATCTGGTTCTTTTAAGAATAACTTTAGGCATAAGTATGCCGCTCTTAATGATAGAAAGTATGCAGGTATATGCAAAGCTTTTCATTGTTATTCAAATTAGGATTGTTAGTTATAGGTGGTTGAGAAAGAATTACTTTGCAGAATATTTGTGCTTTCTAAGGAATAGAGCAAAGAACTGGACCTACTGTATTGCAACATTTATTAGCAATAAAGTTGGTAGCTAATTCTACCCCTCCCCCCCCAAAAAAAGCTAATTTTACTGAAGGCAGACTAGTTAATCTAGCCTTTGCTAAAACAAATGCTTTTCTGTAAATTGTTGTTATCAGCATTAGTGTGGTCTTGGTCTTGTTGTGTGAAATGCTATTTAATTGTTTGTAAATAATAGACTTGTGTTCCCGGTACCTATTGGAACCTATAGAACTCTGGGCTAAAGCATTCTAGCAAGCTAGAAGTATAGCACAAACGTAAAGAAAATGTTAGGCAGGCAGAAATCAGACTCCTCGTTGTCTACCTTTAAGCCCAGGGTTCTCTTTTGCTTTTAAATCATGATAGAGTTGTTGAATTTAAACGTAAGAGGATTGAGGTTTGGTTTTCTTTTTTTCTCCTAAGGATCATTATTGGTATATACATAGATATGGATATGTATTCGGGTCTATCAAGTTTCACCTCTGTTGTGAGCTGGGTTTACAGTTAAGAGTCAGGTTTTATTAAAGGTATTTAGATACTTCTGACTCTTCCTCTTATGAAGTAGATATGTGGGGCGGGGACAGCGGGAGACACTGTTGAGCATATCAAGAGCTATCCTTTTTGTAGTAATAGGTTAAGGCTGATGAATTGAGAAGGTTGTACTAAATGTTCTCTAGTGGACATAGCTAAGGAGTATGCTTTTTAGGAAATGCATCATCCAGGAATAAAATCAATTGAGGTATTAGTAATTAAGTTGTAATTCTATGAAGGAAGGAAGTGGTGAGAGAGATGAAGCTAACTGTGGCCGTTTTCTCTTTAAGAATCACAGTTGGTAAAGGAATCCCTGACTGCCTGGTGGAAGGAGGTGCTTCAGAAGACAGTGAGGTAATATTATCTCTTGTCAAGAGCACTTTTGTCTGTAATCCTGAACCTTATCATACATGAGAACTCTGTCCAGTAGACCGAGTTTCTTTCATTTTGAGCTATGGGAACCATCCTTTTCTTTTTTTCCTGCTAACTTTCTGTGCCTGCTTCTTCCAGGGCCATGGACTGTGTTAGCTGAGAAATAGCATTTCGGCCTACTCAGTGCCCTTAAAATAGCTTCTTTCTGCGAATTAGATCTGTGACGGCATCCTGCACAGCTCTAGCAGATGACATTTCAGTTTGGGGCAGACATGCATCCAGCCTGTTGTCCACCCAACCTCATTTTCCTCCTCTTCCTTTGTTGCATTAACTTAGGGATGGATTCTCCAGGGTGGCTGACCACCAGCAGCCCAGCCTAGCACAAGGGTAGGCCCTGGGATATAAAGACCCCAGCAACAGCCTGACTGGGGCAAGCTGGCCGTGGTTTCTTTCCCAGGTTTCAGGCTGAGCTCTATTGGCTTTCTATTGGCCCTGGCCAGGCCCATCTTTTCCCTTCCCACTATACTAAGTTAGCTACTACGTTCTCTGCAGCTGTTGCTGGGGCTCACACAGAGTAAAAGGCTCTGCTACATTCTGGATGGCATCTCTGATAATTTACCCATGTGCATTTTTGTCTTGAAACCTACTGCTGGCATTGAAATCTAAGATTCCTGAAAAACAACATTGGGCTCCAACTGCATCTTCAGGAGAGGCCCTGTCTTCTGGCCGTGTGTTACCATGTTGACCAAGAAGGTTCAGTTATAAATCAGTCCATTTACAAGATCAATTACTTTGTCTGGGAATGTTGACATAGACCTCAATCGTTTAATAGTATTTATATCTGTTTGTTTTTCTTTTTAAGAAAGGCAACATTTTCCCTGTCATTACAAATTTTTACCTCCTGACCTATATCTAGTAAGGGACATTAATAAAACAGAAAAGGGCTTCATGGTGTCTAATTATATAATTAGGAAAATGGTAAGAATGTGGTAGCTCAAATTGATTTCTTCCGTTAAAGGTACAAGAGCACATTTATAATCACAAACCTTCAGAAGAAAACTGTGGGTAGTCTGTAAGTCCAGTGTTGTTTGAGGGAGGCCTGGGACAGAGGGAGGAGTATTAGTTTTAAATTCTTTTCTCCATGTCCATTCACAGGGTGTCAGCAGCTGGGTAGCCATTACAGTGTAGTCAGAAAATGCCCATAGCAGAGCACTTATCTGGAGGCAGTTTACATTGGCACAGGAATCAGAATTGTGACCATGACCAACCTCACACCTGGCATGGTCAGGTTGGTACTCCTGCTTTAACACAGCAGTTGACGGTGCAGCTTGCGTCCTGCCAGATGCAGGGTGTTTTCCAGCGGACAAGGTCTTACTGGTAATTTAGAACGTTACAACATTACAAAGTTGAACTGTGTTTATTAATAGAAGGAAAATGTATAATTCAACATTTGGGCATCTGAGACCTTTCTACTTATTTTTTTTTCAGATCATAGGAGTATCGTCTTGACTTGTCTGACACTATTTTTTGCCATTGTTATAGGGATAGAATTTTAGAATATGCTGGAACCCATGTGTCTTGTTAATTCCAGATCTTATTCTCTATAATTTTTTTTTTTTAAACTAAAAGGCACAAGTGTTTTAGAGTATACTTGGAGTCCTGGGCTGCAAGGATTCCCCACCCATCAGGACATGGAAATGCAGCCTTGATTAATTTCAAGCTGTGAAAGGAGCAGGTAAAACTACTCACAGCAGAAATTTACTAATGCACCAACCATTTAAATTAAATGTTTGTTAACATAATACTGATGGCATTTTCTCCTCCTCCTCCTTGTGGTTTTGTCCAACTGGATGTTCCAGTGGCAGTTGCACTGACTGTTAAGTCTTTAAATGATGAGACCATTATGTGAAGTGATTTTGAAATGAGAGACCCCAGCCAAGAATTACATCTGCTCCCATCTCCTTCAAATCATACTTGATGGCAGTACAGATTATGATTGATTTGTTTGTGACAGATTGCAGGAAACAGTCATTGATTTTTCAATATTTTACCTTAAAATTATTTACAGTTGTAACCATAGGGAGGTATTTCCATGGGCTGTCAGCCCCTGGAAGACTAAGATAATATTCCCTGCTCTCTGACAAGACAAATTACCTGTAATGAGTGCAGTAGCTGAAGGGTATACTTTTATTTTAAAATATGTCAATAACCCCAGTGACTAAACGAATATTGATTTAGCATAATGAAGCTTGAGTAATGTGAAAATGAGCTTTTTCAAGGGGCCTGGTAAAGACTTTCTTTTTAGCTGCTTGTAAGAAGCTTTTCATTCCTCGCAGCTAGCTAGGGAAATACAGATTTTCTAAGCACCCCACCAGGAACGATGGTGTTGCCTGTGAGGCCTGGAGTCTCAACGCCAGGCCCTTGGATTTAAGGGTCTCCTCAAGTCTTATTTTGAAGTGTTCTTTTTAGGCACAGACTTACTGGGTTTGTTTGATGTTATCTTGAACTGGCCTAATATTTTTACAGTTTCCACACTAAAATGAAAACATACGCACAGCCATCTATAGATGATACTGGGTTTTATTAAGATATTTTACGTGGTTATTGTAGTAGTTAATGTGTGGTGTTTTATGGCAGGCCACCTCTGTCTTGACACCAGATCCCTTTCTCTGTAAGTGAAGATTAATCCCGAGTGCTGGGTTTTAGACATCACTGCAGATTTTCATCAGATTTTGTTCCCTTCTTACATGTAATCCGCAACTTTTTATGGACTGAGATCTCAATACATAAAATCTTTTGAACAAGAAATAGATACTTGTGTGTTTATACATCTGAGTATATAAAGATTCTAGTCTGACTCGTATCCCCATGTCTTACTGGTAAGGAGAAAGTGTGGTGAATCAGGCTAGTGACATTTACCAGGAAAAGACATATTCATAAACGATAACACAATGATATTTCATGGGAACCTAACTCAATTTATGCTAAGTCATAAAATCAATATGTAAAATCCTTTTAGAAATTAAAAAACTAGTTGATTTAAGGGAACTTTGCCGACTGTGCTTGCCCCCTGATGATAAGACACTGGAAATGTGGAGAAAAAAATTGAAAATGCAACTAATATCTAAAGATGAGCTTGAGAGCAGAGAACTATTGTTTCACAGTTTCCCTAAGAATTGCCTAAGGTGTGGTATGGGTGGCCTCTGTTTCTTGTCTTTGTTGTATTCTGCAGTGAAGTGGGTGTGTTGTGAAAGGCTGTAGCTGTGGCGTCCTGCCTCCAAGGGTTCATCTCACACCAGTCACCTCCCCACCACAGGGAATTTAAAATAAAGAAACGGGAGGGAAGGACCACCGGAGCAAGTAGCCTAGAATCTTCAGCCAGTTATATTGATTGATAGTTTTTAAGTAAGTCTAATAAATGTAGAATTATATCTTTTAAGGGAAAACAAATACAGTAGTTTTTCTTCCATAGATTTTTAAATAATGTATCTTTCATTAGACCAATCTGTGTTAAGCAAAACTGTCTATGTTGTTGTTTAGTTTATCTGGGGTAAAGTAAAGCATTATAATAGTACCTTGCATCCCTTCACTAAATTTGTATCTCTTCATCTTACAGTACATGTAGAATCATCTTTGTAAACTTAAGTAGTTAAAAGTAAAGGCTTTTTGGAGAAAATTCTTCCCTTGAGTATTATACTTGTCTCTATTTCTTTTCATTCCTTAAAAAAAAAAATCTTGCCCCAGTCCTCCTTTAGGGGAAAACTTTTTGCAGAAAACAGTTTTGTTTTACAATTATTCATGTGATTACATAGTTAAAAGTTATAAAGGAAGAAAGACCCCTGCCTTCAGAATCTTTCTTATTTGTATCTATTAAGACAGACAGTTTTCTCTGACATGGTTCATACCAATCTACTTAATTTTTTCACCAGAATTCACTTTACTATGTTTCACCTGACTTTCCATGATAATTGAATATAGGAACAAATTGTAGCATATATATAGCATATAATTCTGTTTTCCATATGACCTCCGCCACTTGCAGAATTATACCACCCCTTCTAGGGGAGGTCCAATCCCTTATACAGACTGTAGCCTACTGCTTACAAAGGCTGTATTGCACTTGCCCGGGATGATATTTTTGTTACTGAAAACATGTTAAAGAAGCAGTGAGAGAGAACACTTCACCCCATTGCCAAGTTATGAAAATGCTTCCACGGGTAGCATGTTCCCTTGGTGTCCACACTTGATTAGTAGTGTGTCTTCTCCCAAACATGAAGCAACATGGCCAAGTGAAGTTGCAACCAGTAACATACAAGATATTAAGGACTGACAGCGATCATGACAAATAACCACTGATTTTAGACTCACCGACTGCCCCTGGGTTTCCTGAGATCTCTCTCCATCTAAATGCGAAGGACACAGAGCTCATTGGCCCTCGGGCGATGCTGGCGTCGTGTTTGGAGGTAACTGTCTGTGGACTACAGTATTCTCCCAGTGTCAATCCATAGTCACTGCAAAGGTGAGGTGCTTCTATATCACTAGCTTTATTGAAAATGCTTAATATTACAATGCATTGTTGAAAATTTGCTGCTCTAATCAAAGAATAGAAAAAATGAAATAAATTTTATGTGTTAATTCTTTTTTCTAAAATAAAATGTCTTTATTTGATTGAATGAATATTGATGATTAAAAAGAGTTCTAAAAATTCTTTTGCTTTCATGATTCTTGTAGCAATCAGATATCATTAGGTAGGCCTAAAATCACTTTCTAACCTGCCTCTATTATACTTATAGGAGAAAAAAGGTGACAGGCATCCACATATACTTTTTGATTCTCTACATTACAGCCTCCCAATAGAACATTTCTTCCTGAACATATCTATCAGTGCAGTTCAGACTCTGGAAGAAAATGACCTCTCCTGGCAAAGCCTTCGCTGTGTGCGGGAACATCAGATTTATGTAAAGAAGGTTGGTATCCCTTCTCCTTTTGGGTAGCTATAACCTACTTCCTTGCCAGCTGGGAATTCGTCATCATGGCAGCCTTGGTAGCATCAGAATTAGTCTACAGAGGGTGCCTCCAGTCTAGTGGCAGGAACCTGAAAGGTGTGTCTTCCTAGAGATACTCCTAGACCAGGAACCAGGATAGTCAGAGATGCTCACAGGTGCAGAAATTGCTATGGGTTTTGTCTGAGTGGCCCCATTTGTACTTCTTCCACCTCCATAGGTGTTACAAAGACTCCAAACCCTGGGGTAATTTCTGAAGCTTAGATCTCAGTATAACAAAGCAAAACCAGTAACTAAAATGTTTCCTTTCTTGGGTTTTTTGTTCTCTCTCTCTCTTCCTCTCTCCCCATCTTTCCCTCTCTCCTCCCCCATCCCCGTCCTCCCCACTTCTCTCTCTCTCTCTCTCTGTGTGTATGTGTGTGTTGTTTTTGTTATCATTTTTTTGTTTTGTTTTGCTTTTCTGTATAGTCCTAGCTGTTCTGGAACTTTCTATGTAGAATAGTCTGGCCTCAAACCCAGACATCTGCCTGCCTTGGTCTCTTAAGTGCTAGAACTAAAGTCTGTGCCACCAACACCTGGGGCCCCTTCTTAATTTTATCTTAGTTAAACTTTATATTTTGAAATAATTATAGGTTCAAAGGAAGTTGTACAAAATAATATAAATGTCCTTGAACCCTTTCCACAGTTTTCCCCAAAAGTAATATTTATTTTGCAGTGTATTTAATGTCACAGTCTAGATATTGATGTTGAAAATCAAGATAGGAACATTTCCATCACTACAAAGACCTCATCTTGCCCCTTTGTGACCAGGCTTCTGCCTCCTTCTCCCCTTCCCACAGCTGCAGCAACCTTTAGTCTGCCCCCTAAGCCTATGAATGTTACCTAAGCATGGCAGGTAACCTTTGGGATCAGCATGTTTTATGAAGCTTCAGGGTGTGTGTGTGTGTGTGTGTGTGTGTGTGTGTCTGTGTGTGTCTGTTTGTTTTAACCACCTCTACAATTTAACCTTTTATGGTTGTGACTTAATAGTTGTTTCTAGGTTTTCATGTCATAGCTAAAGCTGCTGTACACAGTCATATTGCAGTTTTTGTGTGAGTATAAGTTTATTTTCCTGGGATAAAATGGCCACTAAGTGAAATTGTGGACTACACTATAATTCTCTAGGTGATTATTTTTCAAGGAGATTATCTAAATTTTTATGGTGTTTTTAAATCAACTGCATTGGTTAATAATTTGAAAACATAGAGGCTGTTGTAAATTATTTGTAGTTAAAGAGAAGAACACATTGTTTCACAACCTTGGTTTTGCTCATTCACCCTTAATGCTTCTTAGATTACTTATCTCTTCTCAGGTGTGTACACTGTTGAGAAGGTGCTGCACAGGCCACAGGTCACTCAGGAAAATTTGGGGAAGTTTTCTAGGTTCAATGGAGACTGAACATCAAAGCTGCACTGTGACATCTGGATCAGTAGATCCCACTTCAGCCATTCCACCTCAGCTCAAAATTAGCCACATGGTGTCAGGTTGGCGGGGCTGCAGAACCTGCCCTTTTAATTCAACAATGCACTTGGAGAAAGAGAGAACTAAGGGAGTGAAAGTAATCCATTTTAGTACACTATCCCTGAAAAAAATGTAGCTACTTTACACAATGCTTAATGGAAGAAAAACCTCCAATTCCCACCCGACCCTTGTGGGAATTATCCTGAGTTATATTTTACTTACTGAGACATGATAATGTCTTGCAAAGCCATATGTGATATTTTGGGAAGGCTCATAGAAAGGAATTGTGAGGAATAATTGTTATTCTGATTTCTTTACATAAGATATAATTCTTTACACAATGCATCATGATATTACAAGACTTCATTTTATTTTGTTTTGTGAGACAGGGTTTCTTTGTATAGTCCTGGCTGTTCTGTAACTCGCTCTGAAGACCAGGCTAGCCTCAAACTCAGAGATTCACTTCCCTCTGCCTCCTGAGTGCTGGGATTAAAGATGTGTACCCCACTGCCCTGCTCAATCTTTCTCTTTCTAAGAAGCATTGAGTGTAGTTATCTGAATGGAGTGATACCTTTCATAGTCCAGATTAAAATCTGTTAATTTTTAGAGTGAGGAAGCAGACTTAGTCCATCCCTGTCTTTCAGTGGCTTTATCTATAGTTCACTGTGGTCCTGGCCATCATTATGTAAAAGGAATAAGATATTTAAATGCCCCTTACTCCAAAAAATAACAAGCTGAAAGATAAGGTGCACACATAGACCCTTTAAAGCTAGTGCAGTCGTTGATTTTGAAAAGTGTATTGGAATGTTTATCCAGTGTTGTACTTTGAGGTACTGGGTTGCTAACATCACAGTGCCCCACCCCCAAGTCACACTTCTAAACTATCAAGTAAAGAATAAGTGAGAAGAAACAAGGAATCCACGTGGTGATGCTTCATTAGAAACTCAGAATGCAGAAGCAAAGACACCACTGATGGATGTGATGGAGGAGAACTGGGTAAAGAGACCGAGGAGTAGTCACGTTTGTGTTCTCAAGAAGACTTGCGTTTCCTAAGGAAGCAGCTACAAAGAGGGACATTAACTGAAACAAGGTTGTTACTAGGGTGAGATCTGGTCTAGCCAGGATTTCTTGAAGCGTTCAAGCGTCTGCCTGGCCAGCAGTCGGCTTAGCCCTGTGCTTTTCTGAGCTGTCCTTTAAAAGGCTTTATAGGTTTGGGTTTGGGTTTGTGATAGTGAGACAGAGCGGTGCAATAGGCATTCCCAGATTGTCTGAGGCCCTGGGGGCTCCCTCTGCAGACTACAGTAAGTATGAAGAGCTGTGGGGCTGAGTGCAAATCAGATAGCTGCTTTTCCCATAACAATGGGCATGCAAGATCCTTGCCTGTCAGGAGGGTCAGTCCATTTTCTCCCTTTGTATTTGTTAAGGACTTGTGTTTGTCTGGTATCTTAAATACCTAATCTGTAAACCTATAGTACATTTCAAATTGTAGTTTATTATAGATATTTAAAGCTCTTTGGGAAGAGCTTCAAAATTAAAACCAAAATCACCCATAGAAGTTAGAGAGTGACTACTTGGTAAAACTGTATGGAGCCAGTGTTGTTATTAAGAAATTACCCAGCCGGGCAGTGGTGGTACATGCCTTTAGTCCCAGCACTTAGGAGGCAGAGGCAGGTGGATTTCTGAGTTCGAGGCCAGCCTGGGCTACACAGAGAAACCCTGTCTTGAAAAACCAAAACCAAACAAACAAACAAAGAAATTACCTTGGTCTGGGCATGGTGGCCCATATCTCTAATCCCAGGACTCAGGAGGTAGAGGCAGGTGGATTTCTGAGTTTGAGGCCAGCCTGGTCTACAGAGTGAGTTCCAGGATAGCCAGAGAGCTTCATGGTAAGACACTGTCTCTAAAATCAAATGAAAAAAAAATGAGAGAGAAATTGTTTTGGGTAAATTCATATGTTATTGTTTTTTAAGGGCAAGGTCAGAGGATAGTGCTTAAGAGCCTTTGCTAACCATCTGTCGGTTTGTAGAGCACTGATATGGTATAGGTCCCTTTAAGAAGGGCCTCCCCAGTCTGAGCTAGGTCAGCACTCTGCAGCTAGGATATACCCTGGCCCTCTTTAGTGTTTAAAGTCTGACACAGGGTTCTCAGCTGGGCCTGGAACTTGCATTCCTCTGGCCTCAGCCTTTTGATTATCTGGTATTATATGTCTGTGTCTTCAGAATGGCTGAACTATTTTTAAACTTATAGGAATCACAGACTTACTCAAAGTGGCTATGAAATGCAGTAAAATTAAGATAACCATGATTTTATATTTAGTAATAGTATTGGTTCCAATAGTCCCATTGTTGTGGCATATTTTCATAGGAATGGGCTTCTCTTCTGGCCAGCCAATCACTGTTTTATCTTCAGTTCTTACTTTTCTTCTACATTTAAAAATATTCCATTTTTTAAAGTCCTCCCAATCTAATTTAGCTCCTCCAGCCCCGTCTCTCCTACTCCACTGAGAATAGTGATCTCCTTAGCCTTCACTGTTCTGCCATCTGATTATTAGCAGTCTAAGAGACTTTTTGACAACTACTAGCCTACAGCTCTCATCCCACTTAACCTCTGTGTTCATGACACAGTGTCCCCGGCTCCGGCTGCTGGGCTCCATCTTGGTCCTGGGTCTGTCATCTGCTGGTCACCTCTCTTCAAAGATAATAGCCCCTGGCATACAGCCCTGCACCTCAGTACTTTCCATTGCCTGAGCATAGGTATCTGACTTTGACTGCCCTCCCCTGTCTCCTCCTCCCTGAGCCACCTCTCCCTCAGTCCTCATTGTGACTCACAGCATCTCTCCTGCCCCAGTTAACCCACACATGATGTCACTGTTCTAACAGTGTTATCTGTCATCTTAGACCAGGTGGGTCATCCTTACTTCCTCCTCTCTGGAGCTCTTCCTTCTTTAAAATCTGTAGATCCAAGTTGTTTTTCTTGTTGCTTGTTTATTTAACCTAAGCATGCCTCCATGTCCTTTATAGTTGCTATAATTTTACTTACGTATTTATTTGTTTGTTTGTTTTCTAGGCATAATAGTGTGTTGTGCTGGCTGTTCTGGAACTCATAGAGACCCATCTACCTCTGTCTCCTGAGTGTTGCGATTCTTGCCCAAGCTGTTATGGTTTCTGTTTTGTTTTTCAGTCATTTTTCTGTGTGATTCAGCTTTGGCAGTTTGTATCTCCTTTCTCCAAGAGCCTTTTCCTCAGTCTGATACATACGATGAAAATTTATTTCTCCTGGATCTCTAGAATCTGAACTTTGTTCTTTTTGACAGTTTCTCTGCTTACATTTCTCATTTGTCCTCATACGGCCTCTTCTTTACCCACTAGAGTTGTGTGCCTGCCCAGTATCTTAGTTGACCTGTGTTGCTATAACAGGGTGACAGGATGAGTAATTAGAAGGAAGGGGATTTATTTCCATAGTTCTGAAGGCTGGTGAAGGCCTTTCTGTGTGTCCTCACATGGCAGAGAGCGAGAAGAGGAACCCACTCCTTCAAGCTCTTTTTATAGCACCATTAATCCACTCATGACATCTTCCCATTCAAATCCACCTCCAAATGCTGTTATGTTGAGGACTGAGTTTCCAACACAAGAGCTTTGGAGGTGACAGGATCACTCAAGCCATGGCCATTCCCCTTGCTTTAAAGGTCTGCCGTGTTGTCTGCATTTGGTCCCAGCTCTAATTATTCAAAGTGTGTGTTTGTTGCTTACTGTGGCGAGGAGCTGGGTAAGAGGACCTGTAGCCTTCAGGGATGTGCTATGTAGAGGAGGAAGCACACCACAGCTTTTAGTGAGCTTTCGTTCAGCTCTGCTCCTGCTCAGCTTAGTGGGCCAGGATAGGCAGAGCTGAGTGTTGGAGGAGCCCAGAGGAGCCTGACAATGGCTCAGCTGAGTTCTGACAGGTGGAGCCTTGCGAGTCAGACTAAGTTGAGAAGTTCTTCTGCTGGGTAGATCTTGTTAGTAGGAACAGAATGAAATAGAATGTTCTGGCATATCTCACAGTGCTTACTTTCCCCTCCTCTGCCAGAAACCCAAGGAAGATTTGTTTGCAGTATTGGCTCTGGAGAGACCCCAAAAGCATGAGGCTTCAGCTACTCGGCGCTCATAGTTAGTTCTTCCTGGCCACATTTGAGTGCAAGCTTCTAGCCGCTGGCCAATCCCAGTCTGGGCTTGTCTCTTCCCAGCCTGTTTCCCGGAGGGCTCTGATGTGAGTAGTCATTCTCTTTGTCTGTTTGGTTCTCTTCAACTTTGGAGGGAGCACCTTTCTCTGGGACCTCAGACTCAAGAGAAGTCACTGAGTTTTCAAACTGGTCACTGTTCAGTTCTCAGGAGGGAATCCAAGTTCTTTATATGCCAGGCTCAAAACTACAAAGCTACTTTTAAAAAAGTATATTAATTTACCACGAAAGAAAAAGAGCAGAAATAAAGCATTTAGAGACATGTAATTAGACGCTACTCCCTACCCCAGTTTATGATTCTATGAAGTGTGAAAAATATCTCCTCAGTTTCTGAAGTTTACATTTGAAATGTTTCCCAAAGGCCTCTGATAAGAGCTTGGCCCTCAAGGTGGTACTATTGGGAGATCACAGAACCTGTGAGGATCGGGGCCTTGAGCAGACTTGTAGGTCATCAGTGGTGTGACTTCAGAGGATACTGTGGGATTCTCATCTCTTCTTCTGGGTTCCCTGGCTTGCAGTGTAAGAAGTGTGTCTCCATTGTGCCCTTCTGCTGTGAATATGTGACCTCGTTATAGACCCAAGGCAGTGAGCCAACTGATCAGGACTTACCCTCCAAAAGTATGAGCACAAATAAGTATTTCCTCATGTAAGTTCTTTCTCTGGGATCTTGTAACAGTGACCAGAATCTTCACAGCACACTCAAACTTCAGAACAAAGCAGTGTACTCTAGCGATATTTCCATTCTGAAGACAGGAGCATGAGAGCAGGAGAAAGACAAGTAAATGAAGATTTGAGCTCAAACAACTCATCCTTACAGTTGTCTTAAAGGTACAAGGGGAAGGCTAAGCTCTCTGGGCGCCCAGGGAAGGAGAGTCGGGATCTTCAGAATGGCCTGGTATTGAGAGCACAGGTACTCTATATTCCTGTCACCTATGCCAAGGATCTTTAGGCCAGCCACTCCCTTGTCCCATTAAACCCAACCAAACAGTACACTATTACCTAGTAGCCTTAGCCCCATACCCATAAGAGTCGATGTGTAGTATGCTTCAGACCCTTGTTTTCAGGGTCTTTATGTTTTCATCTTTAAATGTCTCCCAAGGAAGTTGACAATACCCTGATACCTCTCCTCTGCTCAAGGACAGCCTAATAAGCACCTGCTGTATGTGACATGACACTGAACCAGAATAGTGCAGAATTTTAGCTGAACACACAAATGCATGGTCTGGGTTTGTTTTCTCAAGACCTCTTCTCACCTGAAGTGTAGTGTGTGTAAGTTTACATTTAGCCTTTTATTTTGAAATTCCATTGTGAATCCATTTGTCCTCCTTTTCAAAGAGGGCTAATGTATCTGAGTTTCTTCTAATGCTGTGCATAGTTATGCCTGAGCTGTTTACTATGGACTTTGTTATTGACCTGTTTTATTTGTCATTTTATGGCATACGTATTTTCAGCAGAGATGCTTACGCTGAGCTATATTTATTTATACCATAGTATATTAACCATAAAACTATCTAAGTATTCCCAAACCACTATGATCTGCAGCCCTCAGGGAAAAGGGTTTTCAGGATAGCCAAGTCTTAAGAGTTAGCAGTGACTAATGGTGTTGGAAATGTTGCTAAGGGACTTCTGAGATTATGGTCAGAGTCTCACAAAGTGTTGATGCTAACCCAGGGTCCACAATGCAGTACAAGCTGGATTATAAACTCGGTTCTGCTTGGAGGACTTGCTATCTGTTTGTTTTAGTCCTTTCTCATATTCCTTGAACTGGCTCTGTGCCCTCCATTGATGCCAACAGTATTTCTTCTGGCCTTGCTGTAGATCCCTATGCCCTAAGCTGTGTAGATTTGGAGACCAGGTAATAGAACTGGCCTCAAATGTGGAATGGTCACTTGCGAGTACCACCTTGAGGACCAGCCTGCATTTCTGTGAGTTTTGTTGTTTTGTTTTTACCACTCAAGTGACAGGATGGGGACTTGCCCTGACTTCTCCTTTCCCATCTTTGGTGTCCCATATTTCCACCCAAGACTCATTCTAATCAGAGGAAGGGAACTCTAGGATTTATGCTAGTTAAACACACTCAAGAATAGGAAAATCAAGCTTAGGAGGCTATACCTAAAGGTTGGTTTAAGCACTGCCTTTTTAGTGATAGCATCTGTCTTCTCAGTTCTTCTCTGTCTATCTTTGTGGAGCTGCTTATAGAACACACCATTTGTGCATGCTAGGCAAGTGCGTTACCCGTGAGAGCATCCTCAAATCTCTTCCTTCACTTCCAAACCCCAAACAGGCCCTCTTTTGGCTTGTACTCTTGGGGACTAAAGCTACAGCTTTAATTCTTCAAAAGCTTCTGAAAGACCCATAATGACTAATTCTTCTCTCTGCTGTGCATGTTGTTAAGTAAGGTGCATTAGACACTCCATCCTCCTTGACACTGTCACTGTTGGGTATGCCAGCAGCTGACCCTTAGGCTGGAAGCCTCAGAACTCATAGTCTCCTTTTCATGCATTCCAGAATCTTCAGTGACTTGTCTCCTCCAGTCTTCAAGAGCATTCAGGAATTAAACTGTTCTCTTCTCTGAACTGAGGGACCTAAGAAGCCTAAGCCTCAAGAGACTGGCCCCAGGTCATACACAATACCTTCAGGTGCCTAGATCCTCTGTTTTCAAGGCCCATGAGGTTTGCTTACTATTCCAAAATAAGAGTGTGGGTGGAATAACAGGTAAGACCTAGTTATGACTGTGTAGATAGGGCTGCCAGAGCCTCTGCACATGGTATGCAGGGTCACACTGAGGGAGGAGGGAGAGGGAACGTGATCCAACGGACATGTGATCCTGAGGGGGGATGTGGCTGGACATCAGAGAGAACACTCATGTGGGATCTAGTGACTGCCTCCAACTGGCTCCTCAGACACAGTGACTTGGGGAAGTTAGTACCAAATACGCTGGCTTTAGTGGTTACTGTAGTTGTAATTTTTTAGAAAATTGGGTATTTGTTTAGTTTTTTTTTTGGGCCATATATTTGTTTATTTGTTGTTATTTTGAGAGAACATCTCCCAGTGTAGTCCAGGCTAGCCTGTATTTTAAGAACCTCCTGTTTCCATTTCCCAAATGCTGGGGTCATAAGTATATACTACCACACCAGCCTTACCATGTTATTAGTAAGTTAATAAAATTATTGGTTTTCCAAACTAGGACCGTGAGCATTTAGGAATGAAGTTCAATCCATTTCTTTCTTTTCCTCAATGCTGGAGATCTAAGCTAGGGTTTCATACATAGTAAGCAGGTACTCACTAAGCTACTCTAGCTCCTGATACAGTCCTCAATACAAAAACAGTATAGAACCACTTAGAGTAAAAGTGAAAATTCTCTTTTCAGTTTAAAAATATAGTTTGGAGAGTCTGGAAAACAGAAGTGCCTTTGGCAAGTAGTTATTTGTACATCTGGATTTGATTTTGTGTGTGTGTGTGTGTGTGTGTGTGTGTGTGCGTGTGTGTGTCCTAGCATGCACGTATGTGTGTATATGCATGCCATGGGCAGAATGTAGAACAACTTTCCGGCATCTGTTCTCTCCTTCCACTATGTGGGTCCCAGGAATTGAGCCTGGGGCACCTGGGGCACTTGGCAGCCAGGACCTTTATCCACTGGACCATCTCAGTAGGCCCTTGCTTACAGAGTCAGTGGCTTATCATGTTAAGAATAGTTAATGATTCCCAACAGCAAATAAAGAATTGTTAATGACTGAATATATCAAGCCAGTGGTCTATTAAGATATTATATTTTGTATGGATTAATACTTCAGTAAACCTCCAAAGAACTTGTATTTTCTCTGTGTCCATGTGTGTTTTCCAATGATCTTGACATTAGTTCTTGAGAAGTCAACTCAAGCTCAGAACTGTAAAAGTCCTCATTATCCAGTTTAGTCTAAGAGAGATCAGCACTTTAGGCTGATCTATTTATATTAACTGACTGGTGCTTCCATGCTAATCCTGTAATTAAGATTCATTTCTCAAAGATGTTACTATAATCTTAGAAATATTAAAGATTTAAACCCTAAAGATTGGTATGGAAATGATTAAATTTTCTCTATTATTTCTTCTCTCTCTCCCAGAGTGATTAATTTCACTTTCAGTGCCTTCCTTCCCGAGTGGAGTGTTTCTGTAGAGACTCCTAATTCAGTGAGACCTGTTTAGGGGATCATCCCTGCTAGACAGACAGCTGCGAGAGGCCATTCGCTTCCCAGCATGGATTTCAGATTATGGCCAATCAAGAGCTGGGGCTGTGGAACACCTGTCAGCGACACTAGCTAAGAGGAGACTAGCTCTTTAATCGAATTTCATTGTACTTCAGAAAAAGGTTTATTTTCAATGTGGCGTCTGCTTTTATGATTCATCCCTCTCAGCTGAGACATCAATTTGGGGCTTATTTATGGTGTTGTTCTAGAGTGAAACAAGAAGCCGCAAGGACGAGCTTCAAAAGGCAGCCTTTCCCAGACGGTCGGTTTGCAGCTTTCTCATGTGGGAAAAAATAGAAAAGAAATCTAAAACTTTAGTTTTGAAGTTCTGTGTGTGAATATAATTAGTGATAGGGATTCTTTTGAACACACTTTCAGAATGTTGAAGACAGAGAGTTCGTGTTCGTGGTGAAGTTTGGGGAACTTTCCTTGTGGAAATCCGTTCTGCTTATCTGTGAGCAGTGCAACCCTCATTGATACTGATGGGTTCCGAAAGGCCGTGCTCGGCTTTCAGCTTGTCCCTAATTGGAGGACCCGCTAAGCCCATAATACCAGGTACTTTCTCACAGCTGCAGAGCATGGAGTGTAACTATCAGAAGACAAACTTCACTGTGCAAACTGTAATTTAATGGTATAACTGTGCAACCCAGAATATCAGTTAATTTTCAAAACATTTTATTCTACAGCAATTAGCTCAGGTCCTGGAGGGCAAAATGACAAGAGGTTACTCGTTCACTATGTATTTAATTAATTGAAAAATGCTCCAATTGCCTTTACAGTTGTTATTAGAGAGTGGAATCAGTGTTGCCAGCGCTCAACCATAATTGGAACCCCCGGGAATTAAATATTTAGCATTAGTAATGTACCAGCACTTAGGACACAAATTTCTATTTTCGTAATGAAAGCTATACACTGGGAGTGCAAGCTGCTGGAAGGACAGCTGTGACAAGCGAGACGGCCTGGGACATTTCAATAAGACACCTCATTGGACAGCAAGTCTTGCCACATTACGCGTTTGTAAGAGACCTGCAAGTTTAATTCCCACGAGGAACTCATAGCCCAAGTCTTTAGCGTCCTAATTGCATGCAGGATGAATGGTTGGGCAAATGTCTTCTGTAAATGGCTGAAATTCATCCTCCTTTCTTAATAATCGCATATAAGTTCGTGCCTTTGTCAATTTAAAAATACCGGGACTGTCAGGGAGTAGGGATCTTGTTTGTTTTTCATTTAATTGTATTTTAAGCACATATGCTTTCAGTGCTGCAATGAGAAAAGTTGGATATTGGGCTCTAATGAGCTGCAGTGCTAGACACTGGAGACCCTGAGGGATTCACTCCGTAAATTAGCTGGATAAAAAGTACTTGGTTAGGATATAGTTGATGGCTGAGCTCTTCGTAGAACCAGTTAGAGTACTGTCTCACACTCTGTTTCATTCTAAACAGGCCCTGTAGAGACTTCAACAGCTGCCTGTTAAAGCTGCTCAACTTGTCAAAATGTATTATATTACTCCACTAATAAATAGTATTAAAGGGTATTTGACTTCACCTCTCGTTTTCCAAGGGGATCAGGTGGATAAACACAACTGGCTTAGGCTGGCCTTATTTTAATTTGTTTATGTCAGCTAAGTAATATTGAAGGGCCGTGTTTTAAATTTGCAAACATTACCTTCCTGGGGAGCCAGAACTTCCAAAATATGATCTACAGTGGAAACAAGGAATTGAGACACTTATTGTAGAATGTCAGACATAGAAAGATGTCTGGTTTTGACATTCCTGGGCCACATTTCAAAAAACTTGAGAGCCCACACGTGAACTGACACTTGGGAGGGGTGGTTCCTCTGCCTTTATCATTCCCAGGAAAAGGAAAGTCACAAAAAATAAT
The DNA here is from genome assembly GCF_008632895.1 of Mastomys coucha. Lineage (NCBI taxonomy): Eukaryota > Metazoa > Chordata > Mammalia > Rodentia > Muridae > Mastomys > Mastomys coucha. The sequence continues at coordinate 230,755,548 of NW_022196905.1, read as the reverse complement.
GTCACAACTTTTCTTTGATTTTTCTGTCATTCCTGTGTCTGTTTTTGAATATTCTAAGTGATCATGATTTTGTATCAATTTGTAAGTATTTTTTCAAAACAATACATGTTTACTTTTAAAAGTAAAAAATATTTTATTTGATAAAGTCTTTCTTAGACACTCTGTCAATCCTATTTCCCTGGCTGGTGGTCTCCTTTGACAACAAGATTTTTTGTTTTTTGGATTTTTGTTTATTTGTTTTTGCATGTGCATAGGGGCATGCACATGTATGTATATATCAGTGTGAAGGCCAAGGGTTGACAACTGACATCAAATTCATTACTTCCCACTATATTTATTGAGGCAGGTCTCTCAGTTGAATCCAAAGGTCGATGATGGGCTAGCCTACCTAGCCAGCTTGCTCTGGGCACATGTGCACATGTGGGTCTATGTTTGTAAGTCATACTATAGAGTACATTTAACAAAGATAATTTTATGGAATCCTGCTTTTCTCCTGCATTGATGCCCCATATCACACACATAGGGTTTTTTTTTTTCAAATTCTTACATTTATTTATGGGGAGTCTTATAGCAAAATATGTGTGAGTGCTCACTTGCATGAAAGTGTACATGCGTATACGAGCCTGTGGATTCATGTATGTGCCCACAACACACAGACTGATCAGAAGAAAACATGCAGGAGTTAGTTCTCTCTCTGCTATGGAGATTCCGGAGATCAAAGTCAAGTGGTCAGGCTTGGAAACAAGCCTCTTCACCTGATGGGCCATCTCACTGTCTGTTGGTTGGTGTTTTTTGAACAGTGAGTTCATATTTGTGCAGGTACAAAATGTATTAATCTGTTGGCTGTCAATGACATTCAAAGTAATTCCATTTTGCCACAGCAAATGGTGCTGTGCTGACTGTCATTGTAAGTGTGTGAGTGAGCATGGATGAGCACTGAGCTCTGTGGGTGTCTCACAGAAGAGTGGACCACTGTGGAGTTCACCATTGCTCTGCCAGGTGTCATTCAGAATGCCCTTAGTAACTCATTAAGAGTTAAGGTATATTATTAGCCCTGTTTTATGTAGGGAAACTGAGGCACAACGTGGTTAAACTTCCCAAGGCCACCAGAGTGTGCTGTTAGCCTGTCTCTTGTGCCCACACAGATGGACACCCCCAGTACCTTCCTTGCATGTGGCTGGGGTTGTCGTTTCCCACACTGTTGCTGTCACCTTTCCTCTGAGAACTGTTGCTGTCACCTCTCTTCTCGGTTTATTATAGTGGCATGGCCCTCTCAGACTACATGGACATCTGGACTGATTGTAGCTCTCTCTTGTCCTTGAGAGCTGAGGTTTGAACCTCCCATGCTAGGCAAGTGCTTTCCCACTGGGCTACAGCCCCAGCACCTCTGTTCTCTTCTGAGCTAGGACCTCACACAGTCATGCAGGCTTGAGCTCACTCAGCAGCCCAGGAAGATGTTGACCTGGAGCCCCTCCTGCCTCAGCCTGCACACAGCTGGGATGACAGGCTTGCAGTGTGGGATCCCTGATAAAGATAGTCATTTCTTGCCTCAGTCTCTCCCCTGTGTTTTCATTTTATGTTAATACCAAGATTTGCTTTGTGGACTGGTATGTAAGGAAGCCGTTTACCACCACAGGGATGTAAATACATTTTCCTATACAGTTTTCCATGCTATTAATTTCCTTCAGGGTTTTATCTTAGACCCATGTGAGATATGTGGTGTATGTGGAATGGATAAAATCCAGATCTTTGATTTGCAGTGTCTTCCTTCTACAGCTTCCTCTGGTAAGCTCTTTTCTTCCTCCTCCACAGCCCGAGTGTGCCCTTTATCTAACATTATAACCCCACCTGTGTTCAGTTTACCTCTTGAGAGCCAACTCTTCTTGGATATTCCATTTGTAGACTACCTCACCTTGTAACATTCTAAGGTTTTGTTACAAGAGTAAGTTAAGTCTCTGAATTAAAATGATGTCTGTCTTGCACATCTAATTTCATCAAAGTAGTACACATGGGGGGTGGATCCCAAGCTGGGCCAGAGAGTTCCAGCCTGAGCTACACAGTAAAACACCCCATGAGTGAGGATGGAACAGCCAGCAGCAGGGGGAACTGAGGTTACCGCTGCACTGGAACTCAGCAAGACTGATCTTAACCCAGGGCGATTACTTGGGTTCCCCAGGTAATCCTAGAGTAATCACGAGGACTGTTAAATGTGGAAAAGGGAGGTGAGGGAGGCAGTTTGAGAAGACTGCAGGCTGAGGAAGGTGGCAGAGCCCTCTGGCTTTGCACCTGAAAGACAAGGCCCCAAGCCAAGGACTGCAGGAAGCCACTGGCACGGAAGAAGGCAGGACCGTAGGCCCTGTACAATCCTGGAGAAAGCGAAACTTGGCTCACACCCTGCTTCTGCCTGATCTGTAAGAAAGAAGTTTGCTACACTGATTTGTTACCACAGCAATAGAAAACTGATACAAGCTAGGCAGGTGGTTCACACTGAGACAGGAGGGTTGCCAGGAGCTTGAGTGAAACCTATCTCAAAAACAAAACAAAACAAAACTTAAAGACATCTCAGAAAAACAAAGCTTAGAAGAAGGCTACAGAGGTAAAGCTAAGACATTTGTTCCTTCTTGTCTTCCCTCTGGCTGTTTCAGGCCAACTCCTATGAACATGGGTTTCCAACACCAAAGATGCTCATGGGTCTGTTTGTTGCTTAGACAAATCCCCTTTCCTATTTCAAAAGGAATTTTAATTCCTAATATTTACTTTCCTAAGACAAGCCTTAAAACCAGCTTGCAAACAATGTTTATAACAATGTTTTAAAGTTGGCTGAGGGTTTGTTTGGGGGGATGTAGTTAGTGTATAGTTTCTGTGTGGGTAGAGATAATAACCTAATTCTCACTCCTAAGTGTGAGACTATCCTAGGTTAGGCATAGTCCTTGAATGAATGAATGAATGAATGAATGAATGAATGAATGAATGAATGTCACTTTTGGAGCACAGAAGAGGATAAATACTTGGTTATTAGTAAATATTTTTTTAAATCTACTTAAGATTTTCAACTTACCTTTGTAAAACTCTACATAGAACTTTAGCTTAGAAATATCCTCAATGCCTGTGCCTGTGTCTGATTTATTTATTTTATATGTATGAGTGCTTTGCCTGCATGCATGTCTGTGCACCATGTATGAGGAGGATCCTTGAAGGTCAGAAGAGGGCAGCAGATCCTCTGGAACTGGAGTCACAGACAGTTGTGAGCCAATATGTGTGTGAGAAATGGAACCAGGTCCTCTGGAAGAGCAACCAGCGACCTTAACCCCTGAGCCATCTCTTCAGCCCCATGTCTACTTTCTTAATCTAAATACAGTTTACTTTAGTTTCTATATTCCTTTGTCACAGTTACCAGAGTTTTATTGGCTTTTTAGTTTTAGTTTTAAAATATTTTAAGGGCTGAAGTGATGGCTCAGTGATTAAGAACACGTGATGCTCTTGCGGAGGACCCACGTGTTTACAACTTATCTCAGACTTCCAGTTCAGTGATCCGATGCCCTCTGCTGACCTTCCCAGACACCGGGTGTGACTGTGGTGTACATAACATGCAGCTCAAACACTTATACACAGAAATAAACAGTAAATAGTTTGTAAAAGTATCTTAGTGTTCCCAGTGCTGTCTGAGCTCCACTTTACCTTCCGCTCGCTTTAAGATTAACCTGTCCTGGGTATGTTGACTGAATGCCTAGTTCTTTCTTCACCTCTCTTGACTTTTAGTAGCTAGATTAGGCTGTGGATTATCCTCTAAACTCAACCTTGCTTTCATAGGCCAGCCTTCCTGCCTCAACCGCAACCTCCTCCGCATGCAGGGCTTAGAGGTGTCATTCCCGCTGGATGATGTTCAGCTCTTTATCTGCTGCCTGCTACCTTGATCATTTGCTTTTACTTGCTATTTAATAAACTCACTCATTTGGAACCAAAAGCATGCTTACCGTACACTATTCTCAGTGGAGAAGACACACACGTTCATAAGAAATACAAAACGGGCTTATGGATGGCTCAGTAGGTGCAAGGCCTTACAGAGTGAAATTGGCAACCTTAGTTTGACCCACAGTAAAAAGAACAAACCTCGGGGTGGGGGGGATGAAGTCTCAAGTAAATGTATTGTCAGGCTCAGGGAATGACCGTGTGCAGAAGGCATTGACCACAGCTTTCTTAGGGATGTCCCCAGCCTGAGACCCAGAGACAGCTCCCTGACAGTGACCCCCTACTGAGAAGAGCTAACCCCTCTTCCTTGTGCTATGCACCATAAACTCCTCACTGAGTGCCCTGGATGCTTAGTAGATGCATTGGAACTAGCACAGCCCACCCCTTCCCAGGTTTTTTGTACATGTGTCTGTCTTCATTCCTTTGTCATCACAGTGGGGTTTCCTGGACCACACTGTACAGGATGCCACAAGAACCACTTCCCAGAAGATGGCCTCTGACATCCACACATATGCTGTGACACAAGAATGCCTGCACTCACACATGTCACACAAACACACACATACACACACACACACACACACACATACACACTGAGTTTAAAAAGAATGTTCAATGTATTATTAGGAAAATTATCTTAGTCGCTTAGTGGACCCTGGCACTCAGTTTCACAGGAGGACAGTTTTTCTCCCACCATGTTGTCTTGGCAGATGCTCCTCCGACTGACACATCTTGACTCTTTGTCCCCTTTGATTGTGGGAGGAAAGCTGTGCCTGCAGCACTCGTGGCTGGGAACCTCCCTGTGATTTTCTTTTTCTCCTGTGTTAGTGGGGTTATTTCTCCCAGTGCCCCAGGTCCTAAGCAGTGAATTATCCCAGTGTCGTTCTCCAGTTAGGAAAGCACACACATAGCTATGACCTTCTGTGCCTGGTGGTGTATGGACTTGAGACCTGACAGATCCATAGGGTGTAAGCTGAGGCATTCATTGTCAGGGCTGAACCAGGGCTGGCCCATCTTTGACGGTGAATGTCTCCCTGACTTTTGTGTTCTATCTAGGCTATCTAGGCACATTGTCTGACCCCACCCTGCTAACAGTCACTGTACAGGTGACTTGTCAGATCTGAGTCCTTCTTGTCATCTCCAAGTTAACTTCATTCCATCAAGGAGGAAGACCTTCATTCTCATAGCAGCAATTTATTTATATACCTGCTTGGGTTGTAGTTTACTTTGGTGTTTCAGTTACTTAAAAAAAATATTTGAAATTCATTGTTGGTGGTGGTGGAGTGTGTGTGTGTGTGTGTGTGCGCGCGCGCATATGTGTGTGTGAACCCATATGTGTGTGTGTGTGTGTGTGTGTGTGTGTTGTGTGTGTGAGAGAGAGAAGGTGCTTGCATTTCCTGGCATGTGTGGAGGCAAGAGGACAATTTCTAGGAGTTAGTTTTTGCCTTCCACTGTGGATTCTGGGATGGAAAGTCAGACAGGCATTTCTACCTGTGGAGCCATTTTGATGGCCCTTCTTTGGTCTCTATTTTTATTTTCATCAAAGAAATAATGATGACATTTAGTCAATAGTAAGTAACACTAGGGAGTTACAAAGGAAATGTATCACAGTCTATCCTTCAGAGGTAGCCCCTTACAATTCCTTTCAGTAGATATCTCTTTTAAGGATTATAGTTAAAGAACACAAGATGTTTTAAGAAAATCTTCCAATATGAAGGAAGGATCTAAACAAACAGGAATCTGTATCTATGAAACAAGAACAGATTGTCATGAAGCAGGAATAAAATAGATGGCGCGCTTGAGGAAATTAAGGAGGTAATCAAATACAGAAACAGGGACACTATTAACTTTAATTTTGTAAAAGCATGATCAAGGAAATGTTGAAAGTTTCCCCAAGAGTACATGTTATTTGATCAGTAATAATTGTAATTCCAAATCCTTACTTAAACACGAATTATTCGGGGCCAGACATGGTGCCACAAGCCTGTAGAGTCAACACTGGAGAAGCTGAAGCAGGAGGGTCACAAATTGGAGGCCAGCCTGGACTACTACTTGATACTCTGTCTCAAAGAAGCCTAACTCCTATCCAGCATTAGCTTACTACCCTGTCAGCCCATGCCCCTTCCATACCTGTGTCTGGAACTTCTCCTTTAATTCCAGCTTAGATAGTTCTCTGGACATAGGAGGGCTTGAGAGCAGGACTGCTGTATGCAGATAGATGCTTGGTGTGCTCTAGTGCTAGACCTGGTCCCTCATCCATCCCCATACCTGGCTCCTGATTCTAGTACCATCATTTTCATTGAGCTCAGTGTTTATCATTCTGTCTGCAGGATTCAGGTTAAGCTTCAGACTAGAGGCAGTTCATCAGTTCTACTTTTTACCTTATGAAATTATGTCCTTTCACATTATTTTTGGGAGCTGAAAAGCTGACTCAGCAGTTAGGAACACTGGTTGCTCTTCTAGAGGTCCCAGGTTCAATTCCCAGCACCCATGTGGTGGCTAAATGTCTGTTACTCCAGTTTCAGGGACTCTAGCACCCTCTTCTAGACTCCAAAGGCACTGTATCCACATTCTACACAAACTTACATACAGGCAAACATCCATACACATAAAAATAAATCTTGAAAATACTTTTGATATCTTGATCTTGGTATCTTGATATTTATTATTCAGTAGTATCCTCATTGCCTTTTTCTTTTTGAAGTTTTATGCAAAAGGTTTACAGAGATTAGGAGAAAAGATTAAATATATACAGTGCTCAATTACTTTGCAACTCGGTTGTCCCTTTCATTTCTGCCCCACCACCACCACCAAGAGATTTAATGTCTGCCATGCTGATGCCTCTGCTCTTGCTCACAACACTGTCCTGGAAGTATTTGATCATCTCATTCATCATTTAAACTGGATATCCCCTATCTTGATGCAAAGTGTATATGTAAAATGTATACCATGCCTACTTAGCCCTTATACAAGTAATATATTTATCCAAGCCATAGAACATTTCTCACAAGATTTGTCTTGAAAATTTTAAACTTATACAAACAATAGTAGTGAATGAAGTCTTATATGTTCCTCCTGACTCAGCATTCTGTTACACTTGCATTCATTCACTCGTAGAAGATCTTGGGACTTTCTGTCCCCCTATCACCCAATCAGGTGAATTTTACAGTGATACACTTGTCTGACCGCCTACATTTATATTCACATCTCAGTGGTGACCTCGGGTTCATTTGTAGAGGTCCAGTCAAAGTTCATCCCTTTGGGTTATTTCCCTGTCGCTTTGATCTCATGAATGTGTAACAGTCTTCTTGTTTTGTTCCCAAAGCACAGTTGTTGGTGATGGGTCTAGACGTGTTGTAGAATCTCCTTCCGTTTGATGTTTCCTTAGGAAAACTAATACAGTTCTTCTCTGTTCATCTTCTCAGAGGGCACAAGATGTTTCTTGGCTTCAAACATTTGGATAAGTGATGTCAGCAAGTTTTGTCACTGTAAAGTTACCTCTTTATAAGAAGACAGGATCTCTTTATAAACAATATGAGACCTGAGGCTGGGGGAAGGCTGAGAAGGGAACAGCGCCTCTGCACAATCATAAGGACAGGAGTTTGTTCTTCCACATCCATGTAGAAAGCTTGATGCTCTGTCATGAACTCTACATGATGCTCTACAAGCATGATGCTCTGTCAGCACCCCTACAGGAAGATGGGAGGCAGAGGCAAGAGATCATCTGGAAGCTTGTGGCCAGCCACCCAGATACTCAGAGCCACAGACAAAGGAAAGGTCCTGCAGCAAAAGAGTGGAAGGTGCGAACCAACTCCAGAAAGTCGCCCTCTGACCTTTACAAATATAAATACACTTATATATTGTATTGTATACATACAATAAAGTCAATTGCTCAATAAACATTTTTTGAAGAACATGAAATCTGTAGGTGTAAGTACATGGTTATTTGTGTAATGATTGTTGCTCTCTCTATATATGTGTATATGTAATGATTATATATATATATATATATATATATATATATATATATATATATGCAAGTGTGTGTTCTTGTAATTATGGGAATGAAGCCCAAGGTGTTATGCATGCTAGTCAAACAATACCACTCAGCTCCCCACAAAAATAATTTAGTCCATCTTACTCTGAAGAAAAGCAAAGGTATTTTAATGTGTGTGGCAGTTGCATCATAATTCAGTCCTATTGGAGAACATGAAAGGATGAACGACAGCTTTCATATCTTACTGGTACCACCACTAACTGAATGGCTCAATGCCTGGGGAATGGTCTTCCCTGGGACCCTTATATTGTCAACATGGTGAAAATTTGTACATTTATCTTGACCATTTTTTCCAGCAAATGTAAACAGAGCATCTTGAGGCAAAGGGGGTGGGGTCATTTCCGAATTTGCACCATTGGGTTTAGGTATAAGAAGTATAATAGCTTCTATCACTTAGATAATAGGCAGTGCTAAAGACAACATCTAATGGCTACAAGAGCTACATAAACAAGGCTAGGAAATGGGAGAATGCAGATATGGGAGGTAAGAGAGCCAGAGATCTCAGGAAGGGATCTGGGTGAAGAGGCCTTAGTCTGCAGACATGGATGGAGACCTCTGTTTAGAACATGAAAGATCATGTCACAGTCTAATGGCAATATACAGTATGGCAAGATACAATATGTTCTTAGAAAAATGAGCTATAGCAGACAGAGATCAGCTTCCGGGGATCTGAAACTCTGGCTAAGGCATGTTACGAGTGCTTGCTTGGGGTGAGCCAGTGATGAGGGAGCTTTGGTGAGACCCTGTGAGCACTCAGGAAGCAAGAGCAGGGGCAAAGTTCAGAGAAAATGCCTATCAAGTATTGAAACATAAAGATGGTTGTTTCTATCCCTGTGTCTCTAAGCATTCTCTCCCTGGCGATGAGACATTGCCTTTAATCCCAGCACTTGGGAGACAGAAGCAGGTGGATTTCTGAGTTCTAGGCCAGCCTAGTATACAGAGTAAGTTCCAGGACAGCCAGGGCTACACAGAAAAAAAAATTCTGTCTCAAACAAACAAACAAACAAAAAGCACAACCCTCATCTTGCCTCTGACCAGCCTCTGCCAGGTCATGTCTACCTGGCACAGACACTGAGGAACAAGAGAGACAATGTATGGTAGACATTCTTGGACTGGATGTTTTGCGCATGGGTGCTGTAGCCAGGCTGCCTGCAACCCCTGGCATAGTCTTGGCACTCTGGCTCATTCCTTCTAAGGTTTGTGTGGCTCCTATTCCTTATTCTGGCTTGTATGGATCCAGGTGCAGGTCTATGTCTAGCCCTTGGGAAAGTGCTGTTTTCAGGATGCTATATAAGCATATATATATGCTCATATATAGGGTGGATGCTCAATAGGCAGTCCCTGTGGGAAGGACAGGGCAGGCGCAAATGTCTAACTCAGAAGTAGAGAGTTAGACAGGCGTACCCCAGGAAAGAGAACAAACAGCAGCCTGGGAATGGGGCCCTTTGCTTTTCATTAGGTTTTCTGTCTTAATGCAATGGAGCTAATTCTTAATTGCCTTGATGCAATCAACGTGCAAACTTCAAAACCTGTGTGTGTTAATAGTTTGAATTCCAAGGCTAGACTGCAAATCAGTGGGAGCGCACTCACCTAGCACGTAAGAGGCCCTGGGTTCAGTCTGTAAATCTGCCAAAAAAGGAAACAAAACAAGCTTGAACTGCAAGCATAAGGACTGTTTTATGGACAAAGAAACTTGACTCAATGTGGTAACCAAAAAAATCTCATATTGGTTATTTACTGTGTGTTGCAGTAAATCTCCAACCCAAATAAGCCTGGGCAGTGAAAACACAACTCGATTAATATAAATACATGCTATGAGCCTAGATTGGGCAGATCTACCACTACACTGCCATCTTCCCCATATCAGAGACCCCTTAGAACTTGCGATTTCTCCAGGCCAAGTGCTTCTGCTCCACTTTTCTTCTTCCTCCTCCCTAGTTGTCCTCTCTCTCTCTCTCTGTCTCTCTGTCTCTCTGTCTCTCTGTCTCTC
>NW_022196905.1:230740821-230745522 GCF_008632895.1 Mastomys coucha | reverse complement strand
CTCTCTCTCTCTCTCTCTCTCTCTCTCTCTCTGTTTCTCTCTCTCCTTCTCCCCCAAAACCTTCAGCTCCACCTTCCCCTTTTTCTCCACCCAATCACCGGCTCTAGCCTTTATTTTATCAGTTAAGGTGGGAAGAAGGTTTACAGAAAACCACCTGAGTGCTGACTCATTCCTTGTTCGCAGCCCCTCACAGGAGAACGAGATTCTCCACAACAACTATATGCCCGACATCTGCTACCTGGGTAGCATGCACTATTGTGTTAAATTCCCATAAGGATGTATCTTACAGTATCAACAGTGTCTGTTGCTGTGAAGAGACACCATGACCAAGTCATTCTTATAAAAGACACCATTTAACTGGGGCTGGCTCACAGGTTCAGAGGTTTTAGTTCATTATCGTCACGGCCTGAAGCAAGGTGGCACACAGGCAGACAAGGTGCTGGAGAGGTAGCTTGAGAGCTCTGCATCTCTGCCACCCAGCTGCACAAGGCCACTGTCAAGGGCCTGGTACCTCCAAGGCAGGAACACTCCACAAGGTCATCCATCTGACTCACCTCCTGTCAGCACTGAGCAGGGGTGGAAGCCCAGTGTTTGCAGCCACCAAGCAATTGCTCCTGGCATGGAGTGCTGTCACTTTGGAGTGGGCTTGTCACACGCAGCTGTAGGACTAGGTCTACTATAGGGCTTATCAAGGTGGACGGGAGCCTGAGACTGGCTCACGTCACTGCCACATACACACTCATCCCCTTGTCTACAGGACAAAGGAATGATGTGACCATGAGCAATGGGCCCTCTATTTTCTTCTGATGGAAAATGGATGGAAGATGTCTCATTGTCCAGTGGTCAGGTTTGCAAATGATCTTTGCGTTCTTCACACCACCCGTTATGTTTGTAGAACAACACATTAAAAAAAGGCAGCACGTGACTCTAGACTCTAGAATCCTCAGTGTCATACACAATTTCAACTAAGGCCATAAAACCTTTCTTCATTGCCCTTCCTTCAGTCTGTTCCTGGCACCTGAAGGCGTTTGAAGGTAGAGGGAAAAGAAAATCAAGGAAGCTGATTCCACATCCGGGTGCACTTGTCACTGCTGCCTGCGACCCTGTGCTGAGCAGTTGACATACTCTCTTTGATGCAGCTAAGTCATCCTTCACTTTAATGGAGTAGTATACAATCCCCAACTCTTCCTGGACTGCAGAAGAGAGGAAATGGACAGGGTCACCCCTTATGTTGTCCGTGTTCATCTTTGATACTTGCCCTTTCTGGTTCTTAGGAGCATAAAGGGGCTGAAGGACAGAGAGACTTGAGGGGCTTCCCCAGATAAGACAGTGAGAACCCCAACATTCAAATGACAGGTTACACTGGTTACACTGGCCTGGAAACGCCATCTTGAAGTGTCACTATTGTTTCAAGTTAGGATGTCTAGACGAGAGACACATGTTGATGCTGAGTGCCAGAGCTCGTTTTTCAGAGGAGTATATCCCTTTGCTGCTCAGAAGAAAGCAGTTGCTCTGAGTCTTTTGCCCAGCAGGACAGTACCCTGGTGGTGGGCAAGGCTGGCCAGCAAAGGTGCTGCCTACACAGTTCCTGGAAACACACCATCAGTAAGCCTTCAGAGCACGCTGCTGGGAAGCCCTGAGGAATCAGATATAAGCTATGTGGAACCACAGTTCCTGAAGTCCTTCCTATTTGTGAGTAGGTTGTCTCATCTGTCTGCCTGCCTGTCTGTCTGTCTGTTGCTAGTTTCCAGAATTGGAAACAGATTTTAAAATCTTCTAGATAGTTTTCTATGTTGAAAACAAGTAAAAATAATTTAGTTCTACTTTTACATTTTAGATGACAGTTTAAAGGCCCACTACTGACTTTTCATAACATTTCCAGCTTTTTAAACACTATACAAAAGGTTACTTGCATGCTAGTCCTGGGGGTACAGGTTGTATCCAGGCAACTCAGGAGGCTAAGGCAGGAGGATCGCAAGTTCAAGGCCTGACCAGACTACAGAGTGAGCTCCAGGCCAACTTAGGTCACTAGTAAAATACTGTTTCAAAATAATATTGTGAAAAGAGTGCTGGGTGGGGGGCATAGTTCAGTGGCACAGTGATTGCCCAGCATCTGTGCAGCCCTGGGTTCAATCCCCAGTGTGACAAATGAAAGGCTGCTCTATATATCAGCTTCATCCAGAGAGCCTAGTAGGACTGTGATCACTAAGCCTATGAGAGGTGAAAGACTGACTTCTTACTGTCTACGGTCCCTGGATCCTTCTGTGGGAACTTTGCTCTCTACCACTGGTACCCTGAATGTATTGATTGCTTCCCTACCATAGGTACTGTGTATGCCTTGGTTGCTTTTCTAGATGCTATGAAATATCTGACAAAAGCAATCACAGGGAGGATTTGCTTTGAGTCATAGTTGGAGGGGACACAGCCTGTGGTGACAGAGAAGACACGGCAGCAGGAACAGAGGATGCTCATATGGTGTCCCAAACCAAGAAACAGAAAATAGCAAATGGTTTCTCTTAGTACTCCATCCACGATCCCCACATTTAAAGTAGGGCATCTTATCTCAATTAGCCTACTCTAGACATTGTCACAGCTGTATCCCGAGGTTTGTCCCTGTGATGCTAAATTTCCTCAAGTTGACAATCCAGATTGATCAGCACATCAGGCTGGAATCCTAAGGTCCCATTTCTGTCTTCCAACTGCGGGAGCTGGGGGTGGGGTGGGATGAGTGGAGACTTGGGTGGGGCTGTTCATAGTGATCATGGTGAGGAAAGGGATGGGCTCCCCTTGCTTGGCTTGAGTCCAGGTCTCTAGCATTGTTCCACCTTTTGTCCCTGGGGTTAACTATGGTTAATAGTTAAGCTATAGTTAAGCTAATGGTTTCTTTGTGGAAGTGGTTTCTTTGGCTCTTTGAGGGCTCATGCCCACTTTCTCAGACTCTTCAACATCTGTCCACAGACACTGACTTGCGCCTTGAAAGCGATGCTGGTGACTCTTCACTCAGAACTACATTTTGTTTCTAACAGTTCCGAGCATAGAAGCAAACTGAGTTTAGGTATAGCAGGCTCCTAGATTCCCCTCAAATTCCAGGGTCCATCCCTAGGGCTTATGCTTATGTATTCCACAGTCACATCTCTCCAACATTAAGCAGCATCTATAGATGGCAAAGCTATGGAGCAACCAGTGTGCGAGCCTCAGACTTACTACTGTATGGTGTCCAAAAGCCTGCCTACCATGGTGGCTCGCCTTCTTCTGATTAGCTGGGGTTCTGTGTATTAGTGAGTTGAGATTTTATAGTAACCTGGAGGGTGATCAGCAAATGGGCTTTGATGGCATAGTGATTTTTCTTCTGTTCTCAAATAATAAGTTTAAATGTCACAAGAAGTATACATATGCAAAAAATTAGTGGATGCGGCATGTCTAACAGGGTGTTGAATTACATCCAGTGTGCAAGTTGTCTGGGCTTTGCTGGACTTTAAATTAGAAGCTGAGGATTGGAAGCCCATTAACCAGTACCCCTTGTCCAGATTGGTGACTGTGCAGCTCATTCACTAGTAGCCTCCTGTCCATCCTCAAACTGTCCATAACCTGTGGCCTTGGGCTTTTCCAGGCCTAGATGTCTCACCTTGTAACCTTTCTCAACACAAAAGGCAATCCACGTGACTGGCCTCTTAAGAGAAACTTATGTGGGGGCTCCATCTCAAGTAGCTTCATCGAAGACATTTTCAATGTCCTCCTCTTTCCTCAGCCACACCACACAGATTCATGCCCATGTGTCTCCACTGTGTAGGTGTGTGTTAGCTTTGGACATTACTGTCAACATGGCCGATGTTGCTATCCACCAACTGGACTTAAAGCATATGCTATAAGAGTCACAAGACAGGGAAGGGTCTGAAATCACAAGCAAATTTACCTTCCCGACACGATGAACTGTTATAGTCACTGGCCTTCAGGCAACACGTAGACCTTATTAGTTCAGAGCATTGAGTGAATTCAGTCTTCAATTGAAGTTTTACAGTCTACTGACTGGAAAAGAAATGCCCTTCAAACCAGTTTCCAAATGTTCCTGGTCACCATGGAATGGAAGAATGACCGTGCAGTCACTTGTGGCTCTGAGGCCCAATTCAGGCAAACGGAATGCTGTGGAAGGAAGCATGACATCCTTAGGCCATGTTGTTTATCAGCCAAAACCAAGGCTCTGTAGTATGTTTTTATTCACAACTGAGCCCACAATGAGACCATTAACTGAACACTAACTGTTTGCTGGTTGCTATAGCCATTAATTTGGTGTGTCCATGTATTAATTTGTGAAGGCTGCCATTAAAAATAAAAGTCGAGAGTTGAGCGATCTCAGCCACAGACATTGATCTCTCATAGTTGTGAAGGTTAGAAGGCCAAGACCTTTGTTGTCAGTAAGTTTGGTCTCTTTGGATGTCTGACCCTTGGGCTTGCAGATGGCTTTGTTCCTAATGTCCTGTAGTATGTCCAGTTCTCCCCTTAAGAACATCAGTGGTTTAGATTAGGACCTACTGTAAGGATCTCACTTGAGCCTAACAATCTTCTGAAAGACCTGGTCATCAGACTGGTCCTGAAGTAATGTGTGGCTTTAGCACCTGACAGGGGAACAAGGTCCAGCTCCCAATAATGTGGTAATGAGTTTATCACCATTTCAGGAAGAGTGAGAGAGAGAGAGAGAGAGAG
>NW_022196905.1:230705795-230740811 GCF_008632895.1 Mastomys coucha | reverse complement strand
GAGAGAGAGAGAGAAAGAGAGATATGCCTGGTAATTTCTATATGACAAGTCTAACACACTTGCCCATGCTCAGACCTTCATATTCACAATGTGTATCACCAGTAAAATTGGAAGAGGCATATTCAGATTGTCTAAAAAATGTTAGATCTATCAGCACCTGCCTCCTAGGACTGTTCAGAGGGAACTTTGGGGTGGCTTGAGTAAGTCCTTAAAACCATGTCTACTTGGGGGAGATACCCAATATTTATTAATTGGTCACTATTGTGTTTGTGTGTGTATGTGTGTGTGTGTGTTATCATTATGACAAGAATACAATTTCAGAATACAACCAATGATTCCTAGTATTCCATGTTAGCATCTGTAAGAGGCATCAGCTGACTCTTTGGACCAATATATTATCACAGTTGTAAAGGTTATCATTTTCAGCATGCTGTGTCATTTTGCACTGGCAACATGTCAGAGGCCAATGTAGTATGTCGAAAGGCTTTAACTCCTTGGCTGAGTGTCATAACCGTGGCACAGAACTGCGAATCAGACCCGCAGTGCCCGAGTGTAACACGAGCTGGGCATGTGGCTTTTTCTTAGAGTTGGGTGACACGATGGCTGTTGTGGCTGCCTTTTTTTCTCTCAAACTCCTAAAAGACCATAAGAAATGATAATTACGCCCTTCAAACCAGTTTCCAAATGTTCCTGGTCACCATGGAATGGAGGAACAGTCATGCCGTCAGTCACTTGTGGGTCTGAGGCCCAAGTCAGGCAAGCAGAATACTCTAGAAGGAAGTCTTAGGGCTCCATAGAGCTGTGTAGGCACACACAAGCAGCCCTCCAGCACTCTTGCATTTCTATTTTGTTCTTTTTAACTTTTTCTTATTGAAAATTCTTAGTTTTTTTCTTTTCTTTTACTTAATCTTTTTTTACAATCGAGATTTTTTTTGAAAATTCTTGTTTTCAATCATATTTTGACTATGCTCTCTCTTTCTCCCAGACCCTCCCCACCTCCCTACATATGCAACTTTAAGGTTTTTTTCATCTCTCTTTAAAACAAACAAAAACAATAGCAACAATAGCAAAAACAGTAAGAAGCATACACACAAACAAAAATCAAATAAACAGGCAAGAGATTGATAAGGAAAAAAAAATCCACAAATGAAGCAAAAAAGTTGACAAGGATACCACTGAGTTCATTTTGTGTTGGCTAATGACTCCAGGGCATGGCGCCTGTCCTGAGGGATGGCTAATGTACTCACGGATACTCCACATTCGGAAATTGATTTCTCCTTTGCTCTAGCCTATCAGTTGCAGGTCACTTCTTGGTTAGAGATGGGAGCTGGTGTCTACTCCCTGCTCCCAGGGATTGGAGCCCTGCTTGAACCCATGCAGGCCATGTGTCTACTTTCATGGTCTCTGTGAGCCCATCTTCAGTTTTTAAGAGCAAACTGAAGGCAAATAAGATGAATTAGGCTCAACTAAAGTTGTTTTATCACCTTCTGTAAAGTAATGGACTATCTTATTTGTATATTTGAGAACTCCTATTATTTTATTTTTTGCCAAGAAAAATAAATGATCTAACTAATAAATTATCTGACAAAGACCAGAGTGTCAATTTTATATTTTCTTATCATGATTTACTTCTAGTAGACCGTAACTTTCTGGCCAGGTATTATGGAGTAGAGCTTAATCCTAGCACTAGAATAAAAAATGCAGGAGCAGTTGGGTTTCTGTGAGTTTGAGGCCAGCCTGGTCTACATAGTGAGTTTCAGGACAGCCAGAGATATAGAAAAAGATTCTGTCTTAAGAAACAAAAATACAGAACTTCTAGAAAGGTATGGTTAGGTGTGCTATTCGTGTCCATGGGGCACTGCCTGGAAGGTGTGAACTTGCCATAGTAGCTTTCTTACTTTCTGGTACCTTGCCATTTCTAGGGCATCAGATTCTAGATAGTGCCTTGTGGCCTACTGAGTGTTCAGCTGGGAGGAGTTAGGCAATGTGGTGTAGACAGCCCTAGGAAAGTATGGGTGGGAATGATGGGGAGAAGCCAAGTGTGGGTGGAGCAGCTTAAACTCCCTCTCTATCTTGTTGGGTTTTATTTATTTATTTATTTATTCATTCATTCATTCATTCATTGGCTATGCCGGGGGTGAAACCCAAGGCCAGTGTCTTATATTGGACATTACATTGTACATTAGACAATCTTTCTACTACAGAGTTACTCTACCAACCCTCATGGAAGAGTCTTCCTTGCCTGCTTCCATCTTTCACCAATAAGTTAAAGGCTAGTCACAGCCTGTTTGACACAACTCGTCTGACTCTCCCCATCCACATACCTGGAACGTACTTAACCAACCTAAGTGAGATAGCAGCTTCATCACATGGTACTTACACAAATAAGAATCAAGCCACTTAGAGGAATGTTAGCACAAAGAAGAAACTAACAGATACTTCTGTTGTCCTTACCATTGAGTGGTGGCATTCCTGCTGACTTTCCGTGGCTCCTGGTGAGCATCTAGGGATGTGTAAGAACAGGCCTCTGGGGGTTAGAGAGATGGCTCAGCAGTTACGAGCACTGACTGCTCTTCCAAAGGTCCTGAGTTCAAATTCCAGCAACCACATGGTGGCTCACAACCATCCGTAATGAGGTCTCACGTCCTCTTCTGGTACATCTGAAGACGGCTACAGTGTACTTACATATAATAAATAAAGAAATTTTTAAAAATGCCGGACAGTGGTGGTGCACACCTTTAATAACAGCAGTTGGGAAGCAGAGGCAGGCAGATTTCTGAGTATAAATACAGAACTTCTATGGTATGGTTAGGTGTGCTATTCATCCCCATGGGGCTCTACCTGGAAGACGTGAACTTGCCATAGTAGCTTTCTTACTTTCTAGTACATTGAAATTTCTTGGGCATCAGGTAGTGCCTTGTGGCCTATTGAGTATTCTGCTGGCTAACTGGTCTACAAAAGTGAGTTCCAGGACAGCCAGGGCTATACAAAGAAACCCTATTTCGAAAAACAAACAAAACAAAAAAACAAAACAAAACAAAACAATAGGCCTCTTTTCAAGAGATGCTGGAGAGAGGTGACCAGGCCCTTCTGTGTTGGTCTCAGCACCCAATGACACCCTGGGGCTCTCTTAAAGTGTCATGTTTCAGGTGATGGATGTCACCATGGCCCAAGGCATGCTGATGGGCACACAAACTTACATCTTAGGTTCCACAGTCCCTGAGGCAACCTTAGGTTGACAAGCCCCTGAAGATGCTGGTTCTAATGTCAACTAGCCACAATTTAGAACCACCTGAGTGCGGGGGCGGGTGATGTGGGAAGACCTACCCTGAATGTGGGTGACTACTGAATTCCAGTAGCAGGGTTTTTTTGTTTGATTGGGTTTTTTTGTTTTATTTTGCTCTCTTTGATCTTTGTTTTTTTTGTTTTGTTTTAGGGGCGTGGCAAAGGAAGAGTATTTGCCCTCCTTGACATGGCCTTCTCTCTTGCCTGACCTTCCCCACCCTTGCTGCTGCGGATTTCTTGACCGATATTAGAACCAGCCATCTCAGGCTTCCAGCAAGGATTGAGGACCAGCTGTTCTCCAAGAAGCCTCCTGGCTCTTTGGTGCCAAATGGAGACTGATGAAGCATCCAGCCCTGTGGACTGCAGACTGAGCAGCTTCAGGGTTCTCTCCAGTGACTGACTTTGAGGCTCCAGCCTCAGACCAGCAGCTGCACAGCTTTCCGCCTCTCAGGTGTGAGGCAGCTGTTGTTACTATATTAATATAAGCTAATTTAACAAATTTTATCCACATAGGTATAACTATCCTCTCCTTTCTGTTCCTCTAGAGAACCTTGACTATGAGGAGCCCTTGGCTTCAGTGACAGTGACCAGTGACGGTGCATATTGACTGATTATTGTGTATTATTCCCCTTTCATGAATCCTTATGAAACCCTTCACACTGTAGTGTAGGCATTGCCTCGCTTTGCAGATAAGAACATTAAATGTAGCAGCGATAGCCGAGTTTTATTGTACAGTTCCTTTCGCTTTTGTTTTCAGTGGTTCACAAGATTTCATTCCCAGCCAACCCTTATGTGGGAGTAGATAGCTGGGGGCCAACTGATTAGTTCTGGTCAGTAGTAAAAGAATGTCTACCATCTCTCTCCTCCCTGCTGAGATCCACAGAGAGAATAGCCACTTAGTACCCTGCCATCTACAGAGTTCTTCACGTGAGAGACTAAACCTGTATTGCATATAACCACTGGCAATCAGAGGTTTGCTGGCCACTGGGGCATAGCCTTGCCTATGCTGACTTTTATAGTGAGGTTCAGAGAGACGTGACCTGGCCATGATTTCAAAGATAACTGATGTGGAACTTGCACCTCAATCCAAGACTGCAAGGAGCCCTTTGTCTTTTCTTCTATTACCTCTTTGCTAGGGCATGGAGGATGTCTGAAGTTCACAGTGCTGCATGTCCCTAAAGTGGACCAGCAGGCTCCCTTACACTGGAATTTTCTCTGATTTTTCTCTCCTTACCAGCCTACTAGCTGTACCCTCGTGGTGGGAGGATTAATGAATATCCAAATGATGTTAAATTTTTATCCAAGGCTTTCCTCTACCCCCTGCTTTTACCCCACTGTGGTGTGATGGAAAACAAAAGAAGATTGCTTGCTTCTGGGAGGACAATAACAGGGTGACTTGTGACCCCATCTTCTTGTTCCCAAGAGTGGATGGTTTGTGTTCCTGTCCACATACACAGGCTGGGCCATCTTGTGAACAGAGAATTCACCAGGTGAAGAACCCTGGAGTAGAGAAAGCACACTGCCTGCACACTCTTTCTTCTTCTCTTTGTAAAGTCTTGTTACTGTAGCTCAGGTTGGCCTAGAATCTAGGATCCCCTTGCCTCAGCCTGAGGGCCCAGGAGACAGCTCTCCAGGGTATCAGGCTGAGGGCCCAGGAGACAGCTCTCCAGGGTATCAGGCTGAGGGCCCAGGAGACAGCTCACCAGGGTATCAGGCTGCTCTGCGGGAAGTCTCCTTCCTAGAAGACATTCCAGGTGAAGATGAAACTCACGAGAGAGAACGTTTATCTAGAGAGTTTCTCCTAATGTTATTACAGCTGGGACTGAAGACAACACGGCTCAAAGGCTCAATGCCAAGATGTTGCTGGCCTCCACTGTGTGTGCACAGCCTCCACTGTATATGCACAGAGCTTCTAGAACATGCAAAAGGTAGAATAAGTCTTAAAAAGAAGACTATCTTCTCCTCCACTTTACTGCCAATTCCTCTGTCTTCACAGAGGTAGCTAATATCAGCTGGGTCTTTTTAAGCATTTCCGGGAAAAATGTGTAAGTCACCTACTGGCAGGTATGCATTTTCTAATGTACAGGGATCATACCATGTGGGAAACTGGAGATCAGCATTTGAATGCAAAGTGAAACTAAGAAAGATAAATATGGCATGTGGTCTCTCATGCAGAGTATAGACGAGGAAGAGGAGGAGGAGGAGGAGAAGGAAGAGGAGGAAGAAGAAGAGAAGGGGGGCACTTGTTTAGGGGCCCCATCTGGGAGAAGTATAAGAAGGGTAAAGTAGAGGTGACTATCTGTGCATGAAAATGTTGTAAGGAAGAAATTATTATTTTGTACAATTAAAATACACAATCAAAATCAAACAAGAAACCCCTTTTCATTTAAGGCAACCAACCATTGTAATAACTATCTATTGCAGCTATTTTCTCTAATGACTTTTGGCTTTAGGCCATAGCTTTTGAAATGTATATATGGTAGACTGCATCAATACCTAAGATACTGGCTGATGGTTGGATTAGATCTCAAGACCACTCTGTTAAAAAAGACACTCTATATAATAACAAACAAGCCCCATGTCTATGTAAATGTAGGTTCTGACTGCTCTCTGCATACATGAAGGCTCCCTGGCTGTTGGCCTTCCAATGCCTCTTTGAGCTCTCCTTTAAGATCCTTGATTGCACGTTGCAGTAGTTAAACAGTTGACCCTGAGTGGAAGTATGGTGGTGTAACCTAAAATTCTAGCCTACAAGAGATACGGGCAAGAAGATAATGAACTCAGAGTCAGCCAGGTCTCCATAAAGAGTCCCTCTCTCAAAAGCAAATAGAATCCAATCTTGAGTATTCTATACTCAAGACGTTACAGTGTCTTTGTGGTTGTTATAGAAACCATATTGTTATTACTTTGTGTTTTCAAAGTCAAGGATGGCACAGTGCCTAGCATTGTGCAGTGGGTTGGATGTGTGTGTACCAGGGTAAAAGAGAAATGTCTGAGGAAGAGGTGGACCTTCCCAGAAGGCCTGCGAAGCTCAAGACACTTTAAGATTTCTCCAAAGGGAAGAGAAGAATATAAAAAAAAGAGACTTGAACGAAGACTTCTAACTTACTTTGAGAGAGTTGCAAACTTACACAGCTGTCAGCCTTAAACTCTGGAAGAGAAACAGCCACACCAATTATGAAGCTCCTCAAAACCTAGTGTGTGTGTGTGTGTGTGTGTGTGTGTGTATGTGTGTGTGTGTGTGTGTGTGTGAATCACCAGGTGTCCTATTCAAACGTAGACTTTGATTTGGGTGACAGCTGGTGGGACCCAGTTTCTACATGTTTGAACAATTACTTGGCCTCAGAAGCCAAGCCTTTCAACCCACACACACATAGACACACACACACACACACACACACACACTTCTTGACCATTTGCCCCCAGGCTTGCTATTCCCTGCTCCCTTTTCCTTCCACCCCCTTCTCTTGCTTCATCTGATAGTATTTCTGTGTGTGTACACGCGTGCTTATATGTATTTCTGTGTGTGTACACGCGTGCTTATATGTATTTATGTATGTGTATATGCATGCTTATATATGTCATGATTTTTCTGCTTCCTAAAACATCAAGAAATAGGCTGTATTTACAGAAACCACAAATGCATTTCATGGAAAATCATTGGACACAAAGGCAAAACATCAACAAATTGATACTTTCTTGCTTTGTCATGCCTGATTTAAGGAGATCAACACAAAATGGGCTGTGATTTGGAAATTGACTTCAACCACATTTAAACTGTTCTCTCTTAAAATATTAGCAGTTGAGTACATAAGCCAATATTTATTTTCTAATCAAAGGGTTGTGGCAAATGGTTTATAAATGAGAGGAAAAAATACCTCAGAAATGTTTCTGGAATCGAACTGGAAATAGGATATTTTCTTTCTTTAAGTGGCAGTCCAGGTCTCCATCCACTAAGAGTCTTACTGCTCTAGATGAAGGGAGAGAGCATAGAGAACGAACCACCACACAGAAGTCCAATGCCAGGGCTTCCCACCAGACATCACCATAAATAATTTTTTGTAGAAATAAGTTGAAGGTCCTGCTACATTAAGGGGAATCTATTTGCAGAATAAGCGTGTAGAGAGGACCCCTTAAGAGAAGCTTCCAGAATTCCATTATCTCAACTGTCACTCGCCACCGGATTTGTCTTGGCGCTGTGTGTTTTCATGAATTACTTGAGCTGTTTGTTTTTCCTTTATCAGCCATCACCCTGTCAGCCAGGCCATTCATAACAACTTTTGGCAGCTCATCAGGGGAGTTCAGAGGCTGAGTAGGACCCTATCAACTCACACACCTCATTGTGTGAAACTGTTTACCGGCACGGCCTCTTCTGTAAATATTACAAGCGGCCCGAAAAGAAATGAAATGGCTTGCCTGGGAGCACTGGGGTGGAGGGAGCATTGAGGAGGGTTTGGGTCTTATTGATTGGGCTAAGGCATACCCACCTCTCCTGGGAAGTTTTGTGTGTGTGCTGGTTAATTAGACAACATTGAATCTGACTTTGCATCTGTTTGTGTGTGTGTGTGTGTGTGTGTGTGTGTGTGTGTGGTGGGGGGAGTGGGAAGTGAGACTTCTGTAATTAGGGACTACAGATAACTTCTGTCACAAGTCCACTCCTGTTGTATTTAATGCCTTGCTTTTCCAGTATTTTCTTACGCTGTCTTTTGAGCTTGACTGGCAATGGTGCTGTTGTTACATGAACCAAGCACCGGATAATCCCGGGGCTGAGTTTCTGCTGGTCACTCTTTAGAAATAACTACCTATTTGAAATGAAAGTCATTGATCCTCTGATGAAGCTCATAGCATTGTAGGTAGCAACAACAACAACAACAACACACACACACACACACATACCTTCTTCTGTCTTTATTCTTATCAGTTAAACAGGTACCAATTTTTTAAGATTTTAAAGTCTCAAATAATTCTGAGTTTATGAGGAGAAAATAAAGCTTCTCCAGTTTCCCTCCTGACCCACTTGGTATGTGTATGTGTGTGAGCCTGCATGTGTGTAATAGAAGGTAATGGGATTGGATGGTATATATATATATATATTTTGTGATCTTCTTTTGGTTGCAATTCAGATGTTTTTCCTTTTTTGTAAGACAAAGGTGTAATTTACACAGAATGGGGTCTATAGGTTTCCTGTACACAGCCCAGTGAGCTTTGCTACAGCAGAAATTTCCTTTTCATTGATGGAGCACCAGCGGTTGGTTATCCATGGTGTGAAAATGCTAGGTGATCTGGTAATAAGCAACAACTATCATTCCACTCTCCTCTTCACACTTCCTATATTGTGTTCTTATGTGTACTTGCTCATTAGTTACTGTGCCTAATTAATATTAATATGGCTGCCACAGGTAGGCTCATACTGGAATATGCAGCGAGGATACAGAGCAGAGTCCTCTCTACCATTTCAGTCACCCTGTGGAGGACTTGCCTGGTATCACTCCCAGAGAAGCGAGTCCCCGTGCTTGAGGCCCACTAACCTGGAAATGGAACACTCATATCATCCAGAAAAAAAAAAAAAATGCTCCTGTGCCTTGCTTTCAAGCCAGTCCAAAGCACACTGCTCTAGCCCTATCATATAACTCTTGTACCAAAAGTCCCACGCTCAGAGACCTAGAGGAGGTACTTGTGTGTGTCTCACCTCTTTTACCCAAAGTGATATTGAGGTGGGGTAGAAAGGACGGGAAAGTCTTGAGAACACAAGAGGAGAAATGGACCTTGCATTTGGTCCAAGCCTGTCACGAGCACGGCAGCGAGAATCCCAGCACAATTACCGACTGCTTAAGGCCTCTCTCCCTTTCCAGTTGTAAACCTACAATTTCCCAGGAATCTCACCAGAACCTCTATTTAGGGGGAAAGGATATGTGCTGGACCTTTTGTGCAAGCCTAGTGGCTTCTGTGTGGTGTAGTGTAGGGTTACAATTCTACTCCAGGCATCTCTGGAGCACAATCTCATACACAGAGAAGAAGGGAGGGGGAGAGGTTTCCTGGCAATCTTCTGATATGTAATTTGAGAGTCATCAAAAAATTGTATTTGGCTAACGCTAAAGCAATTTGTTGCAATTCTCCCTCAAAAAAGTCCACAGATCCACCTCTGATGTCCTGATTTGTATGGCTCTTCTTTGAGAAGCCCGTCTCTATACTCTTTGTGTAGCCAGCTTTCTTCTAGGCACCTCTCTTCTGATCCTTGTGCTTACATCTACACTAAAATATTTTCAGGAAGCTTTGCAATGCTGCTTCTAAACTGGCTAGTCCTGAAAATGCTTTTCAGCATTGAAACTGTAAGTCCTGATTTGGCCTGAATTGAGGTTCCCTAAGAGTCTAGAGCAGTGGTTTTCAACCTTCCTAATGTACCTTTAATACAGATCCTCATGTTGTGGTGACCACCAACAATAAAGTTATTTGTTGCTACTTCATAACTGTAATTTTACTACTGTTATGAATCATGATGTAAATATCTGATAGTCAAGATATCTGATACGTGGCCCCTGTGAAAAAGTCATTTGACCCTCCAAAGGGTCATCACGACCCATACATTGAGAACTACTGGTCTAGAGAAACTTCCCAGGCTGCTAAGGGTGGCAATCTAGAGCTGTGTCTCTCCTCATCCCCAACAACGTCTTTGAGACTCACCAGGAAGTTTGTTCCTTTTTGCCTGCCAAGCTGTGGTCAGTCTGTTGTAGCAGACTATTGCTGCCTGTCATTCCGGTGTCCTGCTTTTGGAGATATTGAATTGTCTACTACTGATTGTAAAATGCCTGTATAGTCTAGATAGCAAGTCTTTGTTAGATATAAGTCTCAAGGGCTGAGGAGATGACCCTGAATGAAACTCTTGTCTCGCAGGCATAAGGACAGGAGCTTGGGTCTCCAAGACCGACATAAAAGCCCAACAGACCTGACAACTCCCCCACAATTCCTGCACCGGAGACAGAAAGAATCCTGCAATAGGAAGAGAACGCTGGGGCATCATTTACTGCATGAAAGACAACCCCAGTGGGCACCAAAGCATGCCAGTGTCTCATTAAAGAACAATGAGAAAGCAACTTTCTCTTCCATTCAGTTGATCAAGACTGAACCTAAATTTGAATTCTCTACTTCTCTCCTTATTCCTTTTGCCTATCTGCAGTTACTGTTCTGTCTGTAACCTGTCTGTTGTGTGTCTGATCTGCCTGCTGCTGTTGCTCGTGTGTTCTGTGTCTGTCTGTGCCTCTGTGTTAATTAAACAGCACAGATAGCACAGCATGGAAAAGGATGGGGGCTCTTTTTGTTTCATTTTACAGGAATCAACAACAGAGTTTTACAAAGGAAGAAGTTACTTGGCTTCTCTCAGCAGACCCAGAATATCTTTCAGTGCTAGAAACAGAAGCTACTAAGCTGTGCCTACAAATGCTTCCAGCACTTATGGGTACATACAACTGTATTTGTTGTATATGGTGGCTTCCAACCTATTGGCTGCTTTCAGAAAATGATTACAACAAATATATACACACATACCTGATTATGGCTCCAGGGCATGGAATAGCCCATAATTCAAAATTAAAGCTATGCATTGAGCTGAAGTTGTAGGAGTTGGTAGCATGGGGAAAACCCAAGGCATAGCAAGGTTGGTTTCTTTGTTCGCTTAGAGGCAGGTTAAACTTGGGCTGACTCTACAGAAGGCTAGCAGGTGAAGTACACAGTCTTCAGTGATCTCCAGGCATGCTATTAATTTGACTGTGAGGTCCAGGAAAAATCTTTCTGGAGTTAAGAGACATTTTCATAAAATTTTATCAATATAGCCTGGAGCAAGCTGACTAGCTAGAGTAGCGGGATGGGCCAACTCTGGCTTCAATGACTGAACCTGCTTCAGGAAATAAAGTAGAGAGTAACTTGGGAAGATACTCAACATCTGCTTCTGTCCGGCACATATGTGTGCACAAGTGTACCCACAGGCATGTGAACATGTGAACATATACATAGACACATATACAAGCAAAAGATCAGTTTTGAATAGTTTTCCCACTCTGTGACTGGTTTTGGTTTTCAATTACATTATTTGTTGACAGAAAATTAAGTTTTGGCTGTATACGAGTTATGTTTTTTTCTCTTATAACTAGTATCTGTGTAATGTCAAGGTTTCTGCAGACCTTCTCCTGTTCTCCTTTGGGAAGCATTATGGTGGCTGACTTCCCATTAAGCCTCCTGCCCCAACCTCGCTTTAGCTCACACTTTAAGGAAGAGATTGAGATTCAGTTAAGGTTTTTGTTTTTTAACTGGATGTAGTAAATTTTTTGTGAGATCATTTATGTCAACACGTCTTTCTCCATTGGACGCATACACACACACACACACACACACACACACACACACTCACACATGCACACACAGAGATACATATACACACACCTTTCTTGAAAATCAATTGATCATAAGTACATCTGTGATCTATTTTGAAATTCTATTCTGTTGTGCTGGCTTTTATTCTTTGTGTAAATAATGGTAATCTTGAAAGCAGGAAAAAGATGCTCTCAACTTGTTCTTTTAAAGGTTGCTTTGACTATTTCTCATCTTTTGCATTTTTTATACGGGATTAGCCACTTCTCTAGTCACTGGAACAAATTACCAAAAATCAGCGATTTAGGGGAGAACAGGTTTCACAGGGTCTCAGACGATCCTGGTCAGGAACAGGTCAGTCTATGGTGGTGGGAGCAACTGACAGTGGCTATTCACATGGAGTGGACCAGATTCAGGGGCTGGTGTAACACTGAAAAGCTAGGGGTGGGGGATGGGGCCTTAGTGGCCTGCTTCTAAAAGCCAGGCCCCACTGCAAAAGACTATGCAGCCTTCAAAATAGAGCCACAGACTCAAGACCAAGCTTCTGAAATGCAATCCTGGAGTAGGGGCTGGAGGCCTTCAGAGTCTAATCATAATCTTAATCATGCTATAAGAGCTTGTTAATTTCCAATAAAAATCTTCCTGGTAACCAGGAAGTGTCACAAACCTGACCTGTCTTAGTTGGGGTTTCATTACTGTGAAGAGATACCATGACCACTGCAACTCTTATCAAGGAAAACATTTCACTGTGACTTGCTTACAGCTCAGAGGTTTAGTCCATTATCATTATAGCAAGAAACACGGCAATGTGGAGGCAGACATGATGCTGGAGAGGTAGCTGAAAGGTCTACATCTTTATCCACAGGCAGCACAAGACCGTGTTTCAGTGACTATAGCTTGAGCATAGCCTTCCTCTAACAAGGCCACACCCACTCCAACAAGGCCACACCTTCTAATAGTGCTACTCCCTGTAGGCCAAGCATATTCAAACACATGAATCTATGAAGTCCATTCCTATTCAAACCATCACACAATCCAACTCTCCCTAGAACTTTGGGTGTTATTACACACAGATCAGTTAAGAGAAAATTGATTGGCACCTTTGAATTATGGATTTTTTTCATTCATGAGCATGGCTTTTAATTTGTTACTTACTAACTTCCTGTGATATAGTCAGCTTTTCTTGTTCAATTCTCATATAACTTTTATGAATTATAAGTAATTTATGGTTTTGTAACTATTATAGAGTTGTTTTAAGTTTTCATTTAAACTTTTGCTGAAAAAAATAAAATGTTTTACAATTTTTTTGTTGTTGTTCACTGACCTTGGTCTCTGTGGCTGATTCCTTAGGCAGTCTTGAGTATACGATCCTGCCATCTATGGAATAAACATGCCTCTAACTTCTGTGCCCTTGCTTCAGTAGAGAGGGCTTCGGGGACAATGTCGACCAGAGATGAAGGAAGTGGAGTTCTCATTTCTGGTCTCAAAAAGAAAACATTCCATTTTGGATTATAAGTATGGGGTTTTATATGTGCTTTCTTATTAGATAGATAGAAAATTTTCTTTATTTTTAGAAGTTTTCATCATGCATAGTTGATTTTTTTCTGAAATGTTTTTCTTTCCTTTCCTTTTTTTGTTTGTTTGTTTCTGTTTCGTTGTTGTTGTTGGTGGTGGTGGTGGTGGTGGGTTTTGAGTCAGGGTTTCCCTGTGTATCCCCTGGCTGTCCTGGAACTCACTCTATAGACCAAGCTGGCCTTGAACTCACAGAGATCTACCTGCCTCTGCCTCCCAAATGCTAGGATTAAATGTGTGTGCTACCACCACCTAGCAATAAAAGTGACTTTTAAAAAAATTATCTATTTATTTTATGTGCATTGGTGGTTTTGCTTGCATATATGTACACATGATGGTGTTGGATCTCCTGAACCTGGAGTTTCAGACAGTTGTGAGCTACCATGTGAGTGCTGGGACTTGAACCCGGGTCCTCTACAAGAGCAGCCAGTGTTCTTAATCACAGAGCCACCTCTCCAAGCTCCTGAACGGATTTTCAATCAAGTGAGAAATGCTGTTTTCACTTCTTTTGTTATGTGATTCACTGTACAGATTTCACTTCTAACACAAACAATCAATCTCAGCTTAAGTCCCTAATGGTAATTTTATTTTATCCTTTGTACATATTACTAACTTGAATTTCTAACATTGTATTCAAGGCTTTGCAACTTCATTCATGGAGGATGTTGGTCTGTATTTTTCCTTTTCTTTTTTCTTTCTTTTTTTCCCCAATATCTTTTCGGATTGTTTTTGTGTGTGTCGCCTCAGGCAGCCTGGAACATGCCATCAATCCTCTGGCCTCTGCATCCAGAGGATCTACCACGCATGTGGCTGCGTCTGGCTCCCCCCAATCAGGCTCTACTCTGGAGGATGCACTAGTCTCATGGAGCAGCTTGCAAAGTGCTTCCTTCCATTTTCCTTAGAGCTTTCAGAAGACTTGAGTTTGTTTTTCCTTCAGCCTCTGGTAGAGCCAACAGGACTGGAGAGTGAGGGTGCTTGCTGCTGAAACAGGAGGGTCTGAATTCAAATCCTCAATACTCTTGTAAAAACCTAGGTATGCCCATGCATGCCTGTAACCCATGGTGCTGGTGTGACCATGCATGCCTGGAACCAAGTCGCTTGTAGGGTAGAGAGAGGAGGGCTACTGGGTCTGCAGGGAGCCTTTCTCAAAGGAATAACTTGGAAAGCGATAGATCAGGTTACCAGATCTTCTCTGTCCTCCGTGTATACATGGGTACTGTTTCCCTCATACATATCCACATATATCATACATACCCCCAAACACACACACACATACACACACACACACACACACACAGAGAGAGAGAGAGAGAGAGAGAGAGAGAGAGAGAGAGAGAGAGAGAGAGAGAGAGAACCCTTTAGTAGAACTAACTATTTACGCTTGGGTTCTCTTTGCTGAAAGATTTTAAATCATGAATTCAATTTTGAGAATAGACATGGGGCTATTTGACTTCTTCTGTTTTCTCTTCTTATTTTGGTAAGATGTGTTTTTCAAGAAATCCATCCACTTGCACTAAGATGTTGAATTTATAGACATGGGATCATTCATCGCTTTGTCTTCTCAGAGCATGGAGCTCTTTATCACAGTGTAATAGCTCTCTTTATCAGTGGCAATCCGTCTTGTCTGCAGCCTACACCGATGTTAATAAAGCTGCCCTGGCTCCTGATTTGTGTCTGCATGGTGTATCTTTCTACCCGTTCTTCATTTCTTTTGGCCCTTTCACATTTTTTTCTCCCTTTTTGACTAATTGAGGTTTTATGAATCAGTGTACCTCTAGTATGAGATTATCATGTATATGTCTTTTTTAAAAATGTAATAGCTGCTTTGGGCTTCACCACCTCATCTGACTTGATCAATGTCTATTTTCAAATACTGTGATTTGGCTCTGTGTCTCTTAATAGTGCAGAGGCCTTCTCTCCTGGTCACACACTGCTGCCTGTTCCTCCTGACAGAGGTCACAACACAGCAATTAAAACTAGTAGGTGATAGGGCTGGGGGAATGGCTTAGTCCATAAAGTCTTTGCTATACAAGCATAAGGACCCACGTTTGATCCCCAGAACTCAAATGGTCTGAGTCCTGGGAAGGAAGAGACAGGTGGGCCTCTGGTGCTCATTGGCTAGCCAGGCAAGCCCAACCAACAAACTCCAAGTTAGTAAGAGAACATTACTTGGCAATTTAAAAAAAAAAAATTCTGGCATGGAGGTACATGCCTGTGATCCTGGCACACAGGAGGCAGAGACAAGAAGGCTGTTGTACGTTTGAGTCTGGGACTACGGAATAAAACCTTGTCTCAAAAATAAACAAAACCAGCTATGGCTGCTGTTGTGCACCTGCAACCCCAGCCCTGAGGAAGTAGATGCAGGAGGACTCAGTCTCAGTTTCAAGGTCAGTCTCAGCTATACAGTAGGTTTTGAGGCCATCATTGACTCAGTCTCAGTCTCAAGGTCAGTCTCAGCTCTTCAGTAGGTTTTGAGGCCGTCATTGACTCTATGGGAAACTGCCTCAACAAAGCAAAGCAAAACAAAACAAAACACCTCATCATTTTAATGCTCTCGGATGGGAGTGAAGGGACACATAGGTGTGGTACAATCTGCCAGCTTTATCTGGACATCACATTTGAATGTCATTAAAATAAGCTTAGTGATGATAAGGAGACCTCCCACTATCTTTGTATCTTATTTTCACATTTTAAAGGAATTTTGCATTCTAAGGGAGAAGAGTGGCAATGGCTAGGCTTTACTGTGCACATGCACACCCAACCCCCCCAACGCCCCCTCCCATGCTCCCCTTCTCCTGAGCTCCTGCCCTAAGAGCTGGCCTTGTAGTTACTAATTTAACCATTGCAGCCAGTTCACCAAACAGAAACCCATCAATCTTCATTGCTGCCGACAAGGCTAACCTGAGGTGCAGGAGGATTAGGTCATCTGTCCAGCAGTGCATACTAAAATCATGACAGAATTTAAAAGATCGTTTGTCAGAATACACTGGACACGTGACATGTTTCAAAATGACACTTTCATCCGTGTATGTCATACTGTTGGGTTACACTCATGCTTTCTTACTCTCTCCTGTTTGTTCTTCTCTCTTCCTGCTAATCCCCTTCTCTCCTCAAATCACCTTACTTTATACTTTTATGTCATATGTATGCCTGCATCATCTGTGTCTGTCCATGACTACCTACATCTTTATGTCTATTCAAATCTAAGTTCTGCATATGAGAGAAAGCCTG
This sequence comes from Mastomys coucha, assembly GCF_008632895.1. Lineage (NCBI taxonomy): Eukaryota > Metazoa > Chordata > Mammalia > Rodentia > Muridae > Mastomys > Mastomys coucha. Next base: position 230,724,362 of record NW_022196905.1, on the reverse strand, counting down.
CAATATTTGTTTTTCTAAGTTTGGCTTACCTTGCTTAATACAAGAATCTTCAAGTCTATCTCTTTGACTGCAGATGGCTTGGTTTCGTTCTTCTTTGTGGCTGACTATATCAAACCACACCTTCTTAAATTATCCTGCTGTGGATGGGCTTCGAGGCTGGTGCCTGAACTTGGCTGTTATGAACAGTGCCCCCAGGAAACATGGGTAAGCAAGGGTGTCTGTAATTGGCTGGCTTGGACTCCTGTGGATATATTCCCAGGGGATGATTTAGCTGGGTCACGTGGCAGTGCTTGTTCACAGTGGTTGGACCAGTTTACATTCCCACCAGCTGTGTGCAAAGGTTCCGCCTCCCACTCCCACCCTCTCCAGCAGTTGCTATTGTTTTCCCAATGATTGACACTCTGGAGTGAGAGGGAACCTCGAGCAGTTTTGGTTTGCATGTCCTTGATGGCTAAGGATGTTCAACACTTTTCGCAGAGTAACCGTTATTTTTACTTGTTTCCTTGAAGAGTGTCTATCCAACTCACATGCTCACTTATGTGTATGGACTGGTGACCTGGGAGGTTCCATATTTTACTTTTTGAGTTCTTCTCACAAGGTAGAGGTTAAGCCCTGTCATGTGCAAAGCTGGCAGAGACTTTCCCACACTGGAATCTGTGTTTTTACCTGTTGCGAAGAAACATCTCTCAGGAGTCCCCCTTGTCAGCAATGGCTACTTGACTTACAGAGCTATTGGGTCCTTTGGGGGGGGGAGGGGAGGGGGCAGAGGGGCGGGAACCCTTGCCCATTCTCACCAAGCTTTGCCTCTGTTTTCCTCTATCAGATTCAATGTGTTCAGATCTTATGATAAAAGTCTCTAATCTATTTTGATCTTTGTACAGATCGAGATACAAGGGTCCAGTTTAATTCCTCTACATGTGAAAGTGTTTTTTAACAAACCTGTTGTTTCTCCAATGTATGGTTTGGGAATCTTTGCCAAAAACCAGGTGGCTGAAGCAGTATGGCTTTATTTGCAAATCTCCGTGTATATTTTATGGCTCCGTGCGTCTGTTTTGTGCCAGGGCTGTGCTGTTTGTGTTACTATGGCTCTGTAGTATAGTCGGAAGTCAGATGCTTCTGGCGTTGCTCTTTTTGGTCAAGATTGCTTTGGCTCTTCCTGGTCATTTCTGCTTCTATGTAAATTTTAAGGCCCCCCCCTCATTCCTAGAGGAATGTCAATAGAATTTTGATGAGGATTGCCTAAAATCTATAAATTGCTTCTGGTAATCTAGCCACTTTTCATAATATCAGTTGCTGTTCTGTGAGCATGGGAGGGCTCTCGGTCTTTCAGTGCCTTCTTTAGTTTCTTGCTTCTGTGTTTAAGGATTTTAATGTAGAGATCTCTCATGCCTTGGGTCTGTCCATAGGTTGTCTTGGGTTTTTGTTTGTTTATCTTTTGGGGGCATTGGGAATGGGATTGTTTTCCTGATTTCTCTCTCTCCATGATCATTATTGTTATACAGAAAAGAAGCTACTGGGTTTGCTGTTGACTTTGAGTCCTGCTCCTTTGCTGAAGATGCTTGTCAGGTTTAAGGGCTTCCAGTGGTGGTGGCAAGGTTTTAAGTATGGGATGACGTTGATGGCACCCAGGAATGGTTTGACTTCCGTCTTTCCTGCTTGCATTCCTTTGATTGCTCCTTTCTGACTAAGACTTCAAGCAATCTACTGAATAAGCTCTATATTGAATTAGCTGTATAGTGAATAAGAGAGAGTAGCTCCCTGGGTCACAGACCTAATTTTAGAGGAAACACTGAGTTTTTCCATGTCAGTTCAATGTTAGCTCTTGGTGACATTGTGACATTATACTGTCATATAGTACTAGAGCTCCTAGGCCAGCCTGTATTATGTTGAAGTATGTTCCTCCTATGTGCAGTTCCTTCAGGGCCTCCTTTATCATAAAACAGGTATTGAGCTTTGCCAAAGGCACTTTCAGTGTCTCTTGAAGTGGATTTGTGATTTCTGCCCTTGAGTCTATTTACGTACTTATTGCTTTATTAGGTTGTGTTTGTTGAACCATCCTTGTCTGCCTGAGGTGAAGCTACCTCCATGGATCACAGCATATGATCTTCTTAATGTGTCCTGGAAGCCAAGAATTTCACCTCTTAACCCCCTGGCTTTGAATCACCTCTAACAGATGACATGATCTTTGCTCTTTGCATATCATCACCCCTCCAAGAATATAAGAAATACCCATTTAGTGCCCAGTACATACCCCACAAACTGCTCTATTTACTGTGGGGTACCGCAGAGTGGGGAAGTGCCCACTACTTCAAAAAATCTCCACTCTCCACCAAGAAGGCTTAAAAAACAAATATGTTTTAGATAGTAGAGTGTCCTCCTCCAGGAGAGAAAAGCTTAGGCTGGTCTGGATGCACTGAAAACTTGGTAAGCACATGCAAAGAGGAGGGCTATGACTGTTCGCTCAGCCTTTGGGTTGTGCCCAACCCCCTCCTTTCCTCCTCAACCTACTTCTGTTTTGCACCCCAGTTCTTGGCAATGATGTTCTAGTAGGAGGATTTGCTTAAGCTCAACAGTCTTTGTAAATATCTGAAGTATAAAAAGACTCCAGTTCTTAGTCATGGTGAGGTATTTGTCTTTTAACCCAATTATTTTCTTTTCCAACCAAAGTAGGTAACTAAAAATTTACATCTACCCACAGGAGATGTTCTCTACTGTCCCTGGAAGAGCTGTGATTAAACAGAGGGTTCATGATGCAGCCCTACATTTAGATTGGCTAGACAGAAGCTGCCTCCCAACAGGGACCTAATCATTATCTTATCTTTTCATGGAATGAATAAACAAAATAAAGGGGGATCTTGGGTGAATCTTTTTATGAACAAGAAGGAAAAAATGTGCTAGTGTGTATCATTTGAAGAATAGATTTAATGTCAAGTGCATCAATATAACATAGGAGGAAGCTATAGTCCTTGGAAGCCCTGAGGACTGTAGGATAGGATGTATCCCTAGCAGGAGACAATCTTCTCCACAGTGCCCTGCCTGCAAGGCAGAAGTATGTAGAACGATCCAATGATAAACCACCCGACTGCATCCAGATTGGTCCAGATATTGTTCTGTGTGTACTATGATAGTATGTCTCACAGGAAGATTGCAGACAAAAGTAACAATCATAACTGAGCAATTTCTCAGGAACGCTATGGTGATGCTGAGGTCAGATGGCACACTGAGTCAGCCTAGGATCAGGTTCTATCTCTGTCACTCACCAGGGCACTCAGGGAAGTTGCCTCACTTCCCTTGCCAGCAGATGGGGTACATCTAATCAATACTCCAATTTCTGAGCATTGCTTTGAACAGTTGGGTTTTCTTTCAGATCTCCAAGGGTTCAATGTATAACCTGTACCATTTAGTGAGAGCATAGTGGAAATGGCCTCACATCAAAGCCACTGTGACATAGCCTATAAGTGTTCATTTGTTAAAACACAACCACCGGGCCAATGAGATGGCTCAGTAAATAAAGGTGCTTGCTGCCAAGCCTGATGATCTGAGTTTAACCCTCAGGACCCACATGGTGTAAGGAGTGGACCAATTCCTGCAAGTTGTCCTCTAACCTTCACACAACACACAACACACACACATACACACACAGACACACACACAGAGGCTATCTTAGTTAGGGTTTTACTGCTGTGAACAGACATCATGACCAAAGCAACTCTTATAAACAACATTTCATTGGGGCTGGCTTACAGGTTCAGAGATTCAGTCCATTATCATCAAGGCAGGAACATGGAAGCATCCAGGCAGGCATGGTGCAGGAGGAGCTGAGTGTTCTCCATCTTCATCTGAAGGCTGCTAGCAGAATACTCACTTCCAGACAGCTAGGGTGAGGGTCTTAAGCCCACACCCACAGTGACACACCTACTCCAACAAGGCCACACCTCCAAATAGTGCCACTCCCTGGACCAAGCATATTCAAACCAGGACAGAGGCATATACATACTTTTCAAAATGCTTTTTAAGACTACAGCTATTATACACATTTCAAAAAATTTTTTTGGATAGATTATGTACCACAACTACATCTAGGAAGCCACTAATACTAAATTAGGAATCCAAATCTTTCTGTCTATGTCTACCCTGAAGCTCCAACTGTGTGCTTGATTATCTGAGGAGATCATGGCTTTTCTGTTCAACACTAGAAAACATGCGCCTGAGAGAACTTTTAAACATGAAACAATGACTCCTCTTTGCCATCCATAGTCTTCTACAAGACCCAAAGGAAGTTTCTAAAATATTCATTCACTTGTTTTTCTACTGTTTCTACACAATATTTACATTTACAAAGTGCCCTACAGAGTCACTAGATGGGGAGACATTTCTAACCGGGTATACACTTGTCTTCTCTCATATTAATTTATTCCTTTGATTTCTATAATATGCTCTTCATACTTGGTCTTCTGAGATCATGCACAATGGTAATGCCTTTAAAGTAATATTAATAAAAGATTGTTTTATATTACTCATAGGGAAGGCTGGTGAGCATGTGCAGCATGTGGGAGATACCCAGAGAGGCTGCCTAGCCTGATGGGCAAGCTCTGGGTTTGACTGAGAGACTGCGCCTCAATAGATAATGTGGAAAAGCAAAAGAGGAGGATTCTTGGCATCAGCCTTGGGCCTCACCATGTACTTGTACATCAACAAACATGCCTCTGCATACATGCAAACATGCCTGCACACATGCACATAATACACACATGAAAATGGGGAAACTTTAATACTTAGCTTGATAAAGAGGAAAACAAATTTTTTATTACTAAAAGAAAGATTATGTACAACAAACTATGTAATTTATATCTATATGTAATATATCCTAGTGCTATATATACTATACAATATAGCATATATATTGTATGCTGCAGTATTCTATTAGTATACATATACTGCATACAGCATACTATTTAAGGACACACTTCTTAGGTAGCCCTAAGGATATGGGGATTGAAGAAATGTCTATTTGCTGCCTTCCTGCTTGTTCTAGGCCCTAGGCAAGAGGCTGTGCATGCAGTACACCTTGGCGCAAAGGATCAGACTAGTCTGAGATTTGTACTAAGGACTGATAAAGAAGCAGCAACTAAATAAGAAGTCATGTTCCTTGCCCCCAAATCACACACAGTCAGTGTCTGAGCAGAGGTCTGACTGTCCCTTTCTGACCCTGTAGCCTGTGTCCTTCTCCTGTAGCATAAACATGTAAGGAGTAAGCTTTGAGGGAAAGGCTTTCTCCTTAGTTTTATACATTTGGGTGTTTTGCTTGCATGTGTATCTGTGTTCCACATTCACATATTGCCCATGGAGGCCAGAGGAGGGAGTTGGATTCCCTGAAAGTGGAGTTACAGGCAGTTGTCAGCTGGCATCCAAACCCAAGTTCTCTGGAAGGACAGTTAGTGCTTTTAACCACTGAGACATCTCATAGCCTCAATAAATAAACTTTTGATTCTTTAGAACTTGGTTAGTATCCTCCTGGCCATTATCCCTTTAGAATAGTTTTAAAAGATGAATCTGGTGCTCAAAGCTATAATTAGGCTAATTTTACTCTTTGCTTATACCTAGACTTATTTCTACTGACCTTTGCAATCCATGGACCGCCAATCTGCATTATTAATGAGCATCCAAACATCCTCGTGTCTGTTTAAAATGCCTTCACCACAGGTTTAAAATATGCAAGGTTCTCCTTAACTGATCGTGGGGGAGGGGAGAGATAGGACATATTATGAAGGAGGGAGTTAGGGGATGAAATGTGTGATCAACCATAGATGCCCTTTGGTGCAGGTGCAGGAGATGTGTTCAGCTATCATCCCATGGCTCTCAGAAACATCCTTGTACTTGAGACGGCCCTTGGTGACCAGGGAAGCCCTGATGCAAATCTCCAACTGACCCTCTGCCTGCAGAGTGGGGCAGAGGGCTCCCCTCTGCCCACACTCTCTGACTCATGCCATGACTTCCCGATAGAAAGCCAGCATTTCTCTCAAGTGTAACAATATTAATTATCAAGTCATTTTAAAACACGTGTGATGTATGTGTGCATTTATTTCACAGGAATGGTATAAAGATTAAATACTTAATGAATCCATTTTTCATATCAATGATATATTTGCCCTCTGCCTAAATATATCTCTCCCTTCTGTTTCTCATGAGAACTACAGCTATCTTTATTATGTAATCAGTAATATATCATTCCTTCTAAGCAGGATCTAATTTTAGCACTATGATGAATGGCCCGGGAATGAATTCCACTGCCCTCCACAGAAAGGAATATACATCAGACCTGCCCAGGTGTGTGTCATCTCCTTGTCTTAGGGGCTCTCATCTCTCAAGTGACAGGCTGGATTTTTCTGGCTGGAAGCTCTAGTGTGTCTGTTTTGGTTTGGTTGGCACTACTGGGAAGTAGCCAGGGATGCAGAGTGAGCAGTGCCAACTCTGCCCCTGAGGTCCAAGTCATCAGAAAGAATCAATTACTTCATCTTGTGTAAGAGGGCCTTGTGTAATTCAGGCTGGTCTTGAACTCTCTATGGAGCTAAGGCTGACCTGGAATTCCAGTTCCTCTACCCTACCTCTTGGGATTTCAAGTATGTGGTACCATATGGGGTCTAAAATGTTTTCTTTCATCTCATGCTCTCTGTGAGGTTAACAGGTACAATTCTGCATGCCAATAGTTCACAGATCAAATCTTAATTTTAAAATTATCCTCCACTTTTCAGTTCCTCTGTGGGAGGAGGGTCAAGGCCATACTTGATTCCCATTTTATAGATGTGAAAATTGAGACCAAGAGAAATCAAGTGATTCATTCAGCTTCTGGGATATGATTTGACAAAGACTTAACCCCTGGTCTTTGCATTGTATTTCTCCATGTGCTTTCTTTTAACAACGGCACTGCTGTGGGATGGAACATAAAGGCTAAAGATGTTCACTTGAGTCCGTGTGAGGCCCTGAAGTTCTTTGAACTAAAGCTGTTGATTCTGAGATGTTTCTTTCTATTCATGTGTGAGTCATGAATCATGAGACTCACGTTTGAGTCCTTGAGTAATAGCGATGTAGTTGGACATCATTTTCTTTCCTAGTGGGTGCAGAAGACTGATTCTTAAAACAGCATAACTTAACCCTCCCATTCCCATACTGCTTCCAAAGTCATCCAGTCAGGTTGACTTCTCCTCCCCTTGAGCATGGGGTTTGTCTTATAAGTGATGCTCCGCCCCCAGGCCACCCTCACCCCTAGGCATGCCTGACTTGCCTGAGACCTGTCTCTGGCTGCCAAGTTTCTACTTGCCCTCTGAGGTAACTAAAATAGTGTATATACACAAATTCTTTAGCATCCCTCCTTCCCTTTGACTTAAATGTGCCCCAGACTTCATAACGTGGACAAAGTGTGACAGAGCAAATTCCTTCCTAGTGACCAGACCATAATAGGTCCTGTGCCTCTGTCTGTCTTGCTCTCATTGTTCACCTGGGGTAGACGGGACACCTTCCTACAGATGATGTTCAAACAGTCAAACGAGTTTTACATGCTGAGGAATTTGGTTTCTGGCCAGCAGCAGCCAGCACTGACTGCCCAGCTATCTGAGTGTCTCACCTCCAGCCCACAGTAAGCCTTCAGATGAGAAGAATCTGCCCCTTGCTTCCCAGAAACCTTATGAGGAACTCCAAAGTAGAAACAAGCAGTATCCACTATCCCAGAATTCCTGAGCCTCACAAACTGCATGGGGTGGGGCATATTCACGACTATGCTAAGCCACTCAATTTTGGTATGATTTGTCGAACCTCAACATACAGTAACTAAGCCCATCCAGATGTTGTGCTAGCTGAGCTTCGTTGTCCTAAGGATGGTAGATGTGCTGAAAGTATCCCACCAGGTGAAGTAGTCTCTATGGATAATAAGCACATCCTCACACTTTGAGAAGGATTAAGTGGACTCCTAGAGTCTCCCCAGGACTGAGCTTCCAGTTCATAAAGTAGTAACACAATCAATCACACTTGTTAAGAGAGTGGATGAATTCCAGAGTGAATGTGTATTTTTGACATGGGCAAAGCCATGACAAAGACCAGCAAATAGGATCCATGGAAATTGGTAAAGCCTTTCCTGGTCCAATTCTGCCTTCCTCTGTCCAAATAAGGATGTGTACAAATGACCTACCAGTGTGTACAAATGCTAGCAGCTGAAGTTTTTCCCCTCCAAGATGGAGACCACTGAGACCACTACTACCTCCCATCTTGTACTGAGGCTCTGGGTTGTGGCAGCAGTAGGTACAGCTCCATCAGAGCACAAATAGCCCACATGACTCTAGCTTTTCTATATGAGTATCTGTGTCCATTTTTCCTTTAGTCTCTGTCCTTTCTATTTCCTTGGTGACCCTAATCAGGGTCACAGTGAAGAGGTCAAGCTCAGGGCATTTGAAAACTTCCACCAGACCCCAGAGCATGAAGACTTCTCCCTTCCAGGATTGATGGAGCATGTGGGCACCCCTTCCCTTCCTGGATTACATCCCTCAGAAAAACCACAGGGCGGACCAACTGTTGGCCCCCTACAGACAAGGGAAGTCCTTGCCACCTCATTCCCTAAGGACTAATCCATTTAAAAGTCACACTGTTCCATCAATCATATTGTGCCTAGTTGCTGTTGCTCTATTCTACCCCTGAAAACTATATAAAAAGCACTGCCCCAGGTCGCCGCCTCTCCTTCAGGTGCAGGACGACCCCAACGCACTGGAACAATAAATTCCTCTTGCTTTTGCATCAATCCCCAGCTCCGCATTGTTCACTCAGGGGTCTCTGGTAGCCAAGGGTCATCCAAGTCTTCTAGTAGGACCGAGCTGTACAGGTGTTGCCTCAGTGCCTTTGGTGACTGCCTTCCCTCCCTGTCTGACTTTCTTGTGTCCCTTCTGGTGTTTCTTTCCCTTCCCTTCTTATTTCCTTGCTCTCAAGTCCTCATCTTAAAATCTCCTTTGTGGCAGGAAGTGAGCATACAAGCAAAGCCATATTGGTTATCTTTCTCATGGGTAAGACGAAACACTTGATCAAAGTAACTAGCAGGGGGAAAAGGTTCCTTAGGTTCATGGTTTTAGAGAGACTTCATCCAGCATGCTAGAGAAGGCATTGCAGGGGGAGCCTTATTTTTGTGGTAGTGGGAGCTGCTCACAGTGGCAAGAAACAGAGAGAAGCAAAACAGAAGCAGGGATGGGTAAAACCTTCAAAGGCTCTCCCCACTAGAGATGGGTCTGCCAGCTGGGTTCCACCTCTAAAGGGTCCAGGTAGTCAAGACACAACCATGCAGGGACATTCCAAACCCTGGTATAACATTAGGCAGTTTCTCACAATCTGCCCCGAGTTGCCAAGCCCCAAGAGTTCCTTCCATTTAAAATAGTCTCCTCAATGACTCTCATTCAAATGTAGTAGTTTAAGCGTACACAAAAACAAACATGAACTTCACAGGTAGATATATTTTAGTGAAAACATTTGCTTCTCACATTTTAATACATTTTCAAACTCAAAGACAAGAAAGGAAATGAGGTATGGGCATCAAATTGGGAAAGGGGCCTGGGCAGCTGTGGGAGCCCTGTAAACTGGATCAGGAAAGTTTGAGCCATGCGAGTTCTGGGAACATGGACAAGGTAGCTAGAACAAAGCCTGGTCTTCTGACTTGCCGGTCTAGTGTCTCCTGGATTAAGCATCAAACTGTCCTCCAGCCTAAAAGACTCTCAGAGACATTTGCAACATTGCTGAGCTACTGGGGAAGCTCATCTGGGGTGGGATTCATCTCAAAGAAACAAGTTCATACTGTGGGCCACAAGGACTAGATTCTGTCCCTTGTGCCACAGGAACCTCAGAGTTAGAAGCTGTTGTAGAATGTTGTCTACAATTGATATGTGTTAAAGCACTCCCTAAGGATAGGCCTAGAGCATGTAAAATCTCCACGACTTCCATTTCGCTCACATACATCTCCATGAAGATGAGTTCATAAAAAGCCCAGAGTGAAGGAAGCAAGCCAGCAGATAGGAGAAGTGGGAGGCTTTTCATCCCCCAATAACGACAGTCTCAAAGGACCTTAGATCAGTGTGCTTAAAGCATCCCCAGATGTGAAGAAAGGGAAGGGAAGTGCAAATCATGATTAGAAAGTCTTTGAAAAGTAACAAAAGTGGGTAAAATAATGTAGCAATTAAAGTTTTAGTAATTGAAATAAAAGCCCTGAGAAATCAGTAGGACAATAAAGTGGGTGTGGCTGGGAAGAGAATAAACGGAAGGCACGTCTGAGGAGATCACCCAAATTTCAACCCAAACGAAAAGGACATGGAAATACGGCGTAAGAAGTCAGGTTTATTGGTCAGGAGTTTTGAAATGGATTTTTTTAAAAAATAGAAAAATAGACAAGGATGGAAGGAAATCAAGAGTTTCTGTTTGTAGATCTCACATTCTCAAATTTAAAAAGCACCTCAGGTCCTGCTAAGGGCAATACACTAATTTAATTGTGAAGTGTGAACTTTTAAAGCTACCCTGATAAAAGCAAGGACTGTCAGACCAGGAACACACCTTCCACAATCCAGCAGGACACTGTGGAGTGATACTCCTTACCTCCTAAGTAAAACACCATCACCTGACCAGAAGTGGAGTAGGGACAGTTTCAAGCAGTGGATGGCAACTTGAGCAGGTGAAAGTCACCAAAAAAGGCACAATGAAAACTCAAGGAACACACGAAGAACAGACAGTGCATGGAAATCTAAATCAATCTTCACAGTAAGCAAAATATTCATTTGTGTTTCAAATCAATACACAAATAAATTTGTAAGTAATAAAAGGCATGGGACATTAACTGTGGAGCTTAATTTAGGAGTATTAGTTTAAGAGCAAACTTAAAAGGCAAGGGGAAAGGATGTGCCCTTTGTGTAAGTGAGCTAGAATATTACCCAGCATACACAGCTGTGGCTCTCTCTGGAAGACCAGAGTTGACTGGAAAGGCGTGTGTGGAGGTAGAGTAGAGAGAACTGCTACTTTATCTGAAATAGTAAAAGACTTTCTAAGTTTTCATTACACTTAATTATTTGTGTGTCTGGGGGTGGAAACCTGTAGGTCAGAGGACAACTTAAAGGCATTGGTTCTCTCTTTCCACCAATGGGTCCTGGGAACGGAACTCAGGGTGTCAGGCCTGGCTGTCAGACCCTTTACCTCCTGAGCCATCTTACCAACCTCTTAAAGCTCCTGAAATTTCTTCCTCTTACACCTAACACAACAGCCAGTCCGTCACTCTGTACCACAAACAACATGATTGTATTGTAACTTGCCTTCATAAATTACCTTATGCTTATCTTCTTTAATTCTTGAATTTCTTTTATAAAATCCAGAACTATGTTTCCTGTGTGGTGTCCAGAAATCTCTTCTGGCATGATCCACAAGAGCTCACAGTGAATACTCATTCATTTGCTCAACCGAAAGCAGTGGAGGAGACAGATGAAAGCAGGGTATTTTGACCATTCTATGATGGAGAAATGGCACGGACCAAATATTAATATATCCCGCCCATCTCAAGGTTACTTGTAGCCTTGGCATCCTGGGAGGTGGAAGTGTTGGTTAAGAACATGGGCATCAGTGTGGGACACATCTGACTTGAATAGCTAGCTAGCCACATTGCCACTCTGTGATCTGGGCAAGTGGTCACCTGGTTTGAATCAGTCTCTTATATAAAAAGGGAGAAGCAGATACATGGGAAGTGTCCAGCACAGAATGTGGCTGTGTCAGTCAGCTTTCACTGTGACAAAATGATGAAATGTCTGATGGAAACAAATGAAGGGGGGGAAAAGCGTTATTTTGGCTTATATAGTTTTGGAGGTTTCAGTCTGTGTTAGGCTGGCTCACGTGAGGCAAGTAGAGTATCCAGGCAGTGGGAGCAGACATGCGGAACAAATGGCTGCTCATGTCAGCCAGGAAAAAAGAAAAAGAAATGGGCCTCCTTGGAAAAAGACGTACTTGACTAGGGCTCACCTCCAAGGACCTTCTCACTTTGAATTCGATACCACCTCCAATGTTCTGTAATACTTTGCACATGAAATGTGCCTCCCTGAAAGAAGGATCATGTATTAAAAGCACACGCATTAAGATGGAGTTTGTCAAGTGTGGACATCTGAGAGTCCATACTGACCCTTCATGAGACCAAGTCAAGCACCCAAAGTACATGAATGCTGACCTTCAAGGACAGGGATTTTTTGTTTCTGCAGCAAATCTAGACCATCCTGACTAATATAAGGCCACACACATTAGAAAGGCTACTTAGAAGCCTGGCAGTGGTGACGCACGCCTTTAATCCCAGCACTTGAGAGGCAGAGGCAGGTGGATTTCTGAGTTCGAGGCCAGCCTGGTCTACAGAGTGAGTTCCAGGACAGCCAGGGCTACACAGAGAAACCCTGTCTCAGAAAACTGAAATTAAAAAAAAAAAAAAGAAAGGGCTACCTAAAGCCGTACCATCCAATTTTTGGGAAAATCATGATTTCACTTGCTTCCAGCCATATAGAATTCTGTTGTGTGTGTGCAGCGCATCTTCCTTATGCATTCATGTGTCGGGAGGCATCTAGGCCGGCTCCATTTTCTAGCTATTGGAGATGAGATCTACTGGAGGAAGGCAGGGAGCCATCAGAAGTGAGGGGGGACTGGGGCAAGAAGTGGGGGGATGGAACCAATAAAAGCAAAGTATTCTGAAAGTCCCACAAGGAAACCCATTACACTCTTCTTCCCTGTCATCTCACTCCCTTCCTTTCTCTTCCTGCCTGCCTGCCTGTCTGTCTGTCTGTCTGTCTGTCTGTCTGTCTGTCTCACTACACAGCCTAGATTGGGTTTGAACTTGTGATCCTCTTGCCTCCTTAGAGTCGGTAGAGCAGGCATTTGCTTTGGTGCCCGAATATCTAAAAATAATGTCTGGGCTTGCTAGATGGTCCCCTGGGTAAGGATGCTTGCCAGCAAGCCTAACAATCTGGTTTTCATCCCAAGAGCCCACATGTTGGAAAGTGGGAGAACACACTCCTGCAGGCCGTCCTCTGCACCCCCAATAACTAAAGAAATGTAGTAAAATGTAAAAACGCTCTTGCCCGACTTGCTTATGTCTGCCCTCTACTGCATAGGTTCTTAGGAGCAAATGCTGGGGTGGGTGCCTGCCTCCCCAGGGGGTCACTGGCCCAATGAGGGGGCAGATGCTACAAGCTGTTCAAAGGAAGCTTTTGAACTAGGCAAGGAGATAAGGAACTCAGCATAATAAGGAAGCATTATTATGCTCGTGGGCCATTTAAACAGAATCAACTGCCTTCAGCAGGGCTTTGAAGCCATTTTCTATCACAGCAGCGCACGCACTAATTTATTACTGTTTTATTACCCTTGAATTTGCTTATAATTTTATTTTATTACAGTTTATTTTTACTATGCTTTTTCTTTTAAACATACATCATCTTCAAAGCATCCTCTGAAACACTTTCAATAAGTAGAGGGTCACTTCACCCTCACGGCATACCTCGGATGAGATCTAGCCTATGTCTGTGGATGGAGCATCGCGGTGGCTAGGGATCTGCAGCCACCCAAGGTCTTGAGGCTGATAGGGCGACACCAGGCTGTCTGGATCAGAGAGCCCCCTCAACATCATGCTTTCCCCTGCCTTAGTAGAAATCATAGTTTGACCTCCAAGAAAGGCTAGATTCTATTTCAAGAAAGTCTACTTTAAAAGCCTGGCAAACATGTGGGACATTTTTGGAAATGTTTCTACTAAAAAAAAAAAAAAAAAAAAAAAAAAAAAAAAAAAAAAAAAAAAGACTTCTTTTTAACAACTGTTGGTGCCTCTGAGGGAATAAAACTGGGGTTATCAGGAAAAAAGCCACACGTGGGAAGCAGCAGCCAGGGCAGGATAAATGAGCAACCCTGAGTCTCAGTGATCTTATAAATGCCGCGGGAGTGATAACCATAAACCCTCTAAGCTCTTTCACATAGTACGAGGAGTCTGTTTTCTTCGTCCGTATAGCTTTTTCTTTTAACTGCATTTTTCAAATAGAAAAAAATTTGCTTGCCACTGATGAGCAACTTCCCTGACTTTACAGCGTGGGAGAGAGAGGTCATGATCGGAGAGAGGGATGGGAAAAAGTGGTTGTCAGAGAAGCCTCGGTGCCATTTCAACTCTATTCTCGGTTCCTTCGATGGGTAGGAGCTGAACTCAGAGCTCTGAAGGATGCAAACGTAGAGGACAGAGGGGGCTGAGATTCTTCGAAGGTCTCTCTCACCAGGAAACACTGGGCACTTAGCGTCTCTTACGCTAGAGCATTTTTCTCCTGGCTGCCAGAACGCCATCTTTGCTGCTCCTCTACTGCTGCTCTGGAAACCTACGCGCCCCCCATGGACCGATCTAAGGCCCTGAGATGGGCAGGATGGCTTATCCACCTTCACAGCAGCTTCGGCTTCGATGTGCCAGGCTGGGTGACCTCGAGTGCTGCGTATCTCTCAGGCCACTTCTAACGACTCCTAATGTGATCCACATTCGGCACTCTAGTCGCAGGATTTATGAGGTCTAACAAGGGGAGAGAAGTGAGGCTGGGATCTAATTGTGACTGATGTGAAACAGACATGTAGAATGAATGGCTTTACAACATTTTCTTTGAAGTTTGTTAAAAGCAGTAAAGTGATATTCGCCATAAGTAAAACCTGCTGTTAGAGAACTCACTGCACTCGGAACCTTGGCGTTTGCTTTATTTCTTGAATTTTAATTTGCCACTAGGAGGTTTTGAAATTTTCTCTTTAGACACGGGATGGAAATGAAGGAGAGAGAGAGAAAGAGAGAGAGAGAAACAGACAGAAAGACAGACAGACAGAGACAGAGAGAGACAGAGAGAGGCAGAGAGAGAGAGGCAGAGAGAGAGAGCACTTTAGAAAGAGAAAGCTTTAGAGAGAGAGAGTTTAGAGAGAGAGAGAGCTACACAATGACGGGGTGTTTTCTGTGTGATATTTCTTGGCCAGGTATTACAATGACAATAATTATAAAATATAGTATGTTGTCATGATATAATAAGATAAAAATCAGTATGACATGATGATGAATATATGTAATGATGAATCACATCTAAATTATAGTTTTCTGTTTATCTTTTCTGTTGTTGGTTTAAGATGGTATCTTGCTATGTATCCCGGGCTGGCCTTAAACTTGTGGTCATTACCACCGTACCTATAATTAAAAGAAATGCTTTATTTATCTTGGGGAGAGAGAGTGCCATGGTACACAGTAGGCCGCATGACAGGGGTTCTCAACCTGTGGGTCCCGACCCCTTTGCACATTGAATGACCCTTTTACAGGGGTCATCTATCAGATATCCTGCATGTCCGATAGTTACATTATGCTTCATAACAGTAGCGAAATTACAGTTATGAAGTAGCAACGAAAATAATTTTATGGCTGGGGCAGTCAGCACAACATGAGGAACTATATATAGTAAAGCATTAAGAAGGTTGAGAATCACTGCTGTAGAAGATGCTTCAAGAATCATATTTCTCTCTCTCTTTTTTTAAAGATTTATTTATTATTATACATAAGCACACTGTAGCTGACTTCAGATGCACCAGAAGAGGGCATCAGATCTCCTTATGGGTGGTTGTGAGACACCATTGTGGTTGCTGGGATCCGAACTCAGGACCTTCAGAAGAGCAGTCAGTGCTCTTACCCACTGAGCCATCTTGCCAGCCCAGTGGTGGCGCACGCCTTTAATCCCAGCACTTGGGAGGCGGAGGCAGGTGGATTTCTGAGTTCGGGGCCAGCCTGGTCTACAGAGTGAGTTCCAGGACAGCCAGGGCTATACAGAGAAACCCTGTCTCAAGAAACCAAAAAAAAAAAAAAAAAAAAAAAAAAGAAAGAAAGAAAAAAAAAGAATCATATTTCTCGTTCCACCACGTAGATTCCCAGGACTGCAGAGTCAGGACATCAGGTTTGGTGGCAGGGTGCCTTCACCCACTGGGAAGCCTCAGTGGCTGCCACACCCAGATTTGCAATTCCTTTTTTTTTTAATGGAGGCTGGTGCGAGGGAGCACAGATGTCATATGCTTGCTATGGATCTCATTAATTAACTCTCCAGCGTGAGTCTAAAACATGGTAAGGTCTCAGGGAGTGGAGTAACACTTCCAAGATTAAAGAAACAGTTCCCAGGGCCCTGGACCTAGAAGTGGGAGATCCAGGTCCGCAAACTGTTGCCTCCCTCCTTCCTTCCGCTGAGAGGTGCAGGCAGGCAACCCTGCCTCAGAGCACATGGGTAGGACCGTAAAACAAAGAATGACAAACAAGGAATGTGCTCAGACATTCTTTATCAAAGAAATAAAAGGAAAAACTAACTCTTGGGTTGCCATGTGTTTTTCCATATAACATGGGATGCTATCTGGATGTGTATGTAACCCAGATGTCCCTAGCGTACCAGCTTCAGGGGCAGGATTTCCTTTTAATCCTCAAATAATGCTGTAAGCCCCGAGCTGACTGCAGCACAGGAAGTCCCAGATTTATTCAGTTTCTATGGCCCTTTCTAGCTCCCCCAGAAGCCCTCGGAGGACCATTTAGGTCCTCTAGCTAGCCCAGGTTGGTATTAAGAGTATAAGCTGGCAGCTTGGCACTAGACACTCAATATCCCTTGATGGGTTCTCCTCAGTTGACCATAGCCTCCCTTACAACTGCTGCTTCCTCGCCACTTTAGGATGGCCAGCCCCTGTCTAACCTGGTCACAGCTAAGATGGCACTGAGATCTCCACCCAGGTTTGACTGGAGTCTTTAGCCGTATCGGTTGTGTAACACAGAGGGTAGCTGTGTGATTATTGCCTAGACGGTCATACCACCTCACGTTCCAGGGCTGAGGTTGTTCCTAGGAACTTTAAGTTCTAAATCCAGGACCATCACCGTCTAAGCCCACTCCTTGTTTGCCCTTCAGCTCATCGCCCTGACATGGCCTCGCTTTGGCTTCAGTCTTGCACTAAAGCTACTTCAGCATTGCCCAACCCACCAGCTCTCAGACTCTAGAGCGAGCTTGACCTAAGAGAGTAATAACAGACAAAACTTCCCCTCAGGTGCCAGGCTAACCTCTGCTCTTGATTCAATATAATCAACAGCACGAACAGTCCTTGCCTTGCTGGTAAAGGCCCAGGCTAAGGAACAGCAATAGGTTACCTCCCCCACCCCACCTCCGCCCTCAGACTGTACTGGGACTGAAAGCTACTTGGTCTTCAACAATGGCACATACAGGGCCCTCAGAGTCCAATACAGGAGGAAGTTCTCCATTATACCAATGGAAATGTCCTGCTCTGAGTCATTGGCTTTGCTGAGTAAAAGGGCACCCAGGACATTGTCTTTGTATTTTGCAATCTCTTGTAGGCAATGTTGAAATTAAAATATAAACACTTTTTCTTAGGAACAAAGTTCTGTATAGGCAAATGTCAGGAGAAAGCCAAGTTAGGGAGAAAAGTGGCTTATTATTCTCCAGGAACTAATACAACCACACAAATTAAGGATGGGAGTATTACAAGAAATATCTGGCAAAACTTGTATCAGGAACACATTTAAAAAATGATTGTGTACTACTACCAAAAAGACTTTTTGAAATGTGTAAAATATTTGAATAGTTGATTCACAATAGAAGAAAAAAACCCATGGTCAACAACATATGAAAGACACAGAGTCATTATTCATCAGAAAAACATTCATTCAAATCATAATGAGGCAGGGTGGTGGAAGACGCCTATACACTCAGTCCCATCACTTGGGAGGCAGAAGCAGAAGGGTTACTAGTTTGTAGCTTCAAAACAAACGAAACATAAAACCATAATGAGATACCATTATATACCACTGGGACCAGTGAATACACGGCAATATCAAATTTCAGTAAGTGTGTAGTTAGTGTGGTCAGAAGTGAGCACGACACGGGTAGGAATCTTAAATAATGGAACACTTGACTGCTGGTGTCTTCCTGCCCAGCTGCCCAGGCTCTGTGAGCCAACTGCATCGGTCCCAGCTGTAGATTCACGGGGAATGGAAACATTCCATCCTAAAAAGGTGCATCCCTGAGTATTTGCAGTGGCGTCACGCATAGTAGCATCAGTTTGAGAATGGCCCACAAGTTCACCCATAGGAGACTCAATGAACAAACAGATATATTCATGAAGCATGTAATATAACAAAGATCGAAAACTTCAGCAGGACTTAGTGTTAGAAACACATCTCTCGTCTTAGCACTTGAGAGACTGAGTTAGGAAGATTGCCACTTCAAGGCCAGCCTGGGTTTCTTGGTGAGGCTGTGTCTACAAAATAAAACAAAATAAGCCCCAACTCTCAAAACCACTTGGAGAATAACAAAACAACTACAATAACAAAACAATTGAGTACAAGAGGAATGATTCCATTTGCAGCATGTTTTCTAATAGGCAAAATTAATCTGGGATCCTAGGTACACACTAAAAAGAATTGAAAGCATGTGGTTATACAAACTAACTTACACATTCAGCAGAATGAATGACAATAACCCATCTAAGGATCAGCAAAAA
>NW_022196905.1:230625967-230705781 GCF_008632895.1 Mastomys coucha | reverse complement strand
AAAAGAAAAAAAAAAACAAAAACCAAAAAACAAAAAACAAAAAACAAAAAACTGTCTTACCATTTCAGGAATTCTCATTTCACAAAAAAATAAAAAAATAAATAAAAAAATAAATAAAAGATAGAGAGAAAAAGAAAAGAAAGGGAAAGAGAAAAGAAAAGAAGCCAGGACTTGAAATACACTCCAGTATGGGTACATTTTACAAATGCTGGTACCTGAGAGCTAGGCACAAGATTCCACACATGTGAAATGTCCAGACAGGCAAACCCATCGAGCCAGCAAGCAGATGAGTGGCTGCCTGTGGCTAGGGAGAAGGAGTTGTACAGAGCAACTGATGATGGCTGTGTGCTTTCTTGAAGGGATGCTGAGATGTTTGGAACCAGAAAATGGGGGTGGTTGTAGTGCTTTGTGAACATAATAAATGCCTCTATATTATACACTTTAAAAGCTTACATTTATGGAGTGTAACTTGTATCTTAAACAGACACACACACATACACTAAACCGTAAAAGGCTAGAAAGATGGCTCAGTGGTTAATAGCGATTGCTGCTTTTCCAGAGGGCTTGAGTTCAGTTCCCAGCACCCACATCAGGTGGCCGCCAACTGCCCACAGCTCCAGAGGACCCAGAGGATCCCACGTGGTAAATTTTGGTCTTCTTGGGTACCTATTCTCACATGCAACTACTACCTCCCCACAACCCACATACATCATTAAAAATAAAATTCATCTTTTAAAACCACTGCCATTCATATTTAATGAGAGATTGTTAGGATCATGATTGTTTCCTGTCCTCACTAGTTGTAAAAGCAATAGCTTTCCTATGTGACAGAGAACACTGGTCCAGCAAGATGAGGCAGCCGATGAAGGTGCTGCCGTCAAGTCAAACTACCTGAGGACTAGCGCTGGGAGCCACATGGTGGAAGAAGAAACCTGTCTCCAGTGGGCAGTCTTCTGACCACACGCATGTGCAGCAGGGCTCCTAGCCACACACATGCACATGCAAATGACTAAGAGTTAAAAAAAAAAGTTGAAGAAAATGCAATGGTTAAAAAACAGTTCCACTAAAACAATGAGCAGAAACAGAAAAATGTAAGGGGAAAAACTTAACAGGCACCCAGGACCAATGTGAAAATTCTACTAAATTCTACCAAGGGGTTAATCTAAAAGTAACTAAGAACTTGACAGCACAGATCATCCTTATGTGGCTTAAATGTTGGAGTTTTTCTCCAAACTTACTCTCATCTATAGTCTTGTGCAAATCCCAATAGGGCTTTTATGAAATTTGACAAAAATAATTCTAAAACTAATCTAGACAAACGCATAGGCACGACGGCTAGGAGAATAATGAGGCTGAATTTCATCTCCAGTTATTAGACTTTGTCAATTAAAATTGGTATGAAGCTGGTACAGAAAGAGAAGAAAATCTAGATGGAAAATTAATAGTAGGATGTCAAGACCAAAAGCAACAACAAAAAACAACAACAACAAAAACTAACAAAAACCCCAAAACAAAAACCAAACCAACCAACCAAACAACAACAACAACAGAACAATCCCTAAAGCTTCAATATGATTGGGACAAAGGAAACACTAATTAGACAAAGATTAGATTGTTATAGTTTGGGGATAGCTAGCTGTCTATCCACAAGGAAAATTGAATTAAAGATTAAATGTGCAAACAAAAGAATAAAAGCACTAGTAGAAGTAGAGAACCTCATTCAGTTCCTCAATACGGCTTATTGAGGAAGATCTGCAAAAGCAAGTGAGCAATGCTAGCTAGATACTGACAGAGAGAAGAGAACTCATTGTACCTGGACATGGCTGCATATGCCAGTAATCCTAGCACTTGGGAGAAGAGATGCAGGAGGATCTTGAATACAAGGTCACCATCGTAGATACAGAGAGTTTGAAGCCAACCTGGGATACCCAGTCTCATGAAATTAAACTAGGATGTTGAAATATTAAAATAAAAGAAATAAAAATGAATAAAACAAATGCTTCTAGAACTGGGCTGTAAATCACTGGGAGAGCATCTGCATAGCATGTTAAAGGCCCTGGCCTGGGTTCCATGCCCAGCATGGTGAAGCAAAGCACAACATCAGATAGAATGCCCATGGCACTGAAACCTTCTTAAACAAAATTAAAGGGTGAACAATAGGGTGTGGGTGGACACTCAACCTGTGTGAAGACATAGGGTGTTGATGGCTTTGGTGTATGATTTTGCCAGGCACTTTTAGCTGAAGTGAGGGAATCTAACCTGAGTGTGTTGAAGCACTCCAGATTTCTTGTTGTATGGAGTTGGAAAGCCCAGCAGTGAAACAACTCAAGTGTCTGCTAAGGAAGCCATCCATCCTGGATGCCCGGCCCTACCCTCTTGTCCAGCAGCTTAACAGTCCCCAAGAAAGATGGCTGCATCTCTGACAGCTCTAACAGAAAACCATCAGGAGGATTTGGGTCCAGTGTGGATCACAGATTCATCACTGAATGATCCTGGAGCGGTACATTTGGATGACCCAGAGGTAGGCCGTGAGTCACCCTTGAAGTAGGGATGGGGTACGTCACGCTACCCAAACAACTTCCGATGCATTTCTCATGCACTACAATGCAATAATCCTGTTATCAGAAGAAAGGAGAGGGCCAAGGAGCAGAACCTGATAAGTTTCTCTAACATATATAAAGAGCTTCCGAAAATCAGTAATACGTAGTATTATCAAAAGAAATCGCACATGCCAAGCTACACAGCTCATCATTAATTAGAACTCACCTTTCCCCATGCCATTCTTCTGTAGCCTTGCCAAATGCGTCCCAAAGTAGAGTGAGCTAATTTGACAAATTAAGCTGTAATAATTTATCACAAGATGTTAATACTGCCTAAGGAACCCCCCCCCCCCTTAGGAGATGTGAGGAATGTAGAGGCCTTCCATGGCGATGTTTCAACTCAAAGGAGTGTGTCTCATTGAGAACTTTAGACTGGATGGATGACTCAGACACAGGCCCTCAGGCTGGGTGATCACATCTTTATTTCATGAGTTCAATCAACCCTCTTCTTTCATCTCTCAAAAGTACAGGAGGGTCCTGTTCACATGAATTTCCTGGAAGAACCTATGATTGTGTGCAGTCACTTAATATTTTTATTTCCTAAAGCCAGCGACCTGAATGTCACTGATTTTATTTCAAATTTTCTCATTGAAGGAACAATTTGAAAATAGAATATATATAAGACACAAATATATACATACACACACACACACACACACAAATATATATATATATATATATATATATATATATATATATATATATATAACACAAAAATTTCCCTGTTAATAGTAGGTTTTAAAACTAATGGTCTTTTTTTTTTTCAACAAAACAATATAAGTTGTATGATTTTTTTTTTAGATTTATTTTATTTATTTTATGTGTATGAGTACACTGTAGCTGTACAGATGGCCATGTGCCATCATGTGTGTGGCTGCTGGGAATTGGACTCAGAACCTCTGCCAGCCCCGCTTGCTCTGGCCAGCTCGCTCCAGCCCTGCTCGCTCTGGCCCTGCTCGGTAAGTTGTATGTTTTAAGCCTTCTGGATCATGGTTGTAGAAGATGGAAAGGTTAAAATTATTATTGTGGCTGTGGTTGTTGTTTTAGAAAACCTAACATCCCTATTTACTTAGACTCCCCCAAACCTAGAAGGCACAATTTTGTATGGTTTTATTGTTCATGGCTTGGGCAAATCATTTGTGTGTTTTTCAGGCTCCAAGGAAGTGAAAGTCAGTATCCACATGTTACGTCAAGGCAGTGCTTCCTTCCAGGTGACCATTCCTGGAAAACCATCCATCTTTGCTGGGCCTCTGGCTCTTCATCTGTGATGGGAATGGTAACGGCACCTACCTTGTAGAGTGGTCTATCTGTATCATCACTTGCTGCATCAATTCGAGGGCCAGGGTTTGGATCCCCAGTACCCAATTAAAAAGCCAAAAAAGTAGGGTGATCCACTTATGATCCTAGTCCTCAGAAGGAAGATACTGCTCAGGCTTCTCGGGGCAAACTGCTTAGTTGGATTGACCAGATTCAAAGCACTTAAAAAATGATATCCATACAAGCTAACAAAAAACAACAAAAAAAGCTAAATAGCAAATATATTTATTTATGGTTTTATTGATTGTTAGTCAGTGTACAAAATGGTTTCAGTCTGATACTTTCATATATATGAATGTGTATGTGTATATGTATTTATGCATATATATGTATGTATTATTTTTCTCCTCACTTCATTACCCTCTTTCATCTCCTTCTCCCTATCCCTCACTTTTCTCCAAAAATACTTCCCACTTTGCTTCATGTCATGAGATATATATGCATAAATATGTCTGTCTGTTTGTATGCATGTACACAGCACATAGAAGAGAAAACATGCAATGTATGTATTTTTTGATCCACCAATATTTCTGTTTACACTTTTTTTGTGAACTTTACTCAATACTATACTCTCTGCATACTCTGTAGGCATATCACTGAAGGGTTTGCCTTGCACTTGTGAATGAATAATTGAATGAATGAATGAAGTGACTGAGTGAATGAATGAATGAGCCAACAAATGAACAAAGAGTAAAGCAGATGGAGGACTCCATGGCACCTTACTAAAACAGCTTTGTTCCCTCTGGTTTGGGCGCTGTGCTAGCCAGAGCCAGAAGCCCACAGGCTGACTGTGCAGATGGCAGGTGCTGGGACAGGTCTCGTCTCTTCCAGGTCTATTAAGAAATCAGTCTTCAAAGACTTTTTAAAGCTTCTTCCAAAACAACAGTTCTATCAACATATGCGCTTTAGCCAGGAATTCCAAAATGCCTTTGAGAAAATGTGAAATACGACGCTGCTTACATGAAAACACTGGGTCACTTTTGCTGGCCATTCATGCATGTATATATTATAAAAGATGAAATAGCATTGAAAGCTGATCACCAAAAAGGGAACATGATTTCATTTAGGAGAATTAAAGGGTTGAGAGAGAAGCAATAAATATTGTTGAATTTGCTAAACATTTTCCTATATGTGGGAAAATACTATGTGTATATGTTAAATTCTTGAACAAAACAAAGTATCACTTTGGGGATATTTTGAAGTTTGATTTTTTTTTTTTTTTTTTTTTTTTTTTTTTTTTTTTTTGGTTTTTTTTTTGAGACAGGGTTTCTCTCTGTAGCCCCGGCTGTCCCGGTACTCACTCTGTAGACCAGGCTGGCCTCGAACTCGGAAATCCGCCTGCCTCTGCCTCCCAAGTGCTAGGATTAAAGGCGTGCGCCACCACCGCCCGGCAAGGGGAAGTTTGATTTCTTGCAGTAGGCGTGGTCCCTCCCTCCCCCTCTTCCTCCCTTCCCCTCTCCTTCTCTCCTTTTCTCCCTCTCTCCCTCCCTCTTCTCCTCCCTCCCTCCCATTCTTCCTCTTTCTTTTTGAAAATAGGTTGTGTTCTGTTTGAATAATGCTTTAATCTTTCTCTTTGTAGGACGTGGCTTATTTTAAATGGAGAGTAATGCCCAGTTGGGTTCTGTTTGGCTCAGAGTCCACTGGGATGGTGTGACCAGTGCCAGTGTTACTGACGGAGAGGGCATTCACACACTGGCATAGCTGACATCCCCTTCACTTACCTGGAACTCAGGGGTGTCTTCTAGCATAGCTTGGAATCAAATGGGGATGGGCCCCTCAGAGATGCTTTCTTAAGAAAGATGTCTTTGCAGCATCTCATAGTCTAAGGACCACCATCTGATTCAGAAATAGATGGCAGATGGCAGGAACATGTTGGGCTGTTGTTAAGTAGCCAATTGAACTTCTTTTCTTTCTATGTCCAGAAAGTGTAGAGAAATAGCCCCAAAGCAAGAATCCAAAAGATAGAGGCCAACGTACGTCTTGGTTTCCAGTACAGGCCAATTGGAAAACAAGTGTAGACATGACCACACTCACAACGCTCTAGAATACTTGGACAGTTTTCAATTATTTTAGTTTTTAAAGCAGAGTTTGGGTTTAATAAAGATATTTTAATATAGGCTTAGGCATAAGGATTAAGGAAAGCAGAACTCAGAAGCAAGGAAGAAGAATCTGCTGGGTTTCACTGTCGTTTTATTTTGGTACCTAGGGGATGTGTTCCTTATACGTATCCAGTGCAATTCAGACTCTGAGGAAGTACACCAGGACGCTCTCAGATCTGACTGTGTGCAGAAGCATCACATGTGCACAGGGGCCACAGAGAAGCAGTAGGGGTTTGGGGTGGGGAGCTTCTCTGCAAGAATGGAAGTGGTGTGGCTTGAGGGTCTTAAATAACTTCCAAGCCAAGCTTTCCCAAACAGAATTGAACTGTACTCAAATAGGCGGTAGATGCAACCTTCCGACGCCTGCATGCCTACTCCCTAATCTGATTTCTGAATGGGAACTTTTCCGACTCCAAAGGGCAAGTGGGGTGGGTGCTGCAGAGCCTGCCAGAGGGCCTGAGCCTAGCATGGCCACTCCTGGTTCTCTTGGGCTTCCTGCCTATCAGGGGTGTACCCACCTACTCCCATATCCACCCATCTACTCAGAGTTGCCATCTGCCTTCTGGAGACAGATCACATCATTTTAATGATCCCAGCTACATTTCCCAGTTAGGAGAAACTGATGTCATGTCCAATAGAACAAAAAGCCTGTTTCTGAAAGGTCCATTTGCCCATCCTCATCCCTTACCACAGAGAAGAGGGTGAGAGAGCCAGTGTGGAAGCCAAGCCCTGGGCTATGAACTTCAGACATGCCTCCTTTTTAAAAGATATTAGAGAAACTTGACAATACACTTCATGAGCTACGCTACTGAACAGAACATGCAACAGAACATGTACTAATAGCATAGAAAGGTACGTTAGCACGGGCATGGAAATCCAAGCACACTAACTGCATGTTCAAGTTTCCTGAGCTGATAGGCTATTTTCATAAAGAAATGGAACAGAGAGGCAAGATAAAGGTTCATCCCTGTGGTTAGTCATTGTATGTACTCCCTTGTCAAAAATGCCACAACGGGCAATCATACCATGGAATCCTGGGTGAGTTTCATCTTTCATAATACAGATTTACAAGGGGACACCTAACCACTCACAACTTTTCATTTTAAAAACAGTCTTGTGTGTGAGTATTTTGCCTACAAGTATGTCAACCCATCACATGCATGCAGTGCTTACAGAGGCCAGAAGGGGGCGTTGTATCTCCTGGAACTAGGGTTACATATGGTTCTGAGTCACCATGTGTGTTCTGGACACAGAAACCAGATCCTCTGGAAAAGCAGCCACGTGGTCTTAAACGCTGGCTGTTGCTCCAGCCCCACTAATTTATTTTGGAGCAGAGTTGGAGCTTGTTAAATGTTGTTTTTAATGTAGCTCTTTTTAAGCATGAGGATTAAAAGAAAGAGACACTCAGAAGAAAGTGAGATTCACTAAGGAACGGGTGCATGGACTGTCAATATAAGAGTCAAAATCAAGTGTATTTATAGTAGTCATATATACTGGGTTTTGGTGGCTTCTGAAGTCGCATCTCAAAGGGTTGCTAAGCAACTTGAATGAGATCCCAGGGTGATAGAATTGTGGCCAATAAAGTAAAACCTAGGGTCACAGGGTTGCAGGGAAGTTAAGATGTTTTTATAGCAAAAAGAGGGTTAATCTTGTTTCTAAGAGTCTGGATAAAGAGTAAGGCCATGCCATAAGGTCATATAGCCTTAGGCCTTAAGTAAGGCTCATTGCTATTTTAACATAGCGTCCATTTAGAGAATGAACATTTTCTCTGTACCTCTCTACTCCTTTGTGACTCCCAGATCACCAGCCCACAGGAAGAACCTCCCACATCAATGACTAATCAAGAAGACAGAGCTATCTCCTCTACTGAGGTTCTGTCCTCTTAGGCACCGCTAGTTTGTGTTAAGCTGTCCAAGAAAAACTAACCAGCCCACCATCTTTCTTCCCTGGCTCAGTTGAGACATTCTTGATTTTTAGAGGCAGAGATACATCTCTAGTTTGCTTGCTTGCTTATTATTGATTGATTGATTGATTGATTGATTATATATGAGTATGCTCTCTCTCTCTCTCTCTCTTCAGACACACCAGAAGAGGGCCTTAGATCCCATTACAGATGGTTGTGAACCACCAAGTGGTTGCAGGGAATTGAACTCAGGACCTCTGGAAGGAAGAACCATCAGTGCTCTAAACTGCTGATGAGCCATCTCTCCAGCCTCTCTAATTTGATTTTTTTTATAAAGAGACTTTCCTAGGTTTGTTATTGTTAGCTTAGGGGTTTTATTTTCATTTCTATTTTCCCAGACAGGATCTTGGTATGTAAATGAGTCTTGAACTCACCATCCTCATACTAGTCCCTAGTTCTAGGATCTCAGGCTTCTGACACTTCCTGTGCCCTCTGCTTTGCCCCTTTTCAAATGGTCCTGCCCTTGTCACACTTCTCAGCCCAAATGGAAGTCACTCTAGGGTAGCTTCCTCCACACAGTCGTGGAAACCAGGTGTTGTGTCCACACAGACACTTTTCTCTCCCACCTCACCTACCCTAACTCCTGCCCTGTATCCATTTATTCAGAGCAGGAGTATGGGCTAAACACAGGCTCAGCCATCTGCCGATTCTATTTACTAAAGTCACAACCCTTGTTAGAAACTTTGCTGGGGAATCTTAACCTTTCTGTATATGCTCAAATACTTATGATTCATGGGAATTTGAACCCCTGTAGCTAACAACAGTGAATTTTGTTGTTGTTGTTGTTGTTGTGGTGGTGGTGGTGGTGGTGGTGGTGGTGGTGGTGGTGGTGATGGTCATATGTGTATATATGTATGTGTGTGCTCTTTGAGACAGGGTCTCTTGCAATGCAAGCTGAAACTCACTATGCAGTCAAAGGTAACTTTGAATTTCTAATCCTTCTAAATGCATCTTCTGAGTTTTATGGGTTTTTTTTAAAATATAGTTTAAAAATTATAGGTATGTACCACAGCATGCAGTTCATGTAATGATGGATGTAAAACACAGAGCTTCATGCATGCTAGCCAAGCACTTAGCAACTGATCTACACACCCAGTCCTTGTATTTTTGTTATTTGAGAGAGTATCTTGCTATGTAGTCAGGCTGGCCTTGAACTTACAACCCTCCTGTCTTTACTTCCTGATTGCTAAGATTACAAACAATGGACCACCATGCTTATCAATATTTCATGATGTGGTTGTGTTCTCGGTCTTGTGGAAGCTCATTCATCCGTTTACTAGTCTTTCATGGCTCTGTATTAAACCCTGGGGTTACAAGCAGTAGAAATCACTTATTCCTGTCTTAGGGACACAATTTGGGACAAGGGACAGACTAGCTGTTTTACAGTATGGCTGAGAAAGCTACACTACTGAAGCATGCATGGGTCAGGGACATTGCAATGTCATTTGACCTAGGAGTTAACTGAAAGTGGCACAGTGAATCTCCCCACCCCTGCTGTGGAGGGGGTTTGGGGGGCCTGAGAGGGGGGCCTTGGGAATTAAGAAGGCTGACTATGTCTAGTCTATAAATAACTTTACAAAAACAACCGAGGGATTTAAACTTCCATAGGTGACAGGAAAGCTGCAGGGGATTTTTAGCACTGGTTTAACTAATCAGCTCTTACTAGAATTCTAGCATCTCATTGGAGGAACAAGATTCAATCTGAAGCCTTAATACTTAAAGACAGTGGCATCCAGCCTGGCTTTGAACTTAGTGATCGGAAGGTCTCAGGTGATATTGGGTATTGATTGATATAACCAAAATTTTAGCTAAAAGAAAGAAAGAAAGAGAAAAAAGATGAAATTGTAATAACCAGTATAGTCTGAAATATTAAGAATGTAATTTGCCTTAAAATAATACACCTCCTAGGGATACATCTTGAATTTTATCTATGAATCTTCAATGCACAGAATGTAGCTAGTGTTTTAAAAATCAAAACTTGAGATACAGGCATTGAACAGAGGGCCCAACACTGAATTAGGGCACAAGTGGGGTGGAATGTACTATGAACTCCTCCTGGTGCCAGTAGACCTGCTATTTGTGAGGTCAAAACAAGGAGAGAATTAATCAAAGGCATTCCAAATGAAAACATTGGCAACCCAGAAGGAAGAGAAGATAGAATAGAATGGCCCAGATCCTGGGCAGATCTGATAGAGGTGGCTGGACAAGGAAAAGCAGCAGAGAGAGGCCTTGGTACAACAAGTCACCAGGGCTTCTGGTGGGGAGCACTGAGCAAGAGCCCTTCAAACAAAGTTTAAAGCCCAAAGCAGATGCAGAGATAGGTGTTCTGGACTGTCTGCTGGCAGTGTTTAAAGGAGATTGCTTTCTCTTTTTCAGTTCAAAACACAAAGCCTGGAGGCCCAATGACATGTAATGTGGGCAGTTGGGCAGGCACTACCAAAATGAGTGGGAAAGTGGAGTGGTTTGTGTACTGTTAAGAGAGGTAGAACTGGAAACCCGACAGCAGACAGGAACAGCCGTGATGTGAGCGGCCTGAGCTGACATAGTGATGTCTGGACCCGTGTTGCTGCCAAAGGCCCTGTCGGGGTCTGTGGCTTTGCTGTATCAGGGGAATGTGTCCACATCCATGGCCCATGTTACCAAAAAGGCCATGGTTTGTGGTCTGAGCTGCTGCCTAGGGCCACGTTGATATCTGAGGACTTAGCTGAGTTGGCCTTGCTCCTCATGGGCTGTGGCGCTCAGGAGAGCTGGCCCTGAGGGCATGGGTGCGGGAGAGCTGGCAGGCTGACCGACTCAGCTACCACCCAGGCCCAGATCCTGTGCTCATGAATGATTCACATAGTTATAATGGCCATCCTACCAAAAACAATTTACAAATTAAATCCAATCCCCATTAAAATTTCAGCCCAATTTTTCATAGATCTTAAAAGGGTCATCTTTAGCTTCATATAGAAATAATGACAATAATAATAATAATCCAGGATAGCTAAAACAATCCTGAATAATGGAAAGAACTAGAGGCATCACCATCCCACATTTCAAGTCATGCTACAGAGCAATGATAATAATAATAATAATAATAATAATAATAATAATAATAAACCCATAGCACTGGTAAGACAAGCCAATCAGTGGAATCAAATCAAGACCCAGACATAAATGCACACACCTGTGGACTTCTGACATTTTTATAAAGAGACCAGAAATACAAACTGGAAAAAAAAGAAAGAAAGCATCTTCAACAAAGTGGTGCTGACCAAACTGGATAGCTGCATGGATAAGAATCCAAATAAAACCATATTCATCACTCTGAACAAAACTCTACTCCATTGGATCAAAGACCTCTACACAACTCCAGATACATAGTATCCGATCTACACAACACCAGATACACAGTATCCGATCTACACAACACCAGATACATAGTATCCGATCTACACAACACCGGATACACAGTATCCGATCTATACAACACCAGATACACAGTATCCGACAGAAGGGAAAGTGCCAACTTGAAAGCCTTGAAACATTTGGCACAGGAGAAGACTTTCTGAACAGAACATGATTAACACAGGCACTAAGATCAAAAACTAATAAATGCACCTCACGAAACTGAAAAGCTTCTATATGACAAAGAATACCACCATTCAGACAAAGAGGTACCCTACAAAATGGGAAAGAATTTTAGCAATTACAGCTCTGATAGAGGGCTAATGTCTAAAACAAATAAAGACTCAAAAAGGGGGGGTGAGAAAAGGAAAGAAAAGGAAAGGAAAGAAAGAAACCTAGGTATCAACAAGTAAATAATTACAACATATGTCCCAACACTGGAAGTAACTGGGACCAGTGGGACCCAATCACCCAGGAACTCCACTCCATCAGTGGCACGGGTTCCTTCCTGTCTGGGCCCAGGTGCCCTGAGCTGACCTTGGGCGTGAACTCCACAGCACCCAGAAGAAGCTCCACTCCCAGGTGCTCTAACACATTCAGGACCTCAGGATCTCAGGATCCCAGGATCCCAGGAACTTGGTCACACCAGAATCTCAGGGTTCTAAAGGTAACTCTACTCCCAGGAGCTCTGACACACCCAGGATCTCAGGATCACAGGATGCCAGAATCACAGGATCACAGAGACAGCTGAACTCTGAGGAGCTCTGACACACCCAGGATCACAGGAAGGACAGGCTCCAGTTAGATATATCAAAGGCAGGTAGCACTAGAGATAATCAGATGGTGGGAGGCAAGCAGAAGAACATAAGCAACAGAAACTAAGGTTACTTGGCATCATCAGATCCCAATTCTCCCACCATAGCAAGTCCTGGATACACCATCACACTGGAAAAGCAAGATTTGGATCTAAAGTCACTTCTTATGATGGTGATAGAGGACACTAAGGAGGACATAAATAACTCTCTTAAAGAAATACAGGAGAACACAGGTAAACAGCTAGAAGCCCTTAAAGAGGAAACACAAAATCCCTTAAAGAATTATAGGAAAATACAATCAAACAGGCAAAGAATGTGAACAAAGCCATCCAAGACCTAAAAATGGGAATAGAAACAATAAAGAAATCACAAAAAGAGACAACCCTGAAGTTAGAAAACCTAGGAAAGAGATCAGGGGTCATAGATGCAAGCATCACCAACAGAATACAAGAGATAAAAGAGAGAATCTCAGGTGCAGAAGATACTATAGAAAACATTGACACAACAGTCAAAGAAAATGCAAAAAGCAAAAAGCTCCTAACCCAAAACATCCAGGAAATCCAGGATGGAATGAAAAGACCAAACCTAAGGATAATAGGTATAGAAGAGAGTGAAGATTCCCAACTTAAAGGGCCAGAAATATCTTCAACAAAATTATAGAAGAAAACTTCGCTACGCTAAAGAGATGCCCATGAACATATAAGAAGCCTACAGAACCCTCAAAAAAGGCCTCAGAAAATAAAACAAGATCGAAATAATACTATACACCTTATCAGATCACCATGGACTGAGGCTGGTCTTAAATACCAACAAAAACAACAGAAAGTACACATGTACATGATAACAAGGAAGAAATAAAGAAATTAGAGGCTTTTTAGAATTTAATGAAAATGAATACATATCACACCAAAACTTATCGGACACAATGAAAGCAGTGGTAAGAGGAAAACTCATAGCTCTATTAAAATCCAAAAAGAAACTGAAGAGAGCTTACACTAGCAGCTTAACAGCACACCTGAAAGCTCTAGCACAAAAAGAAGCACATACACCTAAGAGAAGTAGACCACAGGAAATAATCAAACTCAGGGCTGAAATCAACCAAATAGAAACAAACAAACAAACAAACCAAAAAAACTACACAAAGAATCAACAAAACCAGGAGCTGGTTCTTTGAGAAAATCAACAAGATAGATAAACCCTTAGCCAGACTAAACAGAGGACACAGAGACAGTATCCAATTAATAAAATCAGTAATGAAAAGGGAGACATAACAATGAAATACATCTTAAAATAATTATTCTGTTTGTTGAATATTAACAGTTGAAAATATTAAAATCATGTTCTACAAAAAAAAATGAAGCAAATAATCCAATTAAAAATGGGATACAGATCTAAACAGAATTTTCAAAAGAGGAAACTCAAATGGCCGAGAAACACTTAAATATTCAACATCCTTAGTCATTAGGGAAATGCAAATCAAAAGTACTCTGAGATTCATCTTACATCCATCAGAATAGCTAAGATCAATAAAACAAAGGATGACTCATGCTGACAAGGATGTGGAGCAGGGGGAACACTCATCCACTGCTGGTGGGAGGCTAACTTATACAACCAATATGGAAATACATATGGCAGTGTCTCAGAAAGTTGGGAATCAATCTACCTCAAGATCTAGCTGTACCACTCGCAGACATATACCCAAAGGATACTTCATCCTACCACAGAGACACTTGCTCAACCACGATCATTGCTGATGTATTCATAATAACCAGAGATTGGAAGGAACCTAGATGCTCCTCAACAGAAGAGTGGAAAAAGAATATGTGGTATATGTACACAAAGGAGTGTTATTCTGCCATTAAAAAATAGTGAAACTACATTATTCACTTATAAATGGATGGAACTAAAAAAAACTCATGTGAGTGAGGTCACCCAGACCCCAAAAGACAAATATGGTATCTGTAGGCACAATTTTTTTTTTGCAATCTACTTTAAATAGGGGTTTAACTTTTCCTCTAGCCTACTACCCAGCAGAGATAGTGGAAAAGAAAAGTTATTAGGATATGGGGGAAGTGGACCTGTTCAGTAATAGTTCTTTGGGGGCGAGCTTGATCTTCTTGGCAGCAGCTCAGTCCCATAGCAAATACCAAATACGATTCAGCAGCTGCAGACCAGTCCTCTAGGCAGGCAGACACCAGGCACGAACCAGCAGCTACAGTCCAGTCCTTTCAGTAAGCAGACACCAGGCTGCTGTAGTTCAATCCTGAAGAAACCACTAGGCTCGCCAACCAGCCTGAGGAGAGGCTGCAGAAGCAGCAAACTGCCACAGAAAGGAATCTCATGAGCAGTTCTTGGGTGAGTTCCTCTCAATGGTGGTGTTACCACAAGTTGAGTTCAACAACGCTATGTAAGGTGAACCAATATACACAGGTTGTTAGCAAAGAACAGCAAGGCAGAGCAAACCAAACCAATGCTCAGCGCTCTTCTCCCACTGTCTGTGGGGTCATATTTCCAGTGCTTCATCAAGAGTCCTTGCATGTGTCTACTATATCCAAAAATCCTTTCATTTGTATCTACTTATGGAAAACTGCCTTTCATGTGTTTACTTTAGCAAGACATCCTTTCACCTGCGTGCCCCAGCAGAACATCATTTGGCATAACTAACTTTCCAAATGAACTAGAAGTTTCCACTTCAGGTATCTATTGGCTTATATGTGAATATTAGCTGTTAAGTCAATGATAACAAGTTACAAACCATAGGTATAGGGTATGTGGCAGGGGCAGGCAGAATAGATAGTTATGGATGGGGAGGGGTGGAAAGGGAGGGTTCAAGTAAAGATAGGGATAGAAGAGAGGGATGAGGGAGGGGATATCTGGAGAGAGAGAGAGAAATATGAAATTAAGGGCTATTTGAGGGGTAGTATGGAAACTTAATACAGTAGAAGCTTCCTGCCTTCTTGTCCTAAAACAGGTGTGGATGTAGATGTAGATGATGTAGATGTATACATACACATATATGTAGGCTATGTAAATAAAATAACTAAAATAATGGGGAAGGCAGAGCTCTAACTGGCCATTTCTTGTCACCAAATGAGGTTTCCAGTATTGGAATTGGGTTACATCTAATTAAGTTATTGGCCAAAGGTGTCCCACAGAAAGCCCCAAAC
Source organism: Mastomys coucha (assembly GCF_008632895.1). Lineage (NCBI taxonomy): Eukaryota > Metazoa > Chordata > Mammalia > Rodentia > Muridae > Mastomys > Mastomys coucha. Next base: position 230,690,430 of record NW_022196905.1, on the reverse strand, counting down.
AACACAGGCTGTCGCTCAGACCTTGCTCTCCACAAACGGACAGCAAAGCTCCATTGTTGAAGAAGAGGCCTACTTAACTCACTGAGCATGGAGAGGCCATGCTGGTGCCTACACATAGCCTTCACCCCTCCATGCTAGCATCTCTGGGACACAAAGTCTGTATGCTACCAAAGGAGAAACAGAAACATCAACCCAGCCACAAATCATGTGATCTACATTGGTGTTCTGCCTGTGAGATATGCTAGTGCAGTGGAAGAACAAGGCTTGTGGGGTTAGCCAACCAATATCTGATTTGATTGAAGGCCCACTTCATGAGATGGAACCCATATCTGATACTGCTTTGGTGACCGAGAAGCAGAGACGAGATAGCCCAAGGGTTTACGGCAAAACCAAATGCTATTGTTCTAAAGGAGGAAAAAAATGGAGCAGAAAATGACTCCTAATGACATTCTACTATATTCACACATCAGTGCCTTCCTTAGCCGTCGTCAGAGAAGCTTCCTCCTGCAGCAGATGGGAAGTAATACAGTACAGAGTGCCACAGCCAGACACGTATAGAGAGTGAGAGACCTTGGAACACTCAGCCATAAACAAGATGTCTCCATCCAATCTCTCCCATCAGGACTCAGGAAACCCTGCAGAAGAGCAGAAGGGATGGAAGACACCCAGGAGATGAGGCCTTCTAAATCAACATGGTGGGCACATATATGAATGTACAGAGACTGGGGCAGCATGCACAAGGCCTGTATGATTCTCTTAGATGGGTTCCTAGAGCTGTAAGAAGTGAACACATATTCCATCCCTAACCCAGAAGCTGTCTCCAATTAATAATAGCTTCCAAAGGAAAATTTAGTTTCCTCTAAAGAAGTCTCCCTGGGGATATTCTTAAGGGTAAATTATATGCCCAGCAGTAGATAACCAACAGAAAATGATCTCAACGGCTTCTTTAGAATTTTCTTGTCTCCAAATAATATCATGTCAGGGTTCTTCCTTTAAAAAAATTATCTTTTTATTTTTTAAATTTTATTACTATATTCCCTCCCTCCCCCCTCATACATGTCCTTTGTGTATATGCTATGGCTTCCAGTCGCATGTTTTAACAGGATTTCTGAGTGCATGAGTGCAGAGTGGGTCTCTGTTTTTTGTGCCTTTTCTTGGCTCTTTTCCTTTGTTTTGTTCAATTCTGATGTGTTAGCTTTTCCATTACTTTACTATAGTTTATTATTTTTTTAGATTTATTTATTTTATGTGTATGAGTACACTGTAGCTATCTTCAGACACACCAGAAGAGGGCGTCCGATCTCATTACAGATGGTTGCGAGCCACCATGTGGTTGCTGGGATTTGAACTCAGGACCTTTGGAAGAGCAGTCAGTGCTCTTCACCACTGAGCCATCTCACCAGCCCTATAGTTTACTGTTATCTGGTAGAAGCCTGTTTGCTTTCTAATGAGAGACAGAAAGGAGGTAGGTGGATCCAGATGGGGAAGACAGGTGTGGAGGAGCTGGGAGGATAGGAGAGAAAGCATAATCAGGATATAGTATATGAAAAAAACTTATCTTCAATGAAAGGGAAACGTGCATAAACCAACCACCACCACCACCAGGTCTACTTATGCTATGGGAAGCCCATAGTGCCCACAGGGAAGGGTCATTTTTGCTTTAGCAAAGGCTTTAGCAAAATTACATAGGTCAGTGGCACTTTTTCAATCTTTGGGCATTAATTTTAATGTTTTAATAGCAGGTGCATTTGCCAAAGGCTACAAATGCAGCACTTAAGTAGAAAAGTATGGATTCAGGACGAAGTGCTCAGTGAGGCCGAGCGATTGTCACAGAGCTGCTGCACACTCGGCCCCATCACTTAGGATCAGAATCAGTTACGCAGTTATGGTTGTCTGACTGATGGACAATTTTTCTTCCAATCTGCTCTCTTCACAAGTGACCTGCACTGTCTAGACAGTCGCATGTTATTTGTACATTCATTTCAGATTTTATGTAGGTTTTTTTGTTTTTTTAACTTTTCACACGAGCCATCATGTGCTTGCTGGGATTTGAACTCAGGACCGTCACAAGAGCAGTCAGTGCTCTTAACACACACTCACATACACGTATACACACCCTGCCTGTCTTTAGAGAGCAGCAGTACACCACTGTGAGAATTACTGGCAGCTGATTTTAGAGGTTCTCAAACAAGTCAAGTTGCTCCCATTTGTTGATTAGGGAGTCAAATGTATCATTTGCTTATCTGCATGCTATTTCAAATTCAGAGGGGGTTATTCTTGTTTTTTGTTTGTTTTTGTTTTGTTTTGTTTTCTAACAGAGCACAGACTGGAGACTCTCTAATAGAGTGACCCCCTTGGGCAGGAAGGAACTGAATCTGAACATTGAAGTAGCTTGTGAATGTTCCACAGAAAGCATTTATACGGATTTCTTTCTAGGTAATGGGAAAATTGGGCGGGGTGGGGGGCTGGGGGCTGGGGTTGGAAATGCTACAGCTTAGGTAGACATGAACCAATGGCAGAAGCTTTGTCTCAATTCTAGGAGGGCACACAGGATGTCTGACTTCCACCTTGACATTTGGTGTGCAGATGACACAACCAGAAGGAAAAGGACAGAGATGTACGGAGATCAAAGATCAGAGGGTGCTCTCCCTTACTGACACGCCTCTGAAGCCCCACCCCCCAACTCCAACAGTGAGTTCTCTGTGGGGCCGGGCCAAGGGCCAAAGGCACTGCTCTATGCAGATGCTTACTTTTGAAACATTGTAGTTTCCAGTGTTCTTGCTGGCTAGCACCTGGTGATGTAGGGAAAGCTCAGGGCTGATTCTCTTGGGACACAAAAGCTCTTTGTAGCCAGAAGTGAAGGCATTGCTCTGCAGGTCCCTCCTCTGATTTCACTCTCCATTGCCCTTCCCTGGGAAAATTCCAGCTCTGGTGGAGTTGATGTGCCGATGTGCGTGCCCCACATATCAGGAATTTGTTACCGCTTTGGGACCACATTATACATTAACTTATTTGCATCCTTCTGTCTCTCTGTCTCTGTCTCTGTCTTGCGCGCTCTCTCTCTCCCTCTCTCTCTCTCCTTTTGTCAAGTGAGGATGTTGAGGGGAACCATTTTATAGAAATCTAGGAAGACGTATACCACCAGCCCACCAAATCCGTGTTTGAATCCTTCACCTTCAGGACTTAACCACACCCAGAATCCCACTGAGAGTCACTGTTGGTGTCTTAGGGCTTGTCCTAGCCACCAGTGGCCAGCTGTCCTCAGCTTAGCAGCCGACACGAATATTCAGTTATCACAGTGGCTCCTATGGAAGGTTGTGATGGGTGTAATAAGGCAGCACCAGGCAAATGCGGTCTTTAACACTTTCTCAGGAGAAGGTAAAGTTTCTCTTGCTTAAATAGCCATTTTAAAACACACCATTTCCTTCAATAATGCTGCAAACCAGCTCTTTTCAAAAAGCAGTTTCTTTCTCGGCCTCGATTTTATTTGCCGTTCCACTCCTGAGGTGTGAGATTAATTCCCACAGTCTGCGCGTCCCCCAGAGTTCAGCGCCCATGTTTACTGAGGTGTACAGCTCTCAAATAACTTCGATGCCTCTCTCGCTCACTGTTAGGAAGTATATTTAAAAGAAATTGCCTTTTATAGATTTAAATTACAAAAGTACTGATATCATGCAAAAGGCAGTTTAACTCATGCAAGCATACAAATAGGTAAATCTTAGGGAAAAAGATACCAAGCCTAATATGAATTTAAATAGGATTAGCCGCCCGCATTAGCAGAGGCTGTGAAATTTAAAGTACCTCTGGTAGTTATTCTTTTAAATACACCTATATTTCATGTGTGCATTTGTAGATTTGGGGAATATATTTTACTTTGTCTTTGCTTTGAATTTTGAGACAAGGATGAACAGTGACCTCCCCTTCTGCTCGCTGGTGTCCAAAGAAGAAATGAAATGTCTAGTGGCTCAATATTTGTTGTTGGAAAAATTTGAATCTCTAGGAGAATATGATAAAGTGTGCCTACAAAAATGTAGATTCATACCACAAAGGGATTAGAAACTCAGATGTGGCCTTCTTGGCCTCTTCTGAGAAGCCATGTTTGCTATGCTGTGCTCAGCAATGACCAGGCTCAAACACATGCTAGGCCAAACATGTCCTAGTTTTTGTCCACTACCCCAAAGCAGGAATCCTCTTTGTATTTTGTTTTGGGCTTTAGACGTTTTGTTTGGTTTGGTTTTAGCTTTGGTCTATTTTTGGTGTTTTCTTTTTGCTATTTATTTCTATTTGATTACATGGACAGGTGGTTAGAGATATTCATCATTATTAGTTTAACAGGTAATTGCAAATGACTACAGCACAATCATCTATTGCAAAACAATGGGCCACAGGTACAGCCTGTGGCGATGAGGTGGGCTAAGGGCGCCTTGCTTCATAAAATGTTGGTGTGGTTTTGAGGGAGGGCGGATTGCATCATTGACAGACATGATGTCTTCTCCGGATATGACATCTTCTCCGGGGGCTTAATTGCATCTGACATTCTTCATGTAGGAGCTGCCTGCTCACATCTTACTGTCACACTTTGTAAAAACAAAAACAAAAACAAAAACAAAAACAAAAGCCAGTTCACACTCACCCACCAAACCTGGTTTCTGTTTGGTCCATACGGGCCACTTCTTTAAGGCTATGGGCACCAAGTCAAATTCACTTGGAGGAAGTGAGAAAGAGGTCAGTGTTTGAGGAAGTATCAAAGCCTGTGGGACAGCCATGTGCGCCAGCCATGTCCAGTTCATTAACTAGATGCTGTCTCAATGTGATTACAAATATTCATTGCAGGTAAATCATAAATCATGGATGCGTATGGTGCCTTGAGAACAGGTTCTATATTTGTCAAATCTTTCGTGGAAGCACTTTCTGAGTCCCTAGACTGTACCAAGCATGGACTACATACAGTAAGGTGGTAACCAGGAAGGTGGGCTATTCAGACTGTCTTCCAAAACAGAGCTTGCCATTTAGCTTCAGGGAAAGCAGTTACTCAACAGTCGCTGGCTGCTGGTCCTCAGAGCTGCCCTCCGCCTCCAGCCAAGGCCATGCTCTGCACAGGCAGTCTCATCTGACGGCTGACTCTTGACCAGTTTTGCTCTATGCTGTTTTCCATCGATGGGCGATCTTGGTTCTGGAAGTCCCCATCAAGCTGGCTAAGGCTATGTCGGCTAAACATGGAGTTCTGAGGCTCAGTCTTCTTTGTCCCATGTCCTCTCCATTTACCATTCACAAGATCTGAGCCATTAGGGCAGGTGTTCCCTAGGCAACTTTTCCTCCCTTGACCCAAGCTGCCTCTGACCCGGCTCTTGCTCTCCTGCCTCTCAGTAGTTTTCTCTCCTTGGGCCTGGGCAAAGCCTCATGCCTCACTTCTAACAGACAGCTGTCTGCTAAAGTGAAGGGAAGTTGGAGGTAAGGTCACGGTCACGAAAGTCTCACTGTGGGCTTGCTGGCACATTGTTTCTCTTGCTCCTGTTTGCCATCCTGATGATCTTGGCTACCATATTTTAAGGAGTCCCATAAAAGGATGACTTGGCAGCATACGGGGTGGACTGCTGTCCATGAGATGAGACACTGAAGGCAGACTCCCTGTAACAGCCGGCAATGAGCTGAGGGCCTCAGTTCAAGAGTCAGGAAAGGATTCAATCCATCTACTAATGGATTGACCAGGAAGCAATTTCTTCCCCAGATAAGGATTTTGATGATAACTCAGTTTCGGCTGACACTTGATGACAGTCTATGACAGTCTCAAAGCTCCTAATCAATGCTTGCCCAAATCTATAGCAACAATGGGAAAATATTTTACTTGGAATGGTTAAACAATACCTCTTCCTCTGACCCCTCTCATGTCCATCATTTCCATGAATTCCTCTACTGCCTGACACCATGTTGGTTTTCTGTGGGACCCAGCTGGGACCAGCAGACTCACATCTGGTGTTTGCAGGAAGTCAAGCAGGAATACAGATGTGGTGGTCAGAAGCTTTGCCATGGAGCATCGATGTTGGCACATCAGGGCCTGGGGTTAAGAGAAGGAACTCTTCATACAGTGGAAGAAGGGCCAGAGTAAAGAAACTGGAGCATCCCCAGTGTTTCGCCTCTAGGACATCTCTCTTCCTCTCCCAGCCCTTCATACCTAGTCCCTGCAGAGACAGAGAGATCACATCGTGGCTAAGAAATTATTTTTCTGGCTTCTAAAGCAAATTTTCTTCCTGCTATGCTATAAATTAGAAGCAGAGCAGTTCTTTGGCAGAGGTGGTGTACTGAGAGGCTCTGTATAGGAAACTCACCAGAGCTAGGTGGCATCTTCCTGGCTCTCAGTGTGGCCCTTGTCACACTCCCTCAAAACTACTGGCTTTGCTGGCAGCCTCCTTAAGAACCCAGGAAAGATTCTTGTACACAGACAGGCCATCTCCATCCTTGACTTCATAGTGTTTCCCAAGGCAGGTGCTTAGTAGGACCTCATTTAATGTTTGAACACATCGATGAGAGAACACATGATGGGGGCTAAGCGGTACAGCTTTCAAGTAGTGTAGGTACGTAGAGTTATCTGTTCTTTAGCATCCCAGAAGGTTGTTATCCCTCTTCCGATCTCACAGGGAGGAGCACCGCAGCACAGTAATAAGGAGACTACTGAGCAGGACCTCGGGTGCAGGAACTCAGGGCGCATCACCAGGCACTAGGATGAGTTGGATTCTTCATGTTCAGATGTCACATATGCATGAAACAGTCTGCCTTCTTTCTCCTCCATCCTTCCAGAAGGGACTGGACCGTCAGTCCTCTCTTTCCTGGACTAGGAGGCTGACTGTGTACACTCATCAATGCTGCCGGTGACCATGCCTGCAATGTGTGGGCTCCACTTTTTGGGGGTGCAAAGCTGGCCTGGATGCAAGGGTCATATTCTGCCTACCACTCAGCCAGTTCCACCGTGACTTAGCGGCTTGCAGGGTCAGCGAGATGCAGCCCATCTTTTGAATTGTGCCCTAGCCTCTGTCACAAAGCACAAAGTTACGACAATAGACTGATCATTTCCTTTATTTGCCGCCATCGTCCTTTAACTGTCTCTCTTCCTCTAACCTGACAAGGTACACAGTTGCTGTACATAAGCAATTTTAGTCAGCTGATTTTTCCCTCAGTAATAGGAACCAGATGTCTGCAGGAATCACACACATGCAGGTAGGAAAGATCTGGAAGCCCCAGGATGAGCATGCTCTCCTGCTGGGCGGACATCTGGCCAGCATTGTCTATTTCTATTTTGACAATAGCTGGAGTGTTTTGCAATAGTTGAGCAAATTCTGGTTAGATGTCTACCATGGTTTTTTTTTTGTTTGTTTGTTTTTTGTTTTCTGTTTTCCAGAATTGAAACATACACGAGAATGGCAGGAAGTATTCTTTTACTGATTCAATTCAATCAAAAAATTGTTTTTGAATGATTTTTTTTTAAAAAAAAATCTAGATGTCTAGACTGAGCCTTGGAACGCATCACTTCGATCAACAGTGTGGTTCTGCTTCTAATTTATAACACGGCCAAAAGGAGATCTATTTCAGGAGCTAGGAGATCCTTCATTCATCTCCATGCACTCATCTGTCACCACAGGGGCTCTGCTCAGGAGATAAAACTCAGATCAGGTGGATACTGCTTTGCCAGCAGAGAAGCCGATCCTCTGAAGAGGGTACAATGCTGTGAGGGCAAGGTCAGGGGGCCTGCCTTTTGCCTGCTTGCCTTGCTAGTCAGAAGACAGCATTGAGACCCACAGGGTCACAGACCCTGGAGCTAGTTACAGAGAAGAAGCTCAGACCTGTCCGTCAGTATACAAGTCACCCAGGTGACCCTCACGCAGCATTAAAGCCTACAAGGTCACTATCCTTCTAGACCGGCAGCGCCTACCTGCCTCACCCCTAGCTTTAAAATGGTTAATTCAGCCAAGAGCACCATCTTTGGGTGGACTCTCTCAGGCCCCCGGGTGATGACGATGCTCCGTAAAAAATAAAAGATTCTGTGGGGAGACATGTTTAGCATAGTGTTAATTCAATAATGCTCATTAGCGCACATTAGCGTACTAGGGGCTCTGAGAAGTGCAGAAACAAAGAGATCTTTGTTGCGGGCATAAACCTATTTAATCTTTAAGGCATTTTTTTTCACATAAAATTGAATCTTATCCTTAGTGCACAGAAGGAAAGGGCCTATAAATACCCTTCGCCTTCACCATTTCTAAGATTGACTTGATGCCTTTCAGACAGCTCATGGGCTGTGACGGACCACACTTCTCATGAAGGCCAATTCGGTCTAAGGGCTCTGACTCAGCTAGAAACCTAGAGAGACAGGAAAATAGCAGAGAGTGAGCATTGCCTCCCTGCTGCCCCAAGGTGTTCACTTTTAGCACTGGCTGTTCCCATTTGCTCACTCCAAGCAACCAGTCTTTACCTCTGCTCCCCCTCTCTATTCCCATTTGCTCACTCCAAGCAACCAGTCTTTACCTCTGCTCCCCCTCTCTATCCAGCTCCCATGTGCCTATCCTATTATCAGCACAGGTAAAAAGAGGGAAGGGAAAGAGGATGGGGAAAGTAGAGAGAGAAAGGAGGATGGTGTGCAGGCAGCCATCGGGTTTCTGTCCCAATGAGTTTATCCCTGTCAGTTAAAATCAGGAACAGCGTCACATCTTCTGGTCCTGTTGACACTCCAGATCTACTTTGGAGAACTCTTTCATGGCAAAGACATCAGATCTTTACTGCATGTTCTGTGAGTTCTTGAAGAGATGCTGTAACTCTCTAGTAATGCCATGCAGGTCACTTGAGTTTCTGGGCAGTGAGCACCACCCCTGCCATGCCTTGAAAGTTTGTTCATGAGTCTTCCTTTCACATATCTTATATTTGATTGAGTAGATACTCACTTGTACAGACACATCCGGATGTGGAAGTCTGGCTTCCCCTGTACCGCCCAGCCTCTCTAAGGATGTCTTTTTTTTTTTCTCTAAAGACTTGTGGAGTTTCCAAATCCCCCTCCATCCTGTTCCCTATAACCCGCAATTCCAGCCTCATTTTCCTAGGCTTTGTTTTCCTAATTTTAGTTAAACAGAAAATTGAAAAGACACCATTGCCATCAGAAATGGATGCCTGTTTTTTTTTTCTTTTGCAAAAGCAAAAAAACAAGTCGGTTCACCCTTTAAATAACAATATTTTCTGATGTTGGTGTTGAATTAATCCAGGAAATGAATATGTATTGATGGTATTCTTTGGGGTTTTGAAAATCCTTACAACCACATAATTAAATGAGCGCCTTCAGAAATACTGATAAAAGCGCATTGCCATTCAAATATCTATACAAGACAATGGCCCTAAGCTGTGGGTTTGAGAGATTAGTTTGGCCAAGAGCCAGTGTTTATCACAATATTTCCATCTCAGCTGATAAAATTTAATCATTCTTATTTAAATAGAAATCAGAATTAATGCAGGTCGTAAAGAGAAGGAATAATAAACGAATCGCTATCTTTATTTCCGAGCTCCTGGCACAGACGCCTCTTCAGAATGGAAATGCTGGCAGTTGTTGTTCTGGGTTTTTGTTTTGTTTTGTTTCTCTTACCTGGAACTTTTATTCCAGAGTCCTCAAAAATAATGAGACCCTGCTGCTCACATAGTCATTTCTCTAGTATTGCTTTAAGGCAAATATCTCCTCTTCTCCGTAGGAGCCATCAGGGTCGTGGAATGATGGGGACAGATTTGGACCAAAGCCACCAGGACAAGTACAGGAAGCCACTTCTCTGGAAGCCAGCATCAGTGATCTCTTCCCCTAGTGCCAGCTCCCTGACTCTCTTGAGACTAGAAAGCAGCAGGTGCAGCCAGACTGGTGGGGACCTAGGACTGAACCACTGTCACTAGGAGGCAAGGTCAGGGTCAAGCCTGCCCTGCAGTGAGAGTCTGGAGGTGTATTCTCAAATTCTACATCTTGTCTCTTCATCCACCCCACTTGCATGGTGGGGAAGGAGGAAGTGGCCCCCGTGAGAAGTCATTGCCCGCAGTTGCCCATGGAGTCAGGAGTAAATCCACTCTGTATGTCTGTCTACGGCTCCCAGCTGTGTACTTCTGACTTTGTGTAAAGCCTCTAGCCCGGTTCTACACCTGGTGTGGGCACAAGACTGAGCCATTTTCTTTGACACATCTACTTGTCTTTGGTTAATGCCTCAATCCAGATCTTCCCAAATGAAAACATCTCTTCAGCCATAGAACAACCAACTAAATTTACTAACTGCATCTGCCCCCATCCTTGGGTCTTATTTAATTGGGCAGAGAATTGCAGAGCATCTTTGATTTCTTCTTTATTTTACATACCATTTGACTTTTAACAAATGTTTTATGTTTAAATGTAATATAATGTATGTGTGTGTGTATGTATGTATGTATGTATGTAAGTATGTATGTATGTATGTATCCCTGGGTCTGATGGCACATACCTGCAATGAGAGTTATTAAGCAGGCACGAGGATTGCTTCTGAGGCTTCCCTGGACTAGGTAGTGAATTCAAGGCCAACCAGGGCACCTTAGCAAGATAGTGTCTCACCATGAAATAAAAGAGGCCTGAGAATGCAGCTGTGTGATAGAACACTTGCCTGGTACCCAAGAGAGCCTGGATTCAATCATTACTACCCAGAAACAAGCAAACAAAAACATTAAAACAATAAACAGCTTTGTTGTCATCCTTTGTAATTATTTACGGCATTTAAAATGCATTGAAGGTTTGTTATAGTCTTCTATAAGCCACGTATCACCCCGTGGAGCAGGTACCACTTTATCTTCATTTTATGGGGGAGAAACCCCAGAACCAGTGGCGGGGTTAGGCTTCCCACGGGCTGTTTGGCTTCAGAGCCAAGGAGCCACATGATAGGATGTTCCTATAGTCCTGAAGAGCTGTGACTTCAGAAACAGAGGTTTTTGGGGAAGCCAACTCTGAGGACTTTAAGTGCATCTTCTTGTTACCATGGCCACATAGTTACTCCCAGCCTGGAGCTGGCCTGAGAAAGTCTGAATAAAGGATCAGACTGGGTGGAGCAGGCAGTTGGAACCCACTTGACTCTATTGCTTTTGACTTTGTTATGAATTTTAGTTTGGGTTAAGGGCATATCAAACTTCAAAAACGTCTGCTTAGGTCAATGGAGAACCTTCCCAAGGCTTCACAACCCCCTAAGACTTCCTTTCAAACCCAGACGTTTCCTGCGTCACTGCATTTCTAAATAAATGTTTTGAGAAGCAGTGAGCCTGGTACCAATAAGAATAAGCTGGGTCACTAAGGAAGCTTTCACATGGCTGTGACTTAGATTTGCAAATGCTGTGCATTTTCTGAATAACTTTTGGCACTTATGCCCCCCCACCTACCCCGGGTGTTTAACCATTTCTAGAACTATCATTACAATCATGGATAAGATCCCTGTGCAAAAGTGAGACTCCTAGAAAATGCTCTTTGGGGATTTGTGGGTTCCCAGAGAGTATCACTTTGCCATGACAGCCCCTAAATTGCTTAACACTCAGACTTGTTGGTGTAAACAGAATGACAGGGACATTCTAGCTCTGAGCACACAGGCAGGGGTGTCTCCCAGCAGACACTTAGATGCAAAACCACAAAGCATTGTCTACTTTCTTTGCTGTGGCTGCATGGTTTGCACATTGCTCTCTCTGTTTAGTTTTCTTTCCCCTGGCTGAGAACAGAGGCAAAGAGGCTTTAAGAAGAGGGCCAACTGTGAAGAACTATGCAAATACCACCGACTTTCACCTTGGAATGTAGGGGAATGTGGGACCCATGGAAAGAAGAACACATAGATGTGGCCCAGGGATGCCACACTCTCATGCAAGAACCAGCGTTATCTTAGCTCCTAAGCTCAACAATGTTTGGAACTTTCGACTTTTAGAACCAAACCTCCCGGTATTTTGTTTTGTTAAATAATGTCAACATTCTATTCAAATTTTAAGTTAAAGGGAAAGAAGTCACTGTTATGTTTTATAAAAGTAAAGAAGAGAGAAGGAATATGTTTGGTGGATATGTAATCAGGTGTAGGGGAAGAGGATGCCTCTGTAGGCCCATGCTGAGGCATCCCTTCTCCCTGAGGGACCAGCCACATGTATAGTATAGAATAGAGTTTATTCAGGGCATAGGAAGGGGAGGTAAGAGGGTAGGAGAGACAGAGAAAGGCAGAGAGAGGGGGAGGGAGAGGGAGAAGGGGAGGGAGGAAGGGGGAGAGGGGGAGAGGGAGAGAGAGAGAGAGAGAGAGAGAGAGACCATGAGCATGTGGAGAGAGAGGGGGAGGGGAATGGGGAGAGAGAGGGAGTAGGTGGGAGAGGACAAAGCTAGAGCAAGAAGGCAAGAGAGTGAGGAGGGAGTGAGTCAGGCACACCTGGTTGTTGCCAGGTAACTGTGGGGCAGAGCCTAGACAAAATGCTAACAGTCACCATGTTAGTGAATGCAGCACCCCTGACATAAAGCCCAGGGACCATTTCTAGGTTGCATGCCCATTACAAGAGCTCAGGGTTTTTTAGGGTTCTTGTAGCCTAAACTAGTGCTGAAGCTATCCGAAGCACGGATTCCCAGCACTTAAAGTTCAACTCTGCTTACCTAGCAGCTTCTTCAGGCATCTCTTCCCAGTTTTCTGCATCTTCCTGTTTCATCTTACTGGTGAGCCGGAAACCGGACTAGGGGCTAGCAAGCACCTGCGATGGGAGAGTCGTGGAGTGATTTGGACTGGGGGTACAGAAAAGCATCTAGCCTTGAGTACATACGGGGCCTCGTCCTTAGGGCCCCCTGCCATCATTCCTCATCTCTTCTGCACCTCCATGTTTCACCTTTGTTATCCCCTGCCCACACTATGGCAGATGTCCTTCTTGAGTCTCCCTAATGGCTGGGCTATGTAATATGGGGTATCATACACCTTGTAGGGGCTTCTCACTCTCTTATGATGGACCCCAAACACTTAGTGGGACCCATGAGGCTAGATGACTGGAACCGTTTCCCACATTGTCCAACCCCCAGGACTTTCATGCTTTCTCTATTTCTTGCTTCCGTGGTTCCTCCCATCCCAGGGTCTCTGTTGGACTCAGGCTTAAAACCCTTCTTGATTCAGATTTCAGCAGAACCCTTGACTCTTCAAGACTCCTTTCTCAAGCCTGTAGGCCAGTCTAGGTTCTTCTGTGGTCTTAAAGTAGGAACCTTGCCTGTTCACCCTAGCTAGCAGACTTCACAATATCCTCACCAACTAAACAGCAGGTATTTGTTCAGTGAGTAAACAAAGACAGAGGAAAGATAGGTGTAGTTTTTAGGGGCCTCTTGGGTCCCTCTAACCTGAAAGTCTACTGTCCCTTAACTCTTCTATCAGAGGATGCATTCCCTACTCATGAAAGTATTGTAATTAATAATAAAATTAATTAATTGATAATAAAACCAACCAATCAATTAATAATAAAATTATTAAAATTAATAAAGTTAATAAAAATTAATTTCAGGATTTAATATGTCTCCAGATTCTTGCTACTCAGGCCATGCCAACCTCAAACTAGGGGTTCTCATTGACCCAGCTTTCCAAATATTGGGATTTCACTATGTCTCACCGTATCCAGGTCTTAAAAAATATACTTATCATCCAGCTGTTCTAGGAGATGGGTATCCCTTTGTTCTCTTTCTGAGAATAGAGCTTAAGAGGAAAGAGAGTGAACCTGGTACCTGTTATATTTCCAGATGCCTGGCCATCACAGAATGTGGTAAAAAAAAAAAAAGTGCCATTCATAAATGCACTTGAGCTTGAATGTCCAAAAGGAGTCACTTTTGCCGTTGGCCCCTCCCACATAGCAGAGCTGTACAGAATGTAACCTTTGTGCTGCAGGCACTTGTTCAACTCACCCTGTATTCCCAGTAGCTCCCAAGAATGCCTAGTCCACAAAAGCTATTCAGCAAGCATCTGAAGGACCAACCTGGTAGAGGTAAGAGATGTTTCAATGAAAGGATATTTGAGATGAATGAGCAACAGCTAAAGGAAATGTGCTTGTGACCAGGCTTCAGTAGGTATGTAGATGGTGGACTATTTCCCTAAGGACAGAGAGCCCTGGAAGAGGATGCGAGGATGAGCCTTGACTACCAACTTGGTTGGTCTGAGAGACTCTGAGGAAATTAGGGGAGCAGCTGTGAGGGTTTCCAGAATGACAAAATCTTGAGGGCTCTGGTCAAGTGAGTGGTTTAATCTATTTATATATTCAAACTTTGAATTTACTAATTTGGAGGTGTTGGAACTGTGGAGTGTAGGGCCTGGTCAGAGTCAGTGGATCACTATGGTTGTGTCCCTGATGACTCTATATTGCTCTGGCCTCTTCCTGTTGCTGCTCCACCCTGCTTCCTGTCACCTGTCATGATGTGAGCTGTTCCTCCACACTCCCTGCTCTAACAGACAGACAACTCAGAAACTGTGAGCTGAATAATCCTTCTCCTTGGGGCATATGTCAAGTCTTTTGTTACAGCAAGACAAAGTCCGACTATCACAGAGGGCTTGAAAGACTTTCAGGTTGCCTCAGAATAAAACTGTCCATCCACTTAGAGGGGCAGAACTCTGGTTTGATGCTGGAAAGGCCTCAGAAGACAGATAAACTCCATCCCTCTTTCTTGTTCAGGTCTACTCATTATTTGAGGACAGGACAGACCCATGTTTGGGGATTAGTAAGAAAACACCATGGGCATTGTCAGTGAGTAAACAAAGACAGGGGAAAGATAAGTGTAGTTTTTAGGGGCCTCTTGGGTCTTGACTGCCTGCATTAGTGTCCCTCAGTGATGGACTATAACCTATAAGACGAAATAAACCCTTTCCTCCCAAACTTGTATTTGATTGACACTTCATCCTAGCTACTGCTGTCTCTACACAGTTTGCTTAACTAGCTTCCAGTGGTGAGCAGTTTAAACATGGCTCCCATCTGTTGACCTTCATCATGCTTCAGGCCCCCTGGGATCCTGCCATGGATCCACGAGAAGATTCCAGACACAGAGGAAAGAAATGGAGCATGAGTGGCCACCAAGAGCTTCCTGATAAGTCTGAGTGGAGGCCCATAGATCCAGGCATAACTCAGGAGGAGAGCAACAATGTCTAGGAGACCAGGCCTAGAGCTGGCGAGGGTGGAGCCTGGAAGGTGGTGTACCATGTGGGGAATTGTCGATCATAATGAAGAAATTGGCAGTAATTAGTACTTAAATAGTACCAGCTTTGTTAGGCATGATCCCAAGA
The DNA here is from genome assembly GCF_008632895.1 of Mastomys coucha. Classification (NCBI taxonomy): domain Eukaryota; kingdom Metazoa; phylum Chordata; class Mammalia; order Rodentia; family Muridae; genus Mastomys; species Mastomys coucha. The sequence goes on along the minus strand of NW_022196905.1, from coordinate 230,675,152 downwards.
ATTTTACTTAGGTTAAATCATTTGACTTATATAACATGCACCAGTATCGAGAGAGAGAGAGAGAGAGAGAGAGAGAGAGAGAGAGAGAGAGAGAGAGAGAGAGAGGAAGGAAAGAAGGAAGGCAAGGAGAAAAATGAAAGGAAAAGGAAAGAAAAAGAAAAAACAAAAACCAAATCAAGACAACAAGGTGGGTTTCACCCCCCTCTCTGCTCCAGCTGGGGTGTCTGCCCTCTCCCACCCTCAGACCCTCGATATTTCATTCTGAGGCATCTTTGCCAGCAGCTCCTTGTTCCTCAGCCCATCATGTCCACCACAGCTCCTTTTTTATTTTCAGAGGATAGGATCTTGAGTCTTAGCCTTCTTGAGCATGTGAGCTATTCCCAAGGCAGAGCTTTTCTCGAGGTCTGGAAGTGCTCAGACCTGATAAGTACAGGGAACGCATTTTAAAGCCATGAATGCAGTGCCCGGTGGAATGCCCAGCTCAACCAGCTTTGGTCCCTGTTTGGAAGAAAACACTCTCCTGTGTATGCAGAGGGGCCTGTTTCACAGCTTGCAGAAAGGATGGGTCCACATTTTGCTGCCTTACGGATCTGTTGGCCCACTGTGAAGGTTCAGCCTTTTGTAATGAACTCTCATTAAAATGCTCAGTTAGTCATATTGATAAGTTTACCCTTTACAGAAGGCAAGCCTGCTAGCGCTACAGTGCCACAGTCTCTGGGTGTTCTTAAGCCATCGATTAACCCTCACCTGCCAGAAATCATTAGCGAATGGATTGCTATTTTCTGATAGTTTTGAAAGGAGAGTGACGCTCAGTAAATAATCATGGGTTGCCTTCCCAGGGGAAGTCAGCTTGGAAGAGTTCTGAAATCCCATGTTGGTTCATTTCTGAGTGGGTGTATGTAAGGAGGGCTGGAAATGACATTCCAAGCAGCTAATTATAGGATAAGTGTGCCTGCTTACCCAGGCAGTGAGCACGTCAGCTCTGCTCAGACCTATCATATTACATACAGTTTCTGTTCTCTGGATAATTAACAGGATCAAAATATTACTGTCAGATTCAAGGGGGAAAATTAACACATTATCTTAATTGTCTTTTCTACTCAGGTATGAGGAGACATTACCATTTCAAAAAGGGCTTGTCTAGGGCCCTGGAATTTTAAACTGCAGTTCTTGAAGACGTGGTTAATCCCTCCCCAACTTTGATCTGCTACTGCTGTATGGTTGGACACTGGTTACTCCATTTCAATGTTGAGCCATCTAAAAATGGCTACAGAAGTCTCTGCAATGTGCTGGAGACAGCTGGGGCCCGCCTCACCAGCTGTTCTATGTTCAGAGATGTAAACCTGTCTACACAGAGCTTTAGTAAAAAGCCAAGTTGGTAAAGTGGCATTAAAATTATACCATGACTCAGGTGACAAATACTTAAAACACATTACTTCCTGATTGTTTTTGTTAAATGTTGATATTATACAAGCTTGATATGAGATTGCTGTGGTCTCTGCATGCTGGTCCCGAGGAGCAGGTCTCTTCCCAGGTCTGCATTCATCACGCCACACTTACCCTGGTCCAGTGAAAACAAAGCATGAGTGTTCACAACAGGAAAACTGGAAAAATGCAAATGACATCTTTTTGATTGTTTGTATCAAGGACTGGTAAATATGTCTTGCAAGGAAAAAAAAAAAAAACAAAACTTGCCTGGTTTGTTCTAGACCAGAGGCACATGTGAGTGTCCTTCCACTGAACCCAGAGTTAGATGTTTAGGGCAGACTGACTGGCCAGCAAGTCCCCAGGACCCATCAGTCTCTACCCTTTACCCTCACACTGGAGTTATACATGCTGGCACCCACACCCAGTGCTTATATGAGTTCTAGGGATCTGAATTCAGAGTCCCACTCTGGGCAGGTACATTATCCACTGAGCCATCTCTCAGCCCCTGCTTTTCCTTTCTATTGACTTCCATCTTAGCATCTTTAAGTGCTAAGGGGATGAAATGTCTTCCCAAAGTGCCTGACTTGGACTAGTTATAAGTCAGAAGCTACAGCTAAGAGAGTCTTATCTTTGCTATAGTTACAACAACAAAACCCCTGTATTGCATGACCCTGCTCTGAGCAATGTGGTTAAATATGCGTCAGACATGGAGATGAAGAGCCTTGGATGGTTAAGTTAAAACCCGAGCCCATCACTGGGGTTGGGGACTAGGATAGACATAGGAGTCTATCTTTGAACCCACAATGTGGATGTCTGAGAAGGGAGACAGAGAGAATAAAGACAATGAAGCATTGGATCTGGGCAGGTGGAGCAGAGGTATGGACCATGCATAGCATGTAAAGTGTCACCGTTGCAAGTGGTCCAGGACAGTTACTCAAGTATCACTAGGAGCCTCTCAGTACTGGATTCATAAGTGTCACCCCAGACATACAGAACAAGGACTGGATAAGAACCCTGGGTGGTCTGAATACATACATTATGGAATGCAAGTCCTTGCTCTGAGACTACTCCACTCACAAGGCCTAGTGACTTAACCAGTGCAAGCCAAGGAAAGTCAACTTTGAACCAAAGCAGTTCTCAGTACAACCTACTGACCTTTCTGCCTCCTCAGCCTGCAGGCAGCCCTCCCTATGGCTCCCACTGACCTCTCAGATAGAAGCTGCCTTGAACCCTACACCCTGTGAGCACAGAGACTCTGGAGCAGTGGTTCACAGATGTGTGTATTACGATTCATAACAGTAGCAGTTATGAAGGAACAATGAAAATAATGTTATGGCAGGGGGGTCACCACAGCATGAGAAACTGTATTAAAGGGTCACAGCATTAGGAAGGTTGAGAACTGCCGCTGTAGAGGAATCTCCACTTTTCAGTTTCCATATGGAGAACTGAAGTCGGGGGAAATGAATGGTTTATCCCAAATCTAAACAGTCAGACAGTCAAAGCAAGACTCTCCAGAAGGATTCTGGCCTTAGCACCTCATCAAGAGAAACACAAAGCCAGACTTCCAAATTCATGTGTACACACATGAAGCTGGCGTTTCTGTTAGTCCAAGACACTATGGCCCCGGCTTTCGTGTTGGCTGACACTGAACTCTACATACTTCTACCATCAGCAGCAGCAGCAGCAGCAGCACAATCATCATCATCATTACCATCATCTTCTCCGCAGCCATGATCATGATAATGGAGAGACTTTGGAAAAGCACACATGCTGGCCGCTTCTGGATTTCCTTCCATGGTGACCTCAGAAACAACACACATGATTAACAAACTTTCCGTACAGTTTTCTCCTTGGCTGACATCTCCCCACTCACCAGGGTGAGGGTTGTGATCAGAGCGGGTGCTGATTGACTGCTCCCAGGGCACCAGACTTCTCCAAAACATACGAAAAACAATTTAGATAAATATCCTGATGCTTTCCCCTAAGTCCTTCCCCTCCCTAAGTTCCTAATTTTTTTCTTTGAGCTTAAAATTAGTATTTTCTTTGTGGACATGTTCTGTCCCAGCATGCCTCAGAGATCAGTCAAGCAGCTTGTTAGCATTTCCAACTTAATTGGCTCTAGCCCTCCCTCACCCGTGTGGAATTTGCCTGCCACAGGTTTCCGATCGATCTAACGTCAGAGAAAGAAAAAAAAAAAGACCATCTCTCTCCGGCTTTGCAGTGTGGTTTTCCCTTTCTTTTCAGAGAATAGCCACCATGGTTCGGACATGAACTGATGTTCTCTTGGGGTCAGGGTCTGTAAAGTTCTGGTAGTCTGGATGACTTGGGCAAACAGGAGGGTCTTGTCTCTCAGTTGTCCATATTCTTTGGCTATTGTAACTGGTTGGTTCTAACCTGGAGGGATTTTAGCTGCTTTTATGGAGCATAGAATGTTATTTCCTTTAGGGCAACATTAAATTTGGAAAGATTTGAATCCGTGCAATTTTCCCACTGATAACGTGTTGTGTTGCCTTTCAGGCTCTCAGGGGTGGAAGGAAGGTTTTAGTCTCCTGACAGAAAGGAAATTTGGACTTTTAGTTTGTGGTCTCAGAAATCTGTCATGATTCGGGAGTATGTATTCCTATCAATGGTCACAGTCAGTGAAGAGATTGGTGACTCTGTCTTATGGGGTTGGTCCTGGGAATGGGTTTGGCCAGGATACTCTCCTTTTATAAGCACCGGCTCTTACACAACAAAGGACCTTCTCTTTGCTTTGCCTTATTTCTTACCCTTACTTCCTATTGACCCTTATTTCTTACTCACGGTACCCTAAATGTGCCATGCTCCAGCTTCTAGGAACCTAACTATCATGACATCACTTCTGAGTCCCTCACTAGGCCTGCTCCCTCCCTCCTGGGGGGGGGGGCGCTGTTTAGATTCTCTCATTTCAAGGAATCTAGTGACCAACACTTTCTTTGGGCATTGCTTTGTCTTCAACTCAACCCCACCCCTCAATCAGTGGCTACCACACCTTAGGTTACCTTCCCTTATATGGTAAAATACCATGATCAAAAACAAGTTGGAAGGAAAGGGTTTATTTCATCTTACAGTTCGCAGTCCACCATCTTGGGAAAGTCAAGGAAGAAACCCAAGACGGGAAGCAATATGAAGGGTGTGGGGAACTGCTGCTTGCAAGCTTGTTCTTCATGGCTTGCATAGACTTCTTTCTTATTGTACACAGGACTACTAACCCAGAGGTGGCACAGTCCACATTGACCTGGACCCTTACACACTCAGTCAGTATTACAAAAATCACAATTGTCAATCACACAGGCTTGCCCACAGGCTATTCTGATGAAAGCTTTTACTCAAATGAGATTCCTGCTTCTAAAAAGACTCTTATCTTGTGTTTGGTCAACATAAAACTAGCCAGCACAAGTGTTCGATCCTACTTCGGGCTATCCTGATGTATTTGACAGAATATTCATTTCCTTAGATCACAGTTTCCCCACCCGTAAAGAGACGGACATGGGTCAGACAAGTCTGGGTGATACCCAAATCCAAAAGATGTGTGCATTTCAAGAGATTACCCCACACCCAGAGTTGGACACTGGTTTTTCTCTTACTGATTGTGTATTAGCAAGAGCCAACACAACAATGACCAGTCATTATGAAACTAAGAGCCCTATGCTTCCTGACACCACACACACCCAGCCTCTGCATCCCATCCCCCTGCCCCCCAACCATGGCTTGACTGGTGCCTGCTTCTGTGAGTACTTAAGCAAGTCTAAATTCGGAATTTCAACTTTGGGTTGAAGGGGAGACCCCTTCGGGCAAGCCTTTTGAACTGCAAATACATGAGCAGCGAATACCTCTACATTGTGCTATTTGTATTTGCTTGACTGGGGAAATAGAGGGAAAGGGACTAGTTACAGATACCTTGGGGAATAATACAAGTGCACAAGAGGGCCAGGAATGATAGGTTAATACCACAGAACATGCAGACTGGTGAGGGCTTCTGAGCAGTTTGTTTGACTCAATTATGAAGTTGCATCCCCAGCAAAGGCTTCGATTGTCCACCCCTGACACCCTTGTGGTGTCATCCTTGTTGGTTCTAAAAAAATAAAAAGGACAGTCTTCAACAGTCTTTGTAAAACCAGGGCAACAGGCTGCTCATGGCAGGGCCTGTGCTTGCGCTCATTTCTTCTTCCTTCCCCCCTCCACTTGCTTTTTCTCAGTCATCATTGCAGTGAAGAGAATCTAGAGACACATTCTGGATTTCGGGGTGGCAAGGGTAGAAACCAGGCAGTAATTTCGGTAAATTACTTGCTTGGTATCGAATTATAATACGCATTTGTGCTTTTACCTAAGCCTAATATTTGATATAATTTTAACAATATTCCAAGCAATGGTAATTTCTCATGGAAATAGTCAAGAGGTTAATTTCTGATTATGGCCCCACTGGATAACAAGTTGCCTGAGCCGGGTGGTAGTGGTGCACACCTTTAATCCCAGCACTTGGGAGGCAGAGGCAGGCGAATTTCTAAGTTCAAGGCTAGCCTGGTTTACAGAGTGAGTTCCAGGACAGTCAGGGCTATATAGAGAAACCCTGTCTCGAAAACAAACAAACAAATAAAAGACAAAACAACAACAAAAAAACTAAAACCAAGTTGCCTGAACTGATAGCAAATTTCACAGGAGGAAGCCGCCTATGAACCCTGGCCACTCACGAGCTCCAGGCTGGAGGACCTTGTGAAGGTTCTGTCTGAGGAAACAACTGAAGGCCGAACTTTCCTCAAGCTCAGTTCCAAGTTGGGATCGAATTTGAGTCTTACTTAAGCTAAGGCAAGTATCCCCTCTAACATAGACTGGACCCAATTGTTGAACATACCCTACCAGAATGCAAGGGAGGTGATTTGGTTGGCTCCCAAGGTGAGGTGTAGAATAACATTTTTGAGTATCACAGGAATTTCTTTCTGCACCAGCCAATGCTGTGCCTCGAACACCTAGCCAACACTTGCCACTCTCCCTTTCCAGTAAGGACATAGACACCTCAAGTGCAGATCTCTGACCAAGTGATGGTGTCCAACCAGTATTTAATGATGTTGTCTGTATCCTTTTATTTGTCTTTATTGTGATTTTCTTATTCTACAAGATAATAATGTCCAAATTATGAGATGGACTTTTAAAATGCTTCCTTTAAAAGATTACCTGGAATTGACAAGATTGGCTCAGCAGGTGAAGACAAGTGCTGTACCGCCCAACAAGTTAAATTTATTACCCAGGACCCAAACAGAAGAAGAAAAAAACTGACTCCCCATGGTTATCCTCTGACCTGGACACTCATACACACACACACACACACACACACACACACACACACACACTCAAAGGGAGAGAATTGATAAATAAAAGCAATAAAAGGTAAAAAAAAATACATTCATATGAAGTCTTTTTTGTATAGCCATGGCTATCCTGGAACTCACTCTGTAGACCCGGCTGGCCTCGAACTCAGAAATCTACCTGCCTCTGCCTCCCAAGTGCTGGGATTAAAGGAGCGAGCCACCACCACCCAGCTATATGAAGTCTTAAAGTGAATCAGTTTAAAGGAACTGTTGAGTAGCACTGGAACCACCCACAGGTGAGAAACAGAGGATCCAGTAGATAGACGGCCATGTTGGAAACTGTATTCTTTGATGTTCACTTGATAATGGCCATAGGAAGCTGAACCCTGTCTGGAAGCAGGGGACATAGAAACAAGCTGATGTCTGCACCACTGTGAGGCTCTTGTCTCCCAGTGCATTAGCACTTCCAGAGTACAGTGTCCAACTCTGTCTGGTACCTTTCTCCCAGTTCTTCCTTTTGGAGAGTTGTAGTACAGATGGGGTGGATCTGACTGGTGCTTTAGTCACTCTGACGGATGGACCATGACAAGTATCAATAGTGAGTCGTAGGGGTGGTCAGGTCTCCATGCTCAGGTCACTTCTAGAAAGGGGTTGGGGCAGGCTTTTTGAATGGGTGGTTTTCCTAGGTCACAAGGAGGCTGCAGTTGGGAACGTAGATTAAGGTGAAATCATTAACTTATTTAAGGGTGGGCCTCTCCCTGAAATGGGGTTTATTTGGAATGAAGTGAGAACTGACTGAAGTCTCTTCCAAAGGGATTAGGACTCGTTAGGACCAAGGGGGACCAAGCAGCTGCCCTGTAGCCTCATATACCCCCAAACATCTCCCTTCAATGTGTATTAGTTCCACTGCTCCTCTGGCCTTACTGTTACACCTACAGGTTTTATCCAAAGTGCCTATGGTAGTGATGGCAGTTCACTTTACAAGCTCCTTCTTTCTGGGCTCCATATTACAGGATGAGCATCCTCTGGGGGAACATCTTCAGTTCTAGAATGACATATGATGTAGAATGAGCTGGATCTCCTAGCAGCTGTTGCCAAGGATTTGGGACATATGGGGTTTTGGTGCTGCTTGACTTTCCACCCATAATAAAAAGAAGCAATAAGTACTCCTTTTCTCTGTTTCCAGCAGATTCTCCTTCCGGAGCTTCCAGAAGGAACTCAGGAACTATGTTCACAAGTTATTCAGACATACATCAAGGTGTTCATCTTCGAGGCAACTCGCCTGGTTTTGGAATCACCTAGGAAATGAACATCAGGAGGTGAACATCTGTGAAGACATTTCCAGAGAGATTTAGCTCATGCGGGAAAACCCACTCTGGATGTGGAAGGCACCATTCCATGCCAGAAGAAGGAGGGGAAGGGAGGAAGCTGCCTGAACATCAGCATCCACCTCTCTGCTTCCTGACTGTGGCTACACAGTGACCATAGACCTCCTACTCCTATCCATGTCCCACCATGGAAGACTGTATCCCCTCAAACCAAGAGTCAAAACAGACTTCCTTCTCTGAGTCATTTGTGTCAAGCAACAATAAAAGTAACAGTTGCATAAGGTTATCACACAATGGAGAGCTTTGTTTTCTTCTAGATCATCTAGATGCCTATTTCCTGAGTGGCTGGGAGCTAAGGCTCAGAGCTCAGCTTTATGTGTATTTATGAGACTTTGTGTGTTTTGTAATTTTGTGTTGTGAGCTTATTTTTCACGAGGCTTCATGTTCGGAAGCCATGTTGAGGCTGGCCTGTGAATACATCCTCTCAGAGTCCTTGATAATGTCTGTCAGGTTTTCCTCCTCAGGGGATCTTCCCAGTTTGAGACCACTCAGTGAGATGATTCCAGGATGAACCTCAACTTAAGAGAATCAGATCTGTAGCTATGAATTCTCACAATAAATACAATTTCCCCCTTACCCAGGCTGGGGCCTAGACGGATAGTCAAGCTCCTTCATCCTTCTGGGCTAGAGAGATTTCCCAGTTTAGTCTGTCACTGAAGGGGTAGCTCTTGGAATATCATGACTGGAGGTATTTACAAAGCTTTGGCTTCTGTCCTTGCTTGCTTGCCAAAACCCTAGCTAGCTCTCACTTTGCCGGGCTGAGCAGCCAGGAGCTCCATCCTCAGACAGCTAGGCCATTGGTTCTCATACAACCCTCAAGTTATCAAATGCTTCTTTGTTTTAATCCTCTGGGAATTCCCCCTTCCTTTTTTTTTATTTTCAAGTTCAGCTTTGCATTTAAAATGATTCTCATTTTCTGTCACTCATTATTGTCCCTAGAGGCTTCGAAATGAGAGAATCTGGAGGTTATCGCCCACAAAGCATCTCCAGAAAAGGCGGCTACAAAGGCAAGCTTCACCTTCACTAGCTACACCAACTTGGCGTGCTCAGTGGTTTGCTTCCCTTATAAAATCAACATGGTAGTGGGATAGGGGTGAGGCAGAGAGCGGTCTCACAAGAGTGGGAGAAAAAAGAAGAGAAAGTCACCCACCGAGATGAAAATCAAGTTAAGAGTCTTCCAGGCACCTGAGTGCATGAGGGAGCAATGGTGTCAGTGGTGGGCACCTAACTATATGATGTATGGCTTCCCCCGCCCCTTAAATTACAGAAGCGTCATGCAGTAGAGGGAAGGATATTTCATTTTAATCTTTTACATCTGTTTGCCAGGTACAGAAGGATAAAATAAGATAAAGCGGTGCTCTCTTGAGAAGTTCATATTTTCAAAGGCTTTTGGCATTAATGCTCTTATTAATTGTCATAGATGGCTGCTGTCATCAAAAGAGTATTACATAATGTATAGTGGTCTTTATAGACATGGAGAGAGAATTTCAAGTTTCTAGCTCAACCTGAACCACTCAAAATGAAAAACAAAGACCATTAAATCCTTCTCATCTCTAGAAGGTCCTAAATATTGTTTATTGGGGCTCTTAATTCACCCTGAAAAATGCTGTAATTATTGAAAGTGTCCAAGCTGTTAACTGGAAAGCAACATATGCCACATTTACATAATGATTTGCATATAATTTCCATGTAATTCATTTAATGTCAAAATATACAGTTATGTTTCTAGCCCCTCTGTCTTTTCTCTCATGCCCTTCCCTGGTCCTACTAAGTAAGTCAGAATTCTCAAGATACTGAAAATTAACCATGAGTTGGACCCTGGGATCCAGTGTATCATCCTGGCCAGAAAGGTTTCACCAAACATTTTTATTTTTCCTGACTGAATTGACCAGTGCATTGGGACAACATGGATACCAGGTACTACATTCTGTTTGAGCCATATAGGCTCATTTTGCAGATAAAAAACCCCGAGTCAGGGAGATTCTGTTTGCTATGTGGTAGCCCTACTTACCCTGCGGTGCAGGGGTGAGGATATGGAGAAACCCTGCTAATTAAGGTCACAGTCTACCAGATATGCTATCCTCTCTGGGTTCAGTGGGAAATGGAGGACTCTCTTTACCAGCAGGGTTTCCCCTTCTCTGACCTTGTCTGGGGAGCCTGGCCCCTGAAACCTCTACCTGGAGAAGGTTGAGTAGTCCTTGGCAAACCTACAAGTTCAACTTCCTCTTTCCCTATGAGAATGCACCCAGTGAGTACCTGACATTCCTGGAATTCCTCCCTGTACAAATGAGGCATTCACAATACTTTAAACTCCAGCCAAAGATTTCATTCACCCTGAAAACTCCTTCCTCCAAGGTTCATATCTAGCCCTGGTTCACCCCAAATAAAGTTTGTGCGTTCACACTCACCCTGAGTAAACCATATGTGCACAAGGTAAGATCACCGGAGAGAGCTATTCCACAGAAAACTCCATCCTACCAGCCCAGTCTGCAGCAGCATCTGGTCAACCCAAGAGGGAAGAAGCAGAGAGGCTGCCGATCCCATCTAATTCAGGGATCAACTACTCAATGCATTATAGAGGTGACTGTTCAGGCTCTCAGCTCTACTGGATGCTCCTAAACAGGTTTGGAGTACATCTCTCTGGCATGCCCAGCTGGAGGATGAAGGGTTGAGACATCCCTTGGCTGGCTGAGTTTCATCCTTGTAGTGAGTTTCCCTGCACTTTAAAAAAAAGTACATTTTATTTTCTTGCTTTGAGTATGTACAGACTTGTGTGCCTCGGTGTCAGATAGCAGAGGAACTTTCAGGAATTGGTTCTCTTCTTCCATCACATGGGCCTCAGGGATAGAACCCAGGTGGGTGGCCTTCACCAGCTGAGCCATCTACTGGCCTTCCTTCAGTGTCTAGTTCTGCAAGTCCATGGACTCAGGAAGCTTTCTGGGTGTTTACAGCGATGGGCTGGAAGTGGGCCAATGTGACTTTGAGATTGACACCAACCTGGCTCTTCTGCCCTTGCCGAGGTCAAAGGTCAGGCTGAATTAAAGTAGTTTCCAGACATTCTAACCCTATACACACCAAACCGCACTGTTTCCCATCTGTCTTCAAGACTGCATACTGCTTCAGGACAGGGCCTGGGTGACCGTGGGGTCTACAGAAAGTCAGCACCCCACAGTCCAGAGGTTGATGGGGTATCAAATCTAGCTGTGCTCTGCTTCAGACGAGCTGGTTGCTCTGAGCCCAGGGAGATGCTGAGGCCTGTGTCCTCTAGTTTAGCCCCCTTTCTCTTTGGTTCTGCACAGTCTAAGGAAAGCTATAGAGAGGAAAGGAGATGACTCAAAGCCGAAGCTCACATTCACATCCATTGCAAAGCTGCCAAAGGATAACAGAAAACCAGCTTACTGGAGACTCCTCCTTTGAGACAAAGTCTAAGACAAAATCCCAGCTGTTAATTGGCTTCCTTTGGTGGAATAGCCTCCACTAGGCCAGCTTATCGTGTAACGCTTTGGAGGTACCACCACACGTCTTAGGTAGGAACTGCATTCTCTTACATCTTCAGGTTCTTTGACTGTCTCTTTACATTCTTCCCTTTCCTCTTCTTTTCTCTTCTCTGGCTCACTGGTTTGTCCACACTTGTATTTGCCAGGTAGGTAGGTCTCTAGCACACTCCCTAAGTACTGGGCCCCATCCAGGCACCGTCCTCAGTGCATCCCTGACAGCAGAGTTGGGAACTGTGTCCACTCCTACTCACAGTGAAGGAGAAGTGTCAACCATCCACTGCTTTTCCCCCAAGCAACCCAAAGGCCTGACTAATGGCTATGGGCTGAGAGGAGGCCCTGCAAGTGGAACTGCTTTGAATGCAGTCAATGGGTCTGCAGAGGAGGGTGGCAACCCCCTGCCACCCATGTTCTTCTTCATTTCTGTGTCCCTGATGTGGAAACTGGCTGCTGAGATCTTCCAGAAGAGTTCCCTCAGAGTTGCTCATGCACCAAGGGGCAGGAACTGCTGAGGTAGGGACGGGGAGAGGTGAGTGGGCCAGAGGAACAGCTGGCAGCAGACAGGTTTACATCAGCCTCTCCTTTCTCCTCTTTGTATAACTGTCAGATGCTCAGAGGGAATCCCTGTTGGCACACAGAGGTCTGCCTCGTACATCTGCTTTTAGACAGGGCTGTGCCAGACTTTCCAGAGATTGCTCCTTTGGTGTGAGCCCCCCTTTCTTTCTTTCTTTCTTTCTTTCTTTCTTTCTTTCTTCTTCTTCTTCTTCTTCTTCTTCTTCTTCTTCTTCTTCTTCTTCTTCTTCTTCTTCTCCTTCTCCTTCTTCTTCTTCTTCTTCTTCTTCCCCCCATGTGTGCACACACATGCAAGTAGTTTATAGGCATGAGAGAGAAAGACAGAGACACAGATAGCAATGCATATGGAGAGGGAGTCTCTTGATAGCCAATACTTATGTGTTTGTGGTAAATGTTGAAAAATTTGTTAAATGTTTATTCCCACTTCATGCTCAGCAGTAAACATTTTACACATATTCAGCCTATACAGCAACACTTTGACAAACAGGTTCTATGGTTTGTCCCAGTGCACAGGTCAAGGAGCAAGTCCCAGAACATATAAGTGACAGGCTGGTGATGCTGAGTCAATGAACTTTCTGAGCCTCCTCCCAGGTAGAGAAACTACAGGAACCCATCTGTAGTCCTGGTAGACAGTTAGTGGACTGTGGGTTCAGTTCTTGACTATGCATGTACCTTTGCGTATTCAGTGTGTACACATACATACTGAGGACTCTTGGGTGCTGCGTGAGAGTACATGTATCTTCTCTGTGCATATCTGTACAGGCAGTTGTGATTGCAATTACAGATGCTGTGTCTCTGAATACCGGCACTGGTATTTCCTTCCTGGGTGATCCTGGTCAAGTCAATAAGATACCCCTGTGCTTAGTTATCATCGATATATAAGTACCTAGCACAGAGGATGAGAAGCATTTAAAGGCTACTCCAAACAACTTCCATAGGCCAGCACACACACACACACACACACACACACACACACACACACACAGAGAGAGAGAGAGAGAGAGAGAGAGAAAGAGAGAAAGAGAGAGAAAGTGTTGCCAGTAAACGAGTGTTGTTCAGTAATCTCACATATTGACTGATTGGAAAGTAATGAGAGAAGACACTCTGACACAGCCCTAGGACCTCACTCCTTGGTTTGGTCCAGCTCTATGTGGAAGCAGGTGTAGCTATTTCTACATGGTAGATGAGGGCTGGCCTCTTAGTGACATCAAATACTCCTCTCACAGACAAATCTGTAGTTGAGGTCAAGCCAAGGAACTGCCCTTTGTCTCACATTTGCGAGACCTGGGTTTTTTTTTGTTCATTCACCACTAGGTGTACTGCTTTCGGGGGTGGGGGGAGACTTCAAATTTTACTTTTTCCAAACTGGGGACTGTGTCCTCATGCCTGCCTGAGACAAGCTTGCCACCACGCTGCTTTTCAACGGGACCCCTTGTGGCTTTGTAATTGCCGCTATCTCTTTGAACATTTGGAATTTGTAATGAAGTCACTTTCCAGCCCTGATTCATCCCAAATTCAATATTCTGTTTCCTTTCGGTTTTTTCCCCCCAGCAATGAAAAGATCGGTAACTTTATAAAACATCTGAAAGCGTGGTGGAAGTTTCCTGGGGCTTGAAGTGTTGTGTTATGTTATCTTTGGAATAACTTTGAAGTCCCACCGGTGTAATGGGAGCCGTTATTATGTCATGAAGCTGATTAGCATGCCTGTGGGAAACATTAATTGATGCTGACATCATAGCTGGCTTTGCAATCAGTCAGTTTGTTTTTGCTTCTTTTTGTCCCACTCCACACACACTCCCCCCTCAATGCTCTTAATGTAAAGGTGGTGGACCACTTTCCGAGGAGGGTAATGGAACATGTATGGACGAAGCCAGATTCAACCCGAAGCCGCAGCCTCCAGACAGCACTGGGAGCAAATGGCAAAACAAAGCCTTTGGCAGAAGCGTGGAGGGGGGTGGCTGATGGCCCTTTGATTTGCCTGGAAAGGTTTTGATTTAACTGGCATTCAGACTCTTGATATATAAAACTTTTAAACTCAGTAGTCAGCATGGCTGCCTGAATCCATTTGGTTCCAGTCGCTTATGATTAGGTTGATTGCTGGAGGCTCGGGGACCGTGGGGAGCCTCACTGGCCTTTCCTGAGAAAGACGATCACATTCCAAACTGTCTTTTCCTTCTGTACAGAAGTACATTCCATCGACAAAGAAAGCTTCAGAGAGGACACACAGTGGACTCCACTTGTCTCAAGTTGTTAATATTTAACACACACAAAGTGATATCTTTCCCTTTGCCATGAACAATTAATTGATCCACCAATGCGCTTTGTGAAAAAAAAAATTTTTTCATGATGTATTAATCTGGTCATGTCTTTCCTCTTACTTTTAGGCTTATGAGTAATATTTTCTGTCACGTGGAAGTTCTCTTGGAAGGAAGGGGAAATCACAGGAAGTGTATATAGCCCATTTGATGGGAGGTGGGAAAGTTCTAGATGGCTCCAGATTCGGGAGATCTTGGTCTTCTTGCTCCGTTTAGGGCACAAGTGTGGCCTGTTCTCCTCTCACTATGCCCACCACACTTCCATGCCACCTGTGGGAGCAAATGACCTTGACTGTCCCCTTGGGTCCAGCTTTGCCTGGGAAGACGGAGACTTGGTGTCTGTGGTGAACCAAGGCAGGGAAGACCTGGAAGGGAAGCATTGCTAGTGTTGCACATTATACATCATTTTATCAGAATATGTTAATTTCAGGAATGATGCTTCCATCTTGGCATTCTTGTACACATGAGTACATTGTGTGCTCTCCTCATGTTGCTTCCGCCTGCCTCCATTCTCTCACCGCCCCTTGTCCTTCCCAAATGGTCCCCTTTATTATCATATCTGTACTTTACATCTAGATTCCTCCTATGAGAGCAAACACTCATAAGTTAGAGCTTTCTTTTAGGTACATACATAGATATAGCTGCGGTTTTTTCACCCGGAAGTCACCTGCCCAGATTCCCGAGCCCCCAAAGCATCCTCTTGAAGATGCCCATCCACAGACGCCCACTGCTCTTTGTCTTGTACCCACTGGATATGGACTATGTGAAAACAAGTCTATCTGCTTTGCTCACTCCTTTCCTGATGACATTGGGCACATAGTAGGGACTCAATAAATATCTCTTGATCAAGTGAGGGATTCGGCCAGAATCAGGCTGAAAACAGGTTTCGGTTGGAGGCTGTAATGGAGAGACATGGGCAGAGTTACAAGAATGAAGAAAGGGTGGAGCATTCAAATCTTGACAAGAGCAGAAGGCTATCACCACTCCAAAGTGAGAGGGACAAAGGAAGAACCAGTATGGGCACACGAGTATGATTTCAGTACTTGGCTGGTAGAGGCAGAACAGCTAGAAGTTCAGGGCCACCCTCGGCTGGCAAGTTAAAAGATCTGCCTGACTATATGAAATTCAGTCTCAAAAATGAAGAGTGGAAGGGGAGGGAGAGGGAGAGGGAGGGGAGAAAAAAAAGAAATTGAGACAGGCCAAAGGAAGAACATAAAAGTGATTGGTTAGAACCAGTGAGATCTGGAATGCTGAAAAACAGGTCATCTGCAAGGAACTTTGGACACAGAAGGTGACCTCCCAAGGAATGTGACCCAGAACATAGAAAGAGTGGAAACTTCAACCTCAACTTCCCACTCCCCACTTCCAATCCCCCACCCCAACCCCATTCTCCAGGTGTCCAACATGTCTCCCTTTAACCAACTCAAATTAAATCTAGCTGCCAGATGCATCTAGCCAGCCTTGGATTGGCTTTTTTTTTGGGGGGGGGGGGTTGCAAATAAGGCAAAGAAGGGCAGAGATAGATCAGGTTGTGGCAGACCAACCTTCTTAAAAATATTTAATTTGGGGTCATTTTGGAGTTTGGATTTTTAGGCTAGAGATGCTCAGCCAGCAAAATCCATGCAGGGGTTCCCAAATTGGGACCCTCCTAAATCAGAAACAGTTCTAACCACCCTGAATAAGGCATACTCCATCCGTACTATGCAAATGTTCTTGCCAGCAGATCTCCAAACAGAAGCAAGGTTCCATCTGAAATGCCTCAGTGGGCAGCACCAGCCCCTGCTGGAAGAGAAGTCTACAGATATCGGGGATCCTACCTATTCTCGCTCTGTGACATCACTAACAGCCTTTGGGGTGCTGTTTCTTTAGCAAAGTGGAAGTGAGACCTCTAGGAATTCATGGTGAGGGCTCAGGAGAGGCTGACACAGTCAGAGCAGGCTGAAAGGCATGGGGCCATTGGGAGGAACACAACCATCCTCCCTCAGGTCCTCAACAACCAAGGGGCACCACTCCACCATCTCTAACTAAGGCTAGTAGGTGGTCCACACACTCCAACATGATGCACAGGGAAACATGATCTTAGGAATGTAGTGATGAAAGTCATACAAATTAAAGACTACAATTTAAGAGGGAGCGTGCTTGGATGCTCTGTAGATTAGCTGAGTCTCCCATCCCCAGAGGGGCTCCATGAATGTCTTTTACTTGACTGCTTAGACTACAGAGAGTCAAATGGAAGGTGGGAATTCCTGTATCACCCTCCACAAGCCAGCAGGGACAGACATCAGATGTCGTAATTCCTGCTTCCTCAATTCAGAATTGCCAAAGATAGACCCAGATGCATGTAGTTCTACTGAATGGTTAGACAAACAACCCTTGAGATTCCTCTCTACAAATTCATTCTCTCCCTCTCCTTCCCCCTTCTCTCCCTCCCTTCTTTCCTCCCTCCCTCCCTTCCTCCCTTCCTTCCTTCCTTCCTTCCTTCCTTCCTTCCTCTCCTTTTCTTTCTTCTTTCTTTCTCTCTTTCTTTCTTCTTTCTTTTTTCCTCCCCCCCCAATCTCTCTCTTGCTCTCTATTTCCTCTCTCTCTCTCTAACACTTGATTTTGTTATAAAAAGCTCTGGCTGGCCTCAAACTCACAATCCTTCCTTGAACTCCCTGAGTACTCTCAGACTACTCCATTCTCCAACTTTGAAATTCTGCATTTTCATGTTTTTATTCAATTTTTATAACCTCCCAATGGTATAATCTTTAGCCCATGTTGTGTATGAGGAAGCAAGTTCTAAGATGGCCACTGACACACAGAGGATGGTAATGATGTGAGTGACAACCAACATTTCCTGGGGACTCTCAAAGAAATGTTTTGACTTATTTTGACTCATGCACACGTCTGAGTGCATGTGTATACATGTACAGGTGTCCACAGAGGCTAGACGAAACTGTCCTATTCTCTGCGGTAGATGCACAGGTGTTGGAAAAACACCTGATATGGATGTTGGGACTTGAACTCCCACCCTGTGCAAGAACAGAAGATGTTCTTTTTTTTTTTTTTTAAAGATTTATTTATTTATTATATGTAGGTACACTGTTGCTGTCTTCAGCCGCACCAGAAGAGGGCGTCAGATCTCATTACAGGTGGTTGTGAGCCACCATGTGGTTGCTGGGATTTGAACTCATGACCTTCTGAAGAGCAGTCGGTGCTCTTCCCCGCTGAGCCATCTCACCAGCCCCCCAGAAGATGTTCTTAATTGGTGGCCATTTCTCTATATCCTATTGGGAGCTTTTCTAGGCTTGATGTTGTATTGAGCTTTGGGAATATAATGATGCATAAAATATAGCACCTGTGTGGAAAAACAACCACATATTCAAACAATTAGAAGAGCGTGTAGAAAAGAGTGTAAGTGTGATCTGCCTCAAGGCAATAGTAACAGAGGAGGCAGACTCTCGGAGAGAGTGATCACTGAGCTGGACTAAGGATGCTTGTGGATTCCCCTGGCAGATTAAGAGGGTTGTGGGGAGGTCACTTCACAGGGGAAGACTGCAAAACATGGAGGTGTTAGAAGGAAGTGTGTTCTGAATCACTGACAGCAAATTCTGAATGGCTCCATCACAGGAATGAATAGGAAGAAAAAGCAGGGAGCAGGCAGACGGTGCTACACCCTAGGGCATTAGTTCCTGACCTTCCTAACACCGCCATTCTTTATATAGTTCCTCAGGCTGTGGTGACCCCCAACCATAAAGTTATTTCATGGCTTCTTCACTATGGCGATTTTGCTACTGCTCTGAATCATGTTGTAAATATCCAACATATAGGATATATGATATGTGACCCCTGTAAAAGGATCATTGGACTCCCCCCCCACAAAGGTGCTGGGACCCACAGGTTGAGAAGTGCTGGTCAAGAGGAAAGATAAACAGGACAAAGTGGCTTGCCTGAGATGACATATGGGTTGGGAGTGTAAACCAGGCCTGTTCACAAACCTAGTGCTCTTGTGGCTGGATGAGAGCCAAGGCAGAAATAACGGGGAAGCACATCCTACCTTGAGGCAAGAGGGAGGCATCTGCCCAAGTGCCCCTGTTCAGCCATGTCAACCTGCAGCGACAGAATAGTTTTCAAGTCAAGAATTGAGCACTGAACTCAAAGGGACATGGAGGTTTGGGGAATCCATGAGTCAACTCTGCAGTAAAGAATGAAACTTGCAAAAATTAAAAGCAACAGAGCCGGGCATGGTGGTGCACACCTTTAACACCAGCACTCAGGAGGCAGAAGCAGGGCGCTCTCTCCATGAGTTGGAGCCAGCCTGATCTACATAGCGAGTTCCAGGACAGGCAGAGCAACATTACAGAAAGACCCTGCCTTAAAAACAAGCAAACAGGCAAGCAAACAACAATGATGATGATTGATAAATAAATAAAAATAGAAACAGCAGACTTAGTGTCCAAAATCTGCAGCGTTCCCTCCTTGATGAAGGCTGCTTTATGTTCTTCCTCCAGTCTGTGCTGTGCCTGCTTTACTACTTCTTTTTGCATTTAATATATTTAAAATTCTCAGGCTTCCCATGTCTTCCTTCACATGGCAGAGAAATGCCCCAGGGTATACTTCATGAAGAATTTTTTTAGTCTAGCTATATGTGCATCTTGAACACATTTTATGTACTTTTAGATCCCATAATAAGGAAAGTTGGAGTATAGGCCTCATTCTGCAAGCTCCAGGTAGCACCCATATTCAAATAATTATCATTCCTGCATCAAAATGAGCAAATATTCACACTAACTGGGTCACAGATGCTAACTAGCCTCAGGTTGACTTATATCACCAGAGAATCCTGGACCAAAAGCTTTGCAGTTCGGAACCATGAATCGGACCCTGCAGACTGGAACATACCTTTCTGTTCCATTTTTTTGAGGACACTTGTGCATGTCCAGCTCTGCCAGTTCAGTTGCCGCTCCTGGAGAGGTTCACTTGTACTCCCCTGTGTCCAGTAGGAAGATGCTCCGTCCAGCGATCATGAAATGTGGTGGCAATCATATGAAATGGGGTATCTGGGACCAAGGACTTGTTTACATCACCTTGGTTCATTGATTGGTGCTATGTCCCTTGCTGGGGCAGCTTTAGTGTGCAAACTCTCATAAACTCAGCGAGGGGGAGTCCTACCTCCTGCTTCTTACACTTCTGCTTCTCGGTGCATTACCACATTGTCTAATCTCCCCTTTGCATTTTGATCCCTGTAAAGTATCACCAAGGTCTTCTTTTAGTTGGCACCTTCCTGCTTATTGCTAGTAATAACACATAGGACAGCTATTCTTAGTCCTCCATGGGGATGATATGTCTATATATTCGTTTAGCTCTATAGCTATAATTTGGATCTTGAATATTATACTTGAAATAAGTAACCATTATTTGCTCCAAGGTCATAGATACATTTATGCCAAAAGAGCATGAATTTACCTGTAAATGACACCTTATTTGCTACACTTCTATTTATGCATTTGGTTTTCATTCACTTAATTGATTTGATCTTCCTACTTTTGTAGATTGTGTGATGGCATGATCAAATTTTTCCCCTCCACATTATGGATTAGTTTCTCTACTTATCTAATAATTTGGATTTTCCCCCTCACTGGAGATGCTATTTCCAATTTTTTGATAGTGATAAAAAATTTATGAATTATTCAGATTTATTTGGGAATATTTTATAGCTGTATAATGTTAAGACATTTCATCCATGAACATAGTACACTTTACCCCCAATTTAACTTTTCTTTTGTGGTGATGTTTTTTTTCCCTTTTTCTTCTGAACAGGCTTCATGGTTTTTTCTGTAGATCGTCTCATGGGGTTATAGCCTTGTGTCTGGCAACGCCACTTTCCAGTCTGTTGTTAATGTGAAGTTCTGTTGACTCACATATCCTTAAAAAGAGTACAGTCAAAGTTCTTGACTTAGAATGCTTTTTGCTCTAGAATTCTTTACCAGATATGACATCTCTGATATTACATTTGTACTTAAGAATAAATTTTAAGTATTAATGTTACAAAAAACATATGTCTATACTGAAGCAGCCGTGTAGCTGTCCGGTGCTTCAGTGCAGTTAAGCAGCTGGCTGACTGTTCCAATTTGTGCATTTACACTGTTGAGATACATTGTAACTTATCGCCCTTGTCAGTTTTCAAATGCATTACTGAATCCACTATTTTCCTTATGATAATCACAACTCTATTCTAAAGTAAACTCAATTTTTGTTTCTTCTTTGTCTTATGTGCAGTTCTTCATGACTCTCTTCCTGCTGAGTGGTTCAAAGAGGCTCTCTCTCTCTCTCTCTCTCTCTCTCTCTCTCTCTCTCTCTCTCTCTGTGTGTGTGTGTGTGTGTGTGTGTGTGTGTGTGTGTGTGTGTGTGTGTAAGAGACTGAGAGTGTGTCCTTTGGGCTCTCTGTCATTTCCAGGCTGAAGCTCTAGTGCAGATTCTTGTTTTGATTCTTGATGATTGCTACTGCTTTGACTTACTCTAGCATGGGATATGCTGAATGGGAAAAGAAGATAACTCCGGGCCTCAGACATTAGGAGTAGGCACTGATTGTCTGACATATTTTGGAGGAACTAGAATCTTAAACCATCAGAATGAAAAGAGAGAAAACTTCTTCTTTCTGTACTATGCATCTGGGGCTATGCTAAGTTTTCAGTATCACATCTCATTGAGTACTCACAACTTACATGAAAGGAAATAGAAGTTTGAAAGAAGCCCATTAAAATGTCAGTGACTATAGTGCAAATGTCCAGACTATAACTGTCCAACCCTGGGAAGTTTTGGTTCTTTCACACTGTGTCTCTCTGATAGTTCTAATCAATTCCTCTCCTAGCTTGATGGTTATAGCCTTGCTTATTTATTTATGACCAACCAACCCTCCTAATCTTTCCCTTTGCTTTGGAAGTTCTGTGGCTAGAAGGTGACAAAAGAGCCCGAGTTAGCCTGTAAAGAGTCCTTCCCCCTAATCCTGGGAGGATCTCTGAGAGAATCCACAGAAATGGAGGCTAACAGCCTTGAGACACTGTGTGACCTGGAATCAGACTTGGAAAAGTGACCATTTTCACAAAGAAAGCAGGAAAACCAGACTCCATACACCTGCTGCTTTTGCACTCAGTTTTTAACTCTTACAAAGAATAAAACAAGCTGTGAAAAAGTTTGAAATGGGTAGAAAGTCTCAATTTAAGTTTGGGGAAAATGTCGTAAATTTGTTATGGTATAAAAGTACATAGAAAAAATAATCAATAGTAGATATACATACAATCTTTAGCAACTGTTAAAACACTTTTGTATTCTTTATTTTTGTTATAGTCCCTATCATCTAATTAAATAGGCAGGGAGAACTTCGGGTTTCTTTTTTACTGATTTTTTAATGAAAATATAATTATACCATTTCTACCTTTCGTTTCTTCCCCCCAACTCTTCCTTCTCCTTGCTTGTCCTTAAATTCATGGCCCCCTTCTTTTTAATGTGTGTGTGCGCGCGTGTGTGTGTGTGTGTGTGTATATGTGTGTGTGTGTGTGTGTGTGTGTGTGTGGTGTCCATGTGTCTTCTGTTTTGATAGACAGAGATACTGAGACATAGAACTTCTGCCAGGTACAGATGTTTACACATCTGTCTCCAGATCCTTCATCTGTCTTTGTTACCTATATCAAGTAGCTGGGGTGACTCTCTTTTGGAGAAGTAGAATGCGTGCTTCTTTGACTTTTGCTTCCATGTTGGGCCTTTTTGGTTGTCCTTAGCCAATGGATGTCAGCAGACAGGACTGACGCTGAGCCTCGAAACTCTTGGGCTCATGCGTGCATGTGTGCATGTGTGTGGGGGTGTGTATTGCTGCTCTCCTCTTCTTCCTCCAAGGTTATCAAAAGAAAGGCAACCCCAGCTGGCCAAGAAGGGAGATGAGACAAACCCCATGCAGCTGCGATGCCCAGCCAGGCCCAGCCATAGCAGAGGCTGGCACCTAACATGCAGTTCTGTGTGTGGTTGCTCATTTGAGGCGAGGGTTCAGTTGGTCATCACACAGCAGTACCTGACATCTACAAAAGGATAGATAGAAAGTGATACTGCTGAAATTAAAACCCAGTTCTTCAGCTCGCACACAGTTTTATACTTTCAGCAATCTAAGAGTTTTTCATTCTGAAAGACGTTTACTTAGATGGGAAAGTACCTTAGGACCAAGCTGATTCACATTTATCTGATGTTCCCCAGAGTCTAATTTAGCACCTTGTAGAAGGCAAGCACTAAGGAAATATTATTAAATAAAGACAACAAAACAAACAAAAAGCCAACAACAATTCTTACCAGGAATCAATCAATTTCTCTCTCTCTCTCTCTCTCTCTCTCTCTCTCTCTCTCTCTCTCTCTCTCTCTCTCTCTCTCTTATATCTTGCCTTTCTGTTTTAATTAATAAGACTAAAGTAAAACCGGAAGGCATATGTTATACGCTAACTAAAAGCCAACTTCTAAAAATAGGTCCCGTCAACGGCACACAGAGGGCACGCTTGTCATTTTCTCTGCTGACATCTGTCCATATGTGGTGCATTTCCTCTCTGAAGAAAGCTCCAGCCCCGTGAAATGCATCGTTTATGTGCCCCCTCCCCATTAAGAAACAGCATGGAGACTGCTAATGAGAAGTCACCGCTAAGGCTGGAGTTCCCTGAGTCAGGTTAGGCAGACAGTGGTGAAATGCTCCACCCCTTGAGAACTGTATACTGGGCCAAGGTAAACATCGGGCCTGACCCCCACCCTACCCCCACCCCCACCCCAGACTCACCCCTGTCCCCACTCCCAGGCTCCACAACAGCTTGGGGCAAAGAATTTCTTGCCTCTGATTTTTTTCATTTGTTTGTTTGCTAATCTCCGAAGTCCAAGTGTGTCGGTGGAGGCTGCTGTGACATTTGCAATTCTCCATGCCCCAGTCCATCCCATTTTCGTTCCTGGTGCTTCCTCCATGGTACAGTAAGCCTCCAGCCTGACAATAATTACAGCCAGAAGAAAGGGACGTGGGTAATGGGAATGAAGCGGCAGTGGGATTGCCTCTGCATTGTTTGTAACCAGCTATTTATTCAGTCACAGGCAAGAATCACACAGTAATTGGCTGACAATGGGGAGACGAATGCCAAATCCCACAACGCTGATGCTTTTGCTTGTTGAGGTTTTAGACCTTTTATCCATATTTTGATTAAACAGCTGGAGCATTAAACTGACATAGGAATGTATCCTTGGTCAAATTCTGGGGCATTTGTTTCTGCCCCATTCAAAATGTCGAATTTCAACCAGTAACCCAGTAGAGCTGTGGAGGCTGTGGTCTATTGACTTTCAAATGTGTTTCTCCTCTTTAGCCCAGTTCATAAACACAGCACCATGGGGAGACAGCACAGGCATCTTCTAACAAATCAGTTTTCAATAGGATGTTTCAGATAGAAAAAACAAATAACAGAAAACAAACAAACAAACCTTAAACCACATGGTGGAATTTGCCCCTTGCATTTAGATTTTTCCCTCTTTTTACATCCCAACCCATTTTTAAGTGGACTCTTAGAAAACATCTGCTTTCACTGTCTCTTCCAGGAAAAGGACTAAAAGAGAAAGGTGGACGGAGATGTTCAGAGCCATTAGCTCTCCTCTGGTCTAACGAACCAGAAGTTAAGACCTGGCTCTCTGTATTCATTAAAACTTCTCAGACCCTTACTTCCCATGGGAGGAAGTCTATAAAAGACAGGTGAGATGTGCCTGTGCCTGTGCCTGTGAGCAGAGCCCCTGAGAGCATGCACACATTACATACACAAAAATGAAACA
Organism: Mastomys coucha; assembly: GCF_008632895.1. Taxonomy (NCBI): domain Eukaryota; kingdom Metazoa; phylum Chordata; class Mammalia; order Rodentia; family Muridae; genus Mastomys; species Mastomys coucha. Next base: position 230,650,817 of record NW_022196905.1, on the reverse strand, counting down.
CAGGCTTGACATGCTGCCTGATTGTGGAAGTCAGTTTAGGTGTTTCTCACTCCTTGGGCATGATCTTCTCTTAGGATATTCAAGGGTCTAGCCGAGGGTAACCAGTACTGTAATGCAGTACCAGAACTGCTCAGAGGTGATGATAGGGTGAGAAGACCTAAGCTCAGGGAACTTTTTCCTCTGTATTGCATAACATTTCTCTTAGCTTAACAAGTGGAGTGTTCAGTTGGAGCATACATGACAATTGTAGAAAGGTAGACTGGACAAAAGCATATTGTAGATACTAAGGCTACTCGCTTGAGTGTGGACGTGTACATGTATCTCTGAGGAGAAAAGATGAAATTACCACAAAGGCTTACTTTATATGCCAAGGCACATCTTCTGCTTAGGAGACATGGAGTAGCAGATCACACATATGCACATGGCCTTGAACCTATCCCAGGAAAAATTATAAGATGTTCAGACCATGGGTTTGAGGAACTGCTTATGGTCAGGTTAGGGAAAGGAAGAAGACATGGAGAAAACTCCACCATGATTAATGCAGACCAGGAGTTAAGTCCTCACTTTACATGCATAAGTTCTCAGTGATAGAAGCCTACAGATAAATGTATTGTTCCTGCTCCACATACCTAGAGACTCTACACATACTAAAAACACTCCACATACCTATAGATACGCCATACACCAACAAACACTCCACACACTCACAGACACTCCACATACCTACAAACACTTCATACATATACAGATATTCTATATATCTACAAATATTCCACACACCTACAGACACTCCATACACCCTACAGACACTCCACACACTTATGGATACCCCACACACCTATAGATACTCCACATACCCAGAGACATTCTACACCTAGAGATCAAATCTTAGAGACCTGAGATGATTTGCTTAAAGATTGTCAGACTAGTAAGAGAGCCAATGATAAAAAACCCAGAAGCCAAACCTTTACCCTATACGATTACTGGTGACATCACTGACAAACGTTTGGAACTTAACAAATTTCCCAAGTTAATCCATGGAACCTCTCTGATGCCGAGCCTCTGCTATCCACTATAAAGATCCAGAAGTGTGGAGAAATATTCTATCCTCAGCTGAACATGGAGGTGCTTCTTTCCGTGGGAGCCCAGTAGTAGTAAGGCTGAAGCAGAAAGGTCTCAAGTTCGAGGCCAGCCTGTGTTGCACAGTGAGATCCCGACTCAGTCAAAACCAAAACACAAACAGCTTAAAGTCACCAAGTTCACCACTGAGGATCTCTACATCATCCAAAGGGAGCCAAGGACCAAGGCCTGGGTGGATCAGTCCGAGGCAAAGACTGCTCCTCTCATGAGCGTGGCTGTTTAGGGATTCAACCCCAAAGTAGATACAAAGGCAAGGTTTCCAGATTGATTTGGAAGGTGAGTCCAGGACACATGGACACATAGTAAAGAAGAGGAGAGAAAGTGCAGGAAGTCACCACAGGGTGTGTCACACCTACCCAGGGCTGCTTCGGACCTTAGCTCTTTGCACTTGCCACTCACAAAGGTCCAGCGCATGCTAGCAGTGGGATGCTTTTATGAGACAAAGGCACATTTTCTTGAGAATATCCTTGCCTATAGGTAAGTACTGGGCAAGTGTTACAAGTGACAGGCAAAGTGTGTCACAGACAAGGGAGGGATTGCTAAGCAAGAATCCCTGTGTGGAGACAAGGTATTAGACAACCAGGTACCCGTTGCAGGTGTCCAACTCTGCATCTCTCTCCAAAGGGTCTGGCAGGCTCCATCCCAGAGACAGAGCTTGCTAGAGATGCTAAAGTCAATGCCAGTGACGTCAGCCTCTGGGATGTTGTAGGACACACACATTCCTGTGCTGAGTTCTTTATTACCCAATCCCACTTGTGTCCTTATTGACACGGCTTCATACTGCTGGCCAACATCCTTCCTTTGAGCCTTGTGCATCCCGAGAGCCCTAGCTGTAAGTTCCCTCTTGTACAACACCCTTCTTGACAATCTGGGCTGAAGGACTTCGCTTGGTCCCTTGTCATTGGCCCAGCACTCTTCCACAGATTCTAAGCATGCCAATAATAAAATTCTATAATCCACTGTATTCCTTTCTCAAATCCCAAAGCTTCAGAAACTCTAAGGGTTTTGCTTCTGTCTTCATTGGTTCGTTTGTTTTGATTTTTTTTTTTTGATCTTGTATGGTAACAGAACCAGACCTAAATTGGCACAAAGCTATTTATAGTTTTTATTTGATCTAAATATTCATACATCTCACTGCATAAATATTCATGCCTTTGCTTACAGAATGCAGCCTCAAAGTCCTGCTGAGATTTTATATAAGTGATCTGTGGACCATATTTCTTCTCTAAAAGCTGAATGATTCTGAATTATATAATGTTTCTGGCCTTGGGGGACTCTGTTATGGAGTGAGAGTCTGAGATAGCAATAACAACAGCAGCCACTTCTACAGACCATTGGCTAGTTCTATGGACCACCCTCCTTCATGGTGGCCACTGCTACAGACCATAATCCTTCACACATCCTGTACTTTAAATTTAGATGAGGATATGATAAGAAAAGTTGTGTCATTGTGTAATTGTCCTACTATCACTTAGGAAAGGAAGGTTCATAGATGTTCAAGATCACACAGCTAATGAATTGAAGACCAAGCCAGGGATTGAAGACCAAGCAATCTGGGCACTTCTACCCTTTGAAAGTATGAATGTCCATTCAGGAGGCTGTTCACAGCTCAGCCTCGAGTTACCATCAGCCTGTCCCACAATGCTCCCCTGAGGACCTTGTTTCTTCTGACACTGAATTCTGGGCTCTAAACACTATTCCTACAATGTCCAGTTCAGATTGTATGGACTTTAGATCTACCTGGGAGGCAGCTTTCAATAGCTTCTTGCCTCTTTAGTAGTCCTTCGCAAGTCTTGGTCCACACCCTCAGAAGGAGTGGCTTGTCTCTGGCAGCCCAGATCCTCATTTGTATCTCTCTGTATTTATCTAGCAGCAATTGTTCTTGCTTGCCTGTTCCTCTAAGGTTAGAAACCACTTAGGTCTGTGCTTTGAATATTATTATAGGCCCTTGTGTGTGGTTAGGCCTTTGTGACAAGAGGTGGCAGTCATTAATACCTGAATGAGCAGGCTCAGGTCTAGGCTTCTTGGCTAGAGCTGCCGTGAGTCTGTTTGTGAAGTGGCTCCCACGCTCTGCTCTGCTCTGCTCTGCAGCAGCATGTAACAAATACTTCCTTAGTGCCAGAGTTAGAACGGAGTCCAAGAGGAAAGCGCTGGGCCTGGGGTCACTCTCTTTACCTTGTTAATGACAAGGACATGTCAGCTGCTTGGTCAGTGTCCCTCTCTGTGACAGCACATGTGCCATTGATCCTCACAATGGCCCAGTGAGGAGTGGACCACTCCCCAAGTGTTCTTTCCATGTGGCCCAACGTCTTATGCTTACTCTACCAGCCAACTCTCACCAGAAGAGCCACATAACAACCCACTCCAAAAGTCAAGGGTAGAAGGGCACACGTGCGTGTTCTCGTTCACACAGGTGCAGGGCGGGAGTGGGGAGTGAAGTCTTAATTTCCCTGATGGTGTGGCTCCCAGCTAGAGGCTGCTCTGGAGAGGTGGCTGGCCTACATGTGTTCTCTCCATGTGATGAGAAAAGGGACTACGCTACTACTTACTCAAACAGTTTCAATCTCTGGCCACGTGGCACCCATAAACACCCATTAGCCTATAGAAGTCAAATGATCAAACCCAACATTCCAGACAGGAGTTCCACCTGGTCCATCCGGTTGGCAAAGTCAGGTAAGCTCCTTATCAGAGGAGGGAAGCCAGTCCCAGCTTTATACAGGGAAGGGAAACAATGGGTTCCCGATGAGAGTCATGTACTCTTCCACACCAGTTAGAGTCATGGCAAGCAATGCCCAGGGCTTCCTAGCACTAAAGCCTGTTTTCTTGAACCTTCTTGGATTTAACAAGCGCATAAGGCAGCAGATCCATTGGTCACACAGCAAATAATGTTTATGAAGTCTGTGAGAGTTTTTTCCTGTTTGCTGTGAGATGTCATAAAACTGCTTGTACACCATGTGGGACAGTAAGTAGCTGAGCATATCTGTGACTTACACATAGAGCCCTCCATCTCCTTCCCTTTGTGACTCAAACCTATCACCGAGGGACCCACTCTCCAATCCTTTCCTTTTACATTCGTCACCCAGGTACACAGGCAGAGTCTGTGTCCCATAGTCCTGCTCTCACATATCCTACAAGGGATAGTTAGAAATCCCCAAGACCTGATGTTTGCACTGGGAGAAGTCCAGGTAAGACAGAGTCACACTGGACTCCATCGTCTCTGTTTTGTTCCAGCTCCTGACATTTGAAAAGGCTTGAGCTTCTTATTAATGTTTGCTATTTTGATCTTCTCCTTGAGATGACAGATTAAACTGCAGAGTCCTGGAAAATAGACTTGCTATTTTCCTTTCCAGAGGTACAAAATCTGAAATTATTTTCTTAAGTGCAGGGATGGTTGGTGTTCACAGTCAGGGTGTTACTCCAGAAAACATTGTGGAAATACAGATCTTCGCACAAATCCATTCCAACTCAGAGATGGCCTCAGGGCATCTAGGAAACCCCTCCCAAGGGATGGGTGTCACTCAGCCTGGCTTCCATCCTTGTTCAAAACCTTCACCATTTCGCTGTCCCAGTGAACTAGCTGTAGAGTTACACGCCCCCCCCACACACACACACCGACTTCTGCATCAGTTCTTAGCTCACACCTCAGAAATCCTCTGCAGAGCTTCTACCACCTAACACTTCCACACCCTGCGAATATTCCTAGGATCCTTTTGTGATCCCTGGCAGTAGGCAGAACTCTCACAGGGGCTCTAAAATCCCTGCCTCTGGTGCACACACCCACGCTGTCCTCTCGGCATGACTGTGGGAGGAAACAATGCAAGGAGTTAGGTACAGATCAGTTGTTTTGAAATCAGTGATGTCATTCTGGTTAAGCCAACATAAAGGATTCTCTTATCGGAATTAGGTTTCAACCTCTTGCTAGAAGAAATGAGCTGACACTCTGCAAGAACATTTGTGGGGGAATAAAGAAGTATCTATGGTGGGGATGTCAATAGAGGACAAAGCAAGAGCACAGTTGGGGAGTGGTAAGTGACTGGCTTTCCTTGATGAGAGCAAGCCCACAGACCAAGAGACCCTCCTTCAGCCTCATAAGAACCTAAGCAGAGGGGCTGGAAAGATGGCTCAGTGGTTATGAGCACTGTCTGTTCTTCCAAAGAACTGCAGTTCGATTCCCAGCATCCACATGGCAGCTCACAACTATCTGTAACTCCAGTATACCAATGCACATAAAATGAAATTAAGTACATTACTAAAATAATAATTAACCTAAGCAAAGTCCCTCTAAGCCAAATCTCAGTGTCTGGCCCCCCATGGCAACAGTGAGAAAAGAGGACTATGAGCTACTTGCTCATTGGTCACACAACAATAGAAAACTATAGTGTTCTCTTGTCAAGTGTTGTACCTAGAGCACATATCCATATTTACACCCAGAGCCTGTATCCACATCTATACTTTGAACACATGTCTATAATCACACCCAGAGCATATACCCATATCCACACCCAGAGTATATATCCATATCTATATTCAGAGCATATATCCATATTTACCCCCAGAGCATATATCCATATTTACTCCCAGAGCATATATCCCGACTCCCAGAGTTGGTTTGATGGGGTTTACAATTATCAAGGAAGCAGACCTCCTACAGCATGTGGCAGAGAGGCTCAGCTGAGGGGTGAAGACTCATCTCAATTCTTGAGTCGCCATTAGTGGGCCAGCACCCCACACTGAATAAAAATGGCATAGTGAGCTGAGAGCTGGTATTCTCCATCTCCTGGTTCTTATCACAGTGGAACCTCTCCTGCCGCTGTGTTCTCTCCACCATGGTGGGCTATATTCCTCTCAACTGTGAGCCAAAATTGACCCTTTCTCCCACAACTAAGTTTTTGTTGGAAATTCAGTCAGCAATGAGAAAAGTAACTAACTTGCCCAGGTAGATTTGTCCAGGCTTGTGAGGAACTGTCTGTTTGTGTCTTGATCCCCCTTTCATCTCTGCACCTCAGCCTTATGTAACCCAAATACTGCCTCTTCCCTGAAAACTATTCCTTTTGCCTTTCTGGGCAGCTCCTATTTTCAAGGTCAAAAATGTTTTGTTTTGTTTTGTTTTTGTTAAACCTTGTATGATAAATTCACCCAGGTGTGTAACTTAGCCATCCTGCTAGACTGTAAGTTTCTTCAGAATGTAACATCCGACCATCCCCTCTACTCCAGCCCCTAACTCTCACACCATACCCAGCATGCAATAGATGCCAAATGCATACTTAACACGTAAGCAGGCTTTTCTAGGGCTTTTGTGAGTTCATGCTATGTGTTTCACTATTTATTTAGGAAAATTCTCAACTGTAATGCATGTTGAGATGATATTAAAGCTGTCTTCATGATCAGTCACAATGGAGGCTTCCTCCATGTGTGTTCAGTATGTTTACTCTCACACTCTTTCCTCTTCTTCTCTTTCATTAAACTGCTGTCTGTATTCTTGAAGACAGTCTTGGGCTCAGTCTCTGCCCTTCATGAGATTAGAAGTAAAGAGAGGAATGCATGACTACCCACCCCAGTTGGTTCAAGTCTCCAGGTTTGCCAAGGTTCACAGGTCACAGTGCAGACACCAGAGAATCGGGACACAGCTGATGGTCAACCAGTGTAAAAGAGGAGACGAGTCTCAGAAGGTAGGCTCAGCACAGAGTGGAGACAGTGATGTGTGAATGCAGGGAGGGGCCGACCCCTGAAGCCAGTCTAAGAATAATCCAGGAAAACAAGGCTTGTAGTATTACCTGTAAAGATCAGAAGCAAAATAAAAAACAATGGAATCAGGAAGAAGAGAGAGTGGGGAAGAGAAAAGAGAAGAAAAGAAAAGAAAGGAGAGGGATTTTGAGCTTCTTTGAATAAACGTATTTCATTTGGTCAGGCTAAGCTGTGCTTTGGAGTGTGTGTGTGTGTGTGTGTGTGTGTGTGTGTGTGTTCAAATATTAGAGGGGCAATTGAACAATGAAGATATTTCTGAGAAAGGCTAAATAAATACAAAAACAAACAGTATCAATTCTCTAAAACACCCCAGGAGAGCTTTGAAATGGTCAACGTGTGGCAAGGAGTGATGCTCAGGGAGAAGCTGATCTAATCGTGAAGACGACTGGGCTATGCCAGAGTCTGTGAAAATCCCATCAGTGGAGGACCAGGTATTAATGACTTCATTCTGGTGCCATTTTCAAAGGTAGAGCTTTGGGGAAAATAATTGGCTCAGGAGGGCTCTGATGTCATCAGCGGATGTTCATTGGTGGGCTCATCATTGAATGACCTATTGGGAAGTAGTGGAAAGTAGAAATTGGGGACTGACTGAAGGACGTGGGTCATTAGTAGTGTGCCTCTGAAGGGTATGTCTCATCCACAGCATCTTCTCTCTGTCTTCCTCTACTTCCAATCTGCCGTGAGGTGAGCAGCTTTGTCGTATGGACACCATGCACAGTGAGCTCAGCCTCAAGTCAGGCTCAAAGGCGTGGGGCCAAGTGATCATGAATAGAAACTTCTGGAACCATGCACTGGAATAAATCTTCCCTCCTCTAAGTCCTTTCTTTCAGGTATTTGTGAGAGAAGTGGGAGACTGGCTAGCAAGATTAGTGTTAAATGAGCAACCAGAGCCATCTGGACTTCACTTGGATCACTCTAGCTCCCTGGGTGTCTGATGAATCTCAGATATCCACAACAGACAGAAAGGGACAACAGTTGGGTGTAGATAAATAGAGGTGAGGAGAAAGAGTTGGGAGATGCTGGGACCAGAGGAGCAGTAGCGTTTGGTGATAAATAAGGGCAAAGTATATGGCGGTGCAGAAAAGCATGACATCAAAGCCTCTAGTTTGAGCCTTAAGTCATCGAGGGTTCCAGTCATGAGATGGGCAGAGCAGGAAGTGTGGATAGGGGTCACTCAGACATAAAAGTTAAGTATGAGGGGGGCTGAGGGAACTCTGAAAGTCAGAGGATCAAGGGCTAAAAAGCATCACCTGGGAGATTCAAGTAGGGAAGCTCTGGAACACTTGCTGTAGCTGGGCAGAGCTGGAGAGAAATCAGGTCTGCAGTTGACCAGGGTATGGAGATGGAGGTGGGAAAATAAAGACTGATTAGAAGCATAGCTTTGATTTGAATCTGTACCATCCCTCTGGGCTCATGCTTAGCCCCAGATACTGGGACTATTTGTGTAGGTCTTTCAAACCAGGAGGTAGGGTAGAGGTTAGGGAAGTAGTTTTTCCCCAATTGCATGGAGCTTGTACCACAAACTCAACCTTTAAAATTCTATGTATACTAAGAGATTATTATGGTCTGTGTATATTAATGCTTGAAATTACTACACTGGCAATTATTTCTTAACTAGCCTCTTCTCAAATAACCAAGCAGAGACCTTATAATATTCCAAAGGCTTAGTTAGGCCTTAGCTGGGCAGACTTTCAGCTAGTTCATTTAAATTAACCTGACCACCTAGCCCCATCCAGCATGTGGCTAGTTATACCTTTTCTAGGCCTGTGATCAAGTCCATCTCCTCCTATGTCTCCTGGGCAAAAGGGCCTTTCTTCTTCTTCCTAGAATTCCTCTGTCCTTCTCAGGAAGTCCCACATTCCATTTTCTGTCCAGCTGATTGGTCATCAAGTTTGCATTAAAGCCAATCAAAGAATGCCTTAGGTAGGCAAGGAAAAACAGAGACACAATTTCACACAGCATACTCCAACAATTATGAAACCTCCTCCCCCTCAAATCCTGCTCCTTTAGATTGTTTCTGTCAGGTTGTTTTGGTGACAAAAAGAGTTACTACCACAAGTTCTTAAGATACCTGACTATGATGGAAATAAAAGAGGGATATAACAAGAGGGGAGCGTGCAGCCAAATCTGACCACACTGTTACAGCTCTGGTCCCTTTGTGTAAGGTTACAGAGCTGTGTGTGTATGTGTGTGTGTGTGCGTGCGTGCGTGCGTTTGTATGTATACGCACTACAGCTAAGTCTCAACCAGCATAAGACTGGAAATACTAAATAAAATTGCACTAACCTCAGCATGTACAGACCTCTTCTTGTTATTATTCCCTAAATATGGTTCAGCAACTATTTATGTAGTATTTGTAGCATATTAGGCATTAGATGTAATATAGAATGATTTCAAGTCTACAGAAGGATATGTGCTATATACATATATGATACCATTTCGTGCATAGGTTGGGAGCACCTGTAGATTTAAGGATCTGAGATTAAACCTTGTGGGTATCAAGGGATAACTGTACTTGTTTCCATGACTCAGACCTTGACCTTGGACACCAGGGTTCCTTTCTATACACCGAGAGTCTTGAACGGGAGCTTTATTTGAACTATCTTTTAGACACAATTGAAAACTGTCGAGTGGGTTTTGTCCAGCTCAGACTTACAATTGCATATGTGTACCAAACTGGTACCGACATAAAGAACAGATATGGGGGCAGGGGTGAGTAGGAGACAGAAATGAGGACCTATGAAAGCAGCTGAATTCACCCACCTGTTCTGTGGTGGTATCTTCCAATATGATGTCAGCTGTGGAGCCCACAGAACAGCCATCTTCAAGATATACTTTCAATATTTATTGTTGCTAGACTGGCTGCCCAAGTTTTCGGACTTGAAAATTAGATAAGTGGGATTGTCATTTTCTTAATCATACAAGCAGGACAAGAGCAAAATGAGGAAGTCAACTCAAGTCTGAAATGATGATTGTAATTAGTCAGCTTCAGCTGTGAAGTTGACACAAATCCAGAGGGAACCTTAACTGAGGAATTGTCTTGTTCAGAAGTAGTCTCTCATCATGGCCATGAGGCCTGGAGATCACAATTAATTATACATGTAGGAGGGCCCAGACCACTATGAGCACTGCCGTCCCTAAGCAAGTGAGCCTGAGCTATATAAGAAAGCTAGCTGAGCAAGCAAGGGAAAGCAAGCCACTAAGCAGCATCCCTGCATCTCTACTTCAGTTCCTACCTCCAGGTCCCTAGTATGAGCTCCTGGTCTGACTTCCTTCCATGAGGAACTATACTCTGTCATCTGAAATAAACCTTTCATTCCCCTAGATTGCTTTTAGTCATGGTGTTATCATAAATTAGAGCAGGGGTTATTAGACACATTTACTGGAAAGACTGATGATATACATATCTCCATGCTTCAAGACAGAAATGAGGACCTATGAAAGAAGCAGCTGAATTCACCCACCTGTTCTGTGGTGGTATCTTCCAATATGATGTCAGCTGTGGAGCCCACAGAACAGCCATCTTCAAGATATATTTTCAATATTTATTGTTGCTAGACTGGCTGCCCAAGTTTTCAGACTTGAAAATTCTGAAATTTTATTTCTCCTGTGTGGTGAGTACACCAACATGGGCATCCATTAGGAACAGCTTCTGCACAGTGAATCTAGGATCAGGTCCTTGCTGATCAGGTCTTCTACTTAGAGCCACATTGAGCAGATAAAGAGAAAGAGTGTAAGATGCTAGGAAAGAATCAGTAATTTGCCCAAACGCAAGGGGGTGTTGAGCATAGGAAAGGGGAGCTAGCCACATCCTGGAGACAAGGGCACTACAGAAAACAGATATATGTTCATCCAGGGCAAATCATTCTTGCCATACATACAATTCAAAATGAGGGTGGCCGAGTTGATTGCAGGGATGGGATTCAGGGACAAGATGGAGGCTGGAAGTTTGAAGTTGGGAGTTGGGTGTCATGGAAAGCTGTGGAGACTGGCTTGGACCATTAGGGTAGAAGATGGCAATCTGTATGTTACAACAATGGCTTTTCCTGTCGCAGTTCTATCACAGACAAGCCAGACTCCTTTGTTTAGGTATCACAATCTCCTTCACACCCCTGTGACACCATTTTCCTGAAAAAAGTACAGCTAGCACTCTCATGTATGTCTGTCTGCCCACCCACCCTCAGACACGCCATCACGGGCTACATTGGGGTGTTTCTATCAATGATGAGTTACATTCTTGACAATCTTCTAGTAAGGTTGTAAGGCCATGGAATTCCTAACACCTACAGTTCGGTGCTCACTTTTGTGGTAAAGCTGTAATAAATAGACTTGCTTAAATTTGCTTAAGTACATATGCATCTCCAACAGTGTTACAGTGCCTATGGCATTCAGTGAAGCAACGTGTTGCAGGTTTGAAGGAGCAGTGGGCTACAGAAACCCTGTAGCCTCTATGAGTAGGACACTAGAACATCTAGGTTCACAGTAAATACATCTATGACTTTTGAACAATGAAAGAGCTACCTAATAGCATATTGTCTAGAAGGTATGTGCATTGTGGAGTAATACCTGGCTGTGTGTACATGCGCACAGGTCTAATGAACATCTTTATAAGCACTTACCTGGGCTATTAAAATCAGTCCTTTTAGATTACAAAATTGGGATTCTATTACATATAATGTTAGAATTTCTTTAATTTAAGACATATATTACCCCCACATCCTCTCCTTTCTGAATTTAGTAGTCACATTGTTATCCTGTTGTGTGGTTTCATCAAAGAAAAAGCCATGAAATTCTATATTATCTCCATTGGCTTCTCCTTTGCCATTGGGGTAATGACTTCATACACTACTCTCAAGCATCAGTATCCCATCTGCAGGTCAAAAATCCCACAACAGAAATGGCTAGGTCAAAGGGTGTGTGTAATTGATTATTTTGGATAGTTAGTAAAAATGTTGTGACAATATGCCCTCCCACCAACGCTCTATGAGAGACTTTATATTTATTACTATATTAGTTATATAATTTTTTGAATGTGAAAATGGCTTGATGATGATGATACAGAAATATATTTATCAATAAATTGGGTACTGGTTATTTTGTGTATGTAATTTTGACTTTGAATCCTTTAGAACAATTCTCATTTGACTTAAAGCAATTCTTTATGGTATACATTCTACATATCTGAGTTCGGTTAAAGTAGTATTGGATGGCTCATATAAAATCACATTGATGGATTACCTTGCACTGTATTTCAACGTGATGCACACAGGTCTATTAAATATATATAATATGATGAATGAAATGTTTTCTATTTAAAACACTTCCCACACTTCTCCGAAGTCTTGTTACAATGTGATTTTTGTATCATGGCTCTTAGAACTTTTTTTTCTTGAAGCTAGATCTTTATTTAAAAAAGCTGTGCTGTTCATGTTATGAATAGGCGTCATAATTATCTAACACAACTACTCCAAAAAAATCAAATTTGTAATTAGCTGGGCCAGCTGATTGGTAAGGCTTCCTGGATGCTGCTCTTTAATGTTGGACATTTTCTTTGTGCTTGAAGGATTTGTTTGTGTGTTTCCTATGTGTGATGAGAGCTTTTCCGTAATTGGCTCCTGAGGGACGTCGGATTCCAATAGTTAAAGAATAATTACTGCTTATGAAAAGCGGAATGGCCTCAGCTTCCTTTTGTTGTGGTTTAATTGTATGCAACAAGTCCAGGAGGTGTCTCATCTTGAATTGTGATAGTGAAGATGTAGCTTGCATTTAAAAAAAAAATATGAATTTGGCAAAATGGCAAATTGGCATAATTCTTAAAGCAAGCAAGCAAATCATCCCATTAAAACAGGCTGTGTGTTGTTTCATTAGTTTGTAATTTTGATTACAAATTAAACTGTGCCAGAGTGAGAAGTCTCAAGGTTAGAAAGGCAGGGAGATGGCACAGGATGAAAAAGTTTCACCCAGAGCTGTCGGTAGTGGAATGCAACTGTAACAGACTGCTAATTAGTGCCAACCACAAGAGAAGAGGGGAGTGACAGGCCAGCTCTGGAACATCTTACAGACTGGGGCTGAACTGAGAATACAACACAACAGAAAGAATATATTTCTTAGCTTTGAAAAACCAGATTTTGTTGGGGTAAAGTCTTAAAGATTATTTATTTATTTTATGTCTATGAGTGTCCTATCTGTACACACACCTGCACACCAAAGAAGGTATCAGATCCCATTATAGGTGATTGTGAGCTGCCATGTGGTTGCTGGGAATTGAACTCAGAACCTTTGGAAGAGCAGCCGGTGCTCTTAACTATTCCCTGATCCATCTCTCTAGCCCTGGGGTAATGTTTTAAATCAAATTATCAAGATTTTGTTTTCTCCAAGAAAATGTGAAAGATAAAAGATATCACTTCTCAGAATAAGGTGAGATCTTAATGCTGCAAGGTGACTAGAGGGATGTGGCCAGCTAGCCTTACCAGCTCAGGTGCTGATCTGTCCTGCACAGCCTTATCTCTGGATTGGTTGCAACTTGCCTTGTGGGATCATGGCCTCCCTCCAGTGTGTGCTCTCTGGATGATGAATGAAGAAGCAAAGGCCAGGCTGAACCACCGGAAGAAACAGGTTTCTGCAAGTCTCCAGTCCACCAAATTTTCCCACATCCAAAAGGTCATGTGGCCTGACCTCTCATGCGGTGCGTCAGGAGTATGCTGTTTTGATCCAAGAAGGGATGAAAATATGGGTCATGGCATCACTCAGGTCACCCCCAGAACATGTGTTTATCCATGGTTGAGGTTATTAATCCACCAATAGGAATTAAGAGGAACAACTGTATGAGGTTTTACTCTGTGGCTTTGGCTGCATTAGGCCACACTTAACCTGAAAAGTGTGAAGGAAAGAGTTTAAAATTACAGGGCATGCAGCACCAAGGGGCTTATTCAGAAATGGAAACATACTAAAGAGGATTTCCTGAACATTCTGGAGTTTTCTAGTTCTGTGGATACGGTCTTAATTTTCTTGACTGAACCTGGGGCAGAAAATAGCAGCAGATTCTCAAAATATTAAAAAGAATAACTGTTTTTTAGCACTCTTATCACATTTTAAAGAGAAAAACTGTTATGCACACTCGTCTACTCCAGTCACATCCAAAATATCGGGGATAAAATCCTGATAAAGGATAAGAGGCAATAAGACTTCAAAAGGAGATCTGTGCCTCCTGGATTTCAGACAGTTGCTGGTATCTCCTAACTCAGACGTGTTCCAGATCAGTCTTTCCAATCGTCAACACGCCCTCATAATTAGGCATAAAGCTACCCCAAGAAATGATTTGTAAATGGTTAAGATTGGGCATTGTCTCCTGGCCGACACAATGTTTCCAACTATCCTTGTTTAATGTTTTACATACTAGAGAGTAATTGAAGGGTTTCTCTCACTCTAGGACATTAGCTAAAAGGGTTTGGTCGGGATTCCCCTCTGCCTGCCTCCAGCAAGAACCAGAGAATTGGCATAAGAATACCTCAACAGGGAGGGCTCCACCCCTCTTCCTCCTGCTTCACACCTAGCTACCAGACCCTGCTGACCTTGGTGTGGGGGGTTGCTTGTCTACGTGACTTCAGTCTAGCAGAAGGACTGGGAGAAGAAGAAGGACTTGGACTCACAGAAGGACTAGCACTAGAACTTAGATGGGCTAGGACTCAGATTCATGCATCCGCATTCCCCCGGGCCCAGAGTGCTTGGGCCTGGGGGATACAGCACCAGTTCAGAGGAGATAGCTGCTGCTTTAGACCCAGTATGTTTTAGATAGCCTCAGATGTACCTCAACTATTGAGCTGCCAGATTTACCATCTCTCTTTTGCAATGACTGTAAAAGTCTGATGCCATTTCTAAGAAATACATTTAGATCTTATACTTCACGTGTTGTCTCTGCTGTCATTTCTTCGCCTACGCCTTGTCGACCTGACTAGGACCCCCGTTTCTCCCGCGGGTGGAGGGAGGCCCAGATCGGCTGGCCCGCAGCAAAAAACAAAAACAAAAACAAAAACAAAACAACAGAACAGGAAAGCACAAGGCAAGTCTCTTAATTCAAGCTCTTCCCAGCCCTGTTGTGAAAGCAGTCTCAAAAGCTGCTTTGAGCCGCTGAAATATTCCAGATGAGGAGACTAGGGGGAGATGAGTCACCCATCTTTTTAATTTGAATATACAAGTCTACTGTAATAGTTGCCCTATTTTAAATTATCACCCTGTGAGATGAAGGACACTGGGCCCAACAATGATCACCTTCACCTGCAAGAACTTCCACCCATGGCTCTAGAGTGGAAGAGTCATCCACTCATCGCTAACGGGGGCCTCATGGTACACATCCATGGCTGTTTGAGATGGGTGAGGAGAGAAGAGCTATCTTCCTCTGTGCAGAGAGTCTCTAAGGTGACATGGATGGTCTGTGCCGTAGAGCCAACAAAGCCGAACTGTCTACAAAGTCCCAGCTGGACAGAGGTACCCAGTCAAAGCATCACAGAGTATCTTGGTGAATACAGGGGCTTCTCTGCCATGCCTTATGGTTCTCAGAACAAGGGAAGAATGAGGCAAATGGCTGTCAGTGCCAGGACTGTTTGCCACATGGGCGGCAGTTGGCAGCCAATCCAAAAAAGAGACTCTCCTTAGACAGCGGTTCCTAAGGAGAATTAGAGTTGGCTTGTTTGCTGCTGTTGAAGTGGGGTCTTACGTAGACCGGGCTGGGAGGACAAGAATGTACCACCACACTAGCTTAAAGTTTTCTTTTAACATAATTTGCTAAATCTGTATCTAGTTTTTCTTGTAGGAGAAAAAGGCAGCATTCCAAAAACAAACGAACAAACCCAACCCTACATTTATTTATTACGTGTGTGTGTGTGTGTGTGTGTGTGTGTGTGTGTGTGTGTGTGTACTCCCTTCAACACATGGGTCCAGGAGATCAAACTCAGGGCATCATGGTTAGCAGCAAGTGCCTTTACCAACTAAGCCATCTCTCCGGCTCATATTTACTTTAAGATCAGGGGACAGGCAGAGGGAGGAGGATGTCAAGTTTGGGGCTAGTTTGGGCTATATAGTGAGTTTCAGGTCCACCGAGGCATCATGGAGAGACTCTGGGTTTCACAAACCAAAATAAAAAGTGAAAGATAAAATAGTTAAGGAGGTCAATCTGAATATCAAGCTACACAATGAGAATATCTGTCCTATGTAATGACTGGTAAAGGTACAATTCCACATGTATGTATATTTTTCAAAAATCTGAAAACTCCTTTAGACTTTCCAATGGAGGCACAGCCTCTCGATTATTTCTGCGAGCATGTCATCATTGCTTTAACCAAGCTTCTCTGGAGACAGATTTGGTGAGAGGATAATCGGTCTGAAGCCATTTTAGAATTTGGTTTGTATGAAAGATGGGATTCCCTATCTGTATTGACTGGACTGATAACCACTGTAACTCGCCCCATTGTCTTTCTCTAATGGGAGGGGTCCCAGGGTTTGTCCAATCACAAGTAAACATGGTAAACTCAGTTTAATGAGGTTCCACCTCCTGCGCCTCTTGCTGCTCCTTCTGGGTTAACCTCAATTATAGCCTGGGTCTTTGGAAACAGTGGGTAATCTTGCAGGAATGTGTTGTCCCCCTTCACCACCACCTCGGGGAAGATTTGCCTCTTTGGTGCTCAAAGCCATTCCTCAAGCACACCAGTCTTAAAATCTTCACATAGTTGGCCTCCTGCAGAACCTATATAAATGCACCCTCCTTTGTAATGCTAAAATATAAGCTTTGTTTTTTCAGGCGCTTAGGAGGGACACTTACCTTAATCCTCTTAGTCTGTGTGCCTTGAAGTGATAGTGCTAGGGCAGTTTCAAGTTTCAAGGAGCCAGCTCTCCCTCCAAGGGGTTTGAATGACCTCTTCTGGGATTCCTACCCTATGGCCCTTGTGGGAGGCACTTACAAAGATTTTTAGCTCCCATTATTGCTCTGGACTCGGAGGTCTAGCAAAAGGGACTTTTGGCAAAATGAGAAAGAAGAGAAGAGAGGAGAGGAGAGGAGAGGAGAGGAGAGGAGAGGAGAGGAGAGGAGAGGAGGGGAGAGGAGAGGAGAGGAGAGGAGAAGAAGGAGAAGGGACTCACACGACAATATTTTGTTTCTACTCTTCTCCCCCACCCCCCACTCGCAGGAGTGCCTTTTAAACACAAATACCTTTGCAGCTTTGGGTAGGATGTTCTATCTTTTACAGTTCTGTGGTCCTGTTTATTTTAGTAAAATGTGAGCATTTCCTAACAACCAGGTGTTGTTAGCAAGACTCATACATCTTGATACTGGTCCACAAATGGGGAACCCTCTGCAAGCTACCCTTACTAAAGATTCTCTTCTTCCAGAAGCATCTATCTAGTAAGCACCAGCCACTGCCCAGAAGGCAGTGAAAGGCACAGAGATGTGGAGAGGAACTCAGAGAGCAATGTCAGCATGCTTGTGTTTGGTTGAAAGACCCCTTCTGGCTATAATTTGGGATTTAATGAAACTCAATAATTATTATTATTTTTTGTGTTGGTTTTTTGTTTGTTTGTTTTTTTGTTTTTTGGGGTTTTTTTGTTTGTTTTGTTTTGTTTTGTTTTGAGACAGGGTTTCTCTGTATAGCCCTGGCTGTCCTGGAACTCACTCTGTAGACCAGGCTGGCCCCGAACTCAGAAATCCACCTGCCTCTGCCTCCCAAGTGCTGGGATTAAAGGCGTGCGCCACCACCGCCCGGATCACTTAATAATTATTGAAGTATCTTCCTGTGATCTAATGTGATTTCTCCTGAAACCCTCAACATAGATAGGCTTATACCTGCACCATCATCTCTCAGATCAGTTTGCGGAAAAGATGGAAAATAGGTCTCTCTCTTTTTTTATTTTTTATTTTTAATGTGTTCACCATTGCTCTCTTCAGACATACCAGAAGAGGGCATCAGACCCCGTTGCGAGTGGTTGTGAGTCACCATGTGGTTGCTGGGAATTGAACTCAGGACCTCTGGAAGAACAATCAGTGCTCTTAGCCACTGAGCCATGTCCCCAGCCCCAGGTCTGGGAAGATCATTTTAAAATGATCCCCAGATAACTACAGCCACTGGACTAAAATACTGGCTAGCCCCAGTGCTCCCTAGTGTCTGAGAGAAATGATGTGAGGCCAGACTTGCTGGTCTGTGGGGCAACTTCCAGTCACAGGCCCTGGATCTTCTCTTAATCTTGAGATGAGCAGGAGAGCATGTGCTCATACAGCTAGCTGGGCATCCAACACCTAGCTGGCCAGCTATTCCATTCCATTCCTTTGACTCATGATGATTTGTGGGCACTTTACTAATCTGATCCTAGGAGGACAATGTCTGTCTTTTATGGGAGATAGCTAAAAAATAAACACTCTCTTTGCTCAGATTCTGTTGAGTGAAAATAACCATGTTCAACATCGGTTTTGTTCAGATCAAACATGGGGTGTTGGGGGCAGGGCGAGGACCTAGACCCAGGGCTACTCAATCAAAACACAGTGGCTGAGCAGTCCAGAAGCACATATAAACTGGAACAATTCTCGGGCAGCCTCAATAAGAGGCTCCGACTAATCCTAGGCCTGTTGAGTAATCCAAAACCTATCCTGTAAAACAGCTCTGGCTACACGCCGAGTGAGGACTAGAAGACCCTTCTACCAACAACCCTAGTGGAACTCATTTGGGTATATATTAGATGGAGAACTAATTGGGAAGAGACACGAGATTAATTAATTAGTCGGGTGGTAGAAGCAGTAAGCAGGGACAGGGTGAATAGGATCAAAATATATTTTGCACATATATGAATATGTCAAAATGAAATCCATTGCTATGTATTAGAATTAGAATTAGAGAAATAATAAGGGAGAGCCTGTGCAGATGAGGGGCTAGAACTGTGAAGTTTTATGGAAAATGCTAGTCCTCTGTCTAGACCCTCCAACTGATCATCCTTGAGAGTCCCCAAGCTGTGATGAAGCCTGCTTGAATTCGAAGAACAGAGGCACATTCTTATCAGAAACAGAGAAAGGAGGCCCACTCTACCACAAGAAGAAGGAGGAGTTGTGCAGATAGACCTCAAGCCTGAGTCTGTTAATTGCAAGCTGTTTGATGTCAACAAGCTCTTTAGAGATTTAATCTACAGTATGCTAATAAGAGTAACTGCATAGGTAGCTACAGCAATAAATGAGATAATACATGTAAAACACTTAGCATAATAATTGCGCACAGTAATTATCCGTTTAACCTTCCTTCCATTTCTTGACCTCATTCTGCCTCTTAGATGCTATCTCCCTCTTTCACCTCACATGGAGGTGTTTCAAATGTACCTTTCCATCACCCACCCTTCTAAAGTCTCTGCAGTAGGCACATCTATTGGTCACTGGGCTTAGGTCTCCGGGCCTCGGTTTACCTGTCTGAAGAGAAGAACTGTCTGGAGGAAAAAGTGTGGTAGGGATAGATGTCCATCAAGGGTGCTTCTGTGAGTCTGTGAACCCAGGCGCTTGACAACAAAATTGTGAAAAATTCTCAGAAAATGCCTTGCATGTGCATTGTTCCATCAATAGCTTTCTTAGTTGCAGATTTATTCTTTGCGCATGTGCATTTGTGTGTGTGTGTGTGTGTGTGTGTGTGCTTGCACAAGCATGCACAAGTGCTTGTGTGTGCATGTGGATACCTGAGAGGCTAGAAAAGGTCATAAGATCTCCAGGAGCTGGAGCTATGGCTGGTTGTGAGCTATCTGATATGGATGCTGGGAACTAAGCTTAGGTCCTATGCAAGAACAACAGAGGCTCTTAATTGCTGAGCCATATCTCTCCAGCCCCTATAGCACTAGTGTTATCAGTGTGCTCCACATTATTTCCCTCCATCCATCTGTGAGGAATTTGAGGTGCGACTCCACCCACATGGATGTGGCCATGAATCAGAATGACTTCTACTGGACACTTTTGCAATTTTACTGTAAATGTCATCAACTGGTAAGAACAGTCTTTTGAAGTTTGTAACCTACAAGATAAATTGCATTTTTAAAATACCCAAGGAGTCCTTCCGTTCACCTCCTGGCACCCCAGTTCTTTGATGCATGTAATTCTTTAGACTTTGGCCCAACTCTCATCTCTTGGCAAATGACCAACTAGCAGATTCCAAGCAATATTCCAAATGTACTCAGCTAAAACAAATCAAGTCCGACAGTTGTCACAGAAGCATTTAACCAAAATTACTTCAACATTTTAACAACGCTTGACGTTTGCAGGGATGTCTTTGAAGTCCAGAGCTCCCAAAATATTTAGTGTTAACAGTTCTAGACAGGTGTTTTGCCGAAGACATGTAAAGATGTGTTGAGTGAGGATTATTATTTTGCAACGAGTTTAGCCTCTGGAAAAATATTTATGTCTTAATTGGATGGAATTCCACCTGTCATTTTATCAAACATGTTGCTTGGGGTCCGTTTTGCTTAGAGTCCAAGAAAAATGAAAGTGTTTTAGCTGAGGGAGTTAATGCGACACATGTTTGGGCTTTTTTGGAATGGCTGCATTTGTTTGGTGGTAATTCTGAGAGAGTGTTTTAGCAATTTGAACCAGACTTTGCAATTAGAAGATACAGAATTGGATCTGAAAGAGCAGCTTAAAGGGAGAAGTGTGAGTGTCATATGCATGCACACCACGTGTCAGAGCCCCTTTAGGAAGTCAAAGGTACAGACCTCAAACATGGCTTGTCATTGCAGAGGGAATGGAAAGAGAGTCCATCCGCTGGCTAGAGGCAGCTATCTATTTCAGAAATTAGTTGCCTTAATATGCGAGGTGTGGCCAGGCAGTGGTGGTGCATGCCTTTAATCCCAGCACTTGGAGGCAGAGGCAGGTGGATTTCTGAGTTCGAGGACAGCCTGGTCTACAGAGTGAGTTCTAAGACAGCCAGGGCTACACAGAGAAACTGTCTCCAAAAACAAAAACAAAAGAAAAAGAAAAAGAAAAAAGTGAGGTACTGGGGAAGAGGTACCCTTTCTTCTGTCTCCCTCACTTCACTTCATCATCATCATCATCATCATCATCATCACCAGCAGCAGCATTGCCTTCTTCCCATCCATAAACGTTTGCCTTAAAGTTCTTTCTCAACAAAGAAAACTGAGGTTAGGAAACAAACTTGAGCCGCTTCTGATTCTATCTTTAGGTCAGAGCAAAGAAACCTCCTGCCTTGCTCAGATAAGTTCTCCACTTGGAGATTAAGGAAGACTACCAAAGCATTGGCTTTGGGTTGCATTTGGCCCATCCCTGAGGGCTGAGGAGGCAGTGTCCATGCCCGAAACATGTTTCTTACTTGTGTCAGTGTGTCATCCCTTGACCCTTTGGTTTCAGGCTTGCTGTCGTTCCAATGATAGGGCCCTAATGAGAGACGTGAGCACAGGTGTTTGGAGGAGGGGAGAGGAGACCATTAGGGGCAGTTTTGGAACATTTGGTTTTGAGTGGTGGTCTTAGTTATAACAAACTGTAATTAAATCACAGAAGCCATGATTGGATGAAGAGAGTTTGCTATAATGTGAAGCTGCAGTGTTCCCCATAGGCTTGTGATTGAATGCTTGGCCCCAGGATAATGGTACTGTTTTGCGGGTGCTGTGCACCCTTTAGGAAGTGGGGCCTCATTGCTGGGAGTGGGGTTCCACTCTCTTGTGCTCTCTCTGTTTCTTGGCTCACCATGATGTGGGGGGAGATCTCACCATAGTCTCCCTACCAGGAACTCCACTATGACCTTCACATCACTATGGCGAACTGAAATGCTGGACACAGTGAGTGAGCAAGAGTCCTCCCTTCAGTTGCTTCTGTCCAGTATTCTGGTTGGAGCAAGGCCAAAGCAATGAATGCAAGGTTCTAAAGAAACAGAGGGAAATGCAAACTGCCTTAGTGTTTCCACTTTCTGCCTCACTGATTCCCATTCCCACCCACCCGCTCTCTGGCGCCTTTGCACAATGCATACATACTCCCACACCTTCCCCTATTCGCCAAGGGGAGAGAACACTAAGACACAAGGTTTCATTTGACGGTGAGAGAGTTCTCTTGTAGAAACAACACATGGAGTGTGTTTCGGCAGAAAGAGGGGCCCCAGGGTACCCCAGAAGGAGGCATAGGGCATCTAGGTGTGGTTAGGAGGGACGGGCAATGTTAGGACAGTGAGGAGTACCAGAGCCATAGAGCTGGCATACACAGTTCCACATTGCTTGGGGAAGGCACTGGGATCTCTGTGGGGTTGGCTGAGAAGCAGTATGGAGACAGAAAAGCTAGGTCTTGGCTTGGCTGAGGTTTTTCTCCATCCATTTTGCTCCCAGTCTCCCATGCTCTGAAATCCCTTGTTGTCTTGTGTTACTCGTCTCTACAGCAGCATCCCAGGTGCTTGTTTTGGACAAGGGGACAGTCCAGTATTTGTTCTGCCTGATGTTCCAATCAGGCTTTGAGACCAATGTTAGCATCATTCAACGTCCCATTTGAACTAGCTATCCAGGGTCATTTTTTATTTTCTCAAATAAAAACTATTCCGTAGGTAAACCAAGTCATAGCTAGGAATGTTAGTTAACTTTGCACTGTACATTTTACACACTGGCCCTTCTCCAAGCTTCTGCTTGATCTCCATGGTTTTCATATGCCAGAGCATATGGGTCTTACTACATGACATGGGAAGGGACTAAGAGGTGTGTAAAGGAAGGGGAACAGGGTGCACACAACCCCTCTGATCAGCTTCTTGCTGTGGCTGACCGTGACAGATGGAAACAGGTTTAAGAAGTTCCGAAGTTCTAAACGCTGACCTGCCTTAGTGGGACCCAACTTTACGTGCCCTGGCCATCCAAACAGGTCAGATCTCAGTGAGTAGTGTGGGCTGCTGAAGAGAGAGTCCTAGCTTCTCTTCTAACTATCGACCCTGGACTCTGGGGAGACACCTTAGTCTTTTGAAGCTTCCTTGTCTTTATGTGGAAGACTGGAAAAGTCCTTGTGAATGTGGCTTAAGATCTATAAGTTGGACTGAGTGATCAGAATGTTGTTAGACCCTTAACAAGCACTCAGAAATGCTGCTCTTTCTGAGCCTCCCTACTCCAAACTTTGATTTTTTTTTTTAATCTGAAATAAGGTCTTCCTGTGGATTGCAGGCTAGTCTCAGACTCTTGGTTCTTCTACCTTGGAGTCCAGAGTGCTGGGATTATAGGCATGGGCTTTCATACCCATCTTAAAATCTGGATGAGCTCACAAGCAGAAAACTGCATTCCTGATCTCATGTGATAAGTTAGAGTGAAAACACAGATACCCTAAAATATTGTATAATATAAGGTATGTATGAAATATCAGATTTCCTGTTTGGACTTGAATCTTATCTCCAAGATACTTATCTCCCTCTCCTTCCTCTTCTCCTTCCTCCTCCCCCTCCTCATCCCTTTCGCCTTCTCCCTTCCCCTCTTTCTGAGCAACACACACACACACACACACACACACACACACACACTACTGTAAAATCTTCAGTAATAGAATTCTTGAATACTTTTGGTCCAAGTACACTGGATATAAGCTACTCAGCCCACTATTTCTGGGCAGCAACAAAAGGGTCTAGAACGTATTCTGTCATCACACATAAAGTATGACCCAGACATGGGCACTAATGCAAGAGCTAGTGCAATGCAAACCTTGCTCTTGAGTTCTGGGGCATATGGAGTGTCTTCCTATCCTCTCTGGATCCCAGACGAAGGGTGAAGCTGAAGGGTTGCCAAGGCCACTGCCAGGAACACTGTCGTGTACCCTCTGCCTGCAGCCAGGCCTGCTGCAGTTCACACAGGAGGCTGCGACTGCTTATGGTTAGCGGTATTTGGTGGACAGTGTAAGGCTTCCCCTCACCACCAGAGGTTTTAAGGAGCGACATTTCTGATGACTGGCTTCCCGGTATGCTGGTAGCATTCCCTCCTCAGTCTGGGGTACAGCCAAGCACTCAACACATTCAGAATGCTAAACAATACAAATCTAGTAAGGTCAGGCCCTGAGACGGTTTTGCTGACATAAGACTTTTGGGCTTCGTTCAACAGACAAATTGGTTTTCTGGACAAGCCATACTGTGTGGTACATTTCTTTAGAAAGAATATTTGCAGAGAAAAATGTGCTGAGAGGCTGGGTTTTCTTCTTCAAATGACAGTCTCAAAACTAAAATTGTTAGGCAGTCATTGTTTAACTGTTTGTGAAGGGACTGTGATCGGAATGTTAGTGTTGGAAGAATCCAGACTCTTCAACCCCCCTCCAATTGTGGCTTTTTACTCTCACCCAGATGTTAGCTGAGGAATCCTGTCTTTTGGGAGCAAATCCCACGCCTGGGGAGAGGCCAGGGCCCTTCTAATCTTCTGTGGGATTCTGGAAGGAACAGAGTGGCTGCTGGCTTGTTTGCTTGGCTTCGCTCGGTTTTCATCCCGTCTCTCTCTGGGTTTTGGTTGATTCCTTTTGGTCTATGGATTCTCTGGACATTCTTCTCTCCTGGCTCCATCTCTGAGCCTCAGTTTAGCTGTAGAGCTTGGACCTCTGGATTGGCACACTGAAATGTGTATGCCGTGGCCCTTGGTGTGGAGAGAAGGCTTTGCTAAGTGTGCGAGTCAGAATTGAGGCTGATGTGTTCATCAAGACATCACACACCTTTACTTTGTACTACTGATACTACATGCTTACTTAATAATGCCTGTATATAGGGGGTGTGGAGATTAGGTAGTTGTGTGGCCAGGAGTGTTTGTCACAGAATGGTGATCTTGCTTAGAAGCCAGCCTCCCTCTTGTCCCTTCTGTATATTCGAGAAGACAGGAAAGCAAGCTGAATCACTTTGACTTCAGTGGCAATACAGTGCCCTCCTCCTGACCACTGGGATGGTTGATTGTTTACGTAATTATACAAGTAAGTATAAAAGTAATGCAGTGGTTATATAGGTAAAGAATATTTCTTTTT
>NW_022196905.1:230624341-230625957 GCF_008632895.1 Mastomys coucha | reverse complement strand
TTGGTTTTTCAAGACAGGGTTTCTCTTGTGTAGCTCTGGCTGTCCTGGAACTCACTCTGTAGATCAGGCTGGGTAAAGAATATTTCTAATAGGTAAACTAAGGACCAGAAACAAAATGTCACTTGTGCAGACAAGTGGCAGTACAAGACCCTAGTTATACAGCCAGGATGAGAAAACAGGTTCCCCAAAGACCGCATTTATGTGTGCTCTTTCCTCACTGTGTCGTGGCTCACATAATTTGAGAGTGCAGCCATTCTCAACTCAGTGTGTGCACTCAGCACTAGAAACGGAATGAAGAAAGCCAGATCTTTCTTGGTAAATCTTGACACTTGAGGACCGTGTTATGCCTATAGAGTATCAGTGCAAACTCTAGCCACACGGAGCTTGGGGGACCCATGGAGGACCAGAAGTCATGCTGGAGACAGAACACTGAGGATGCACCAGGCACTTCTCTCTCTGTTCACGGGGAACTTTATTGCAAGGCAGGTAACTCCACTCCACAGATACACACTACATGTCCGGGGGGGGGGGGGGGGGGGGGGGGGGGAGGGAGGATGGAGGGAGAGAGAGAGACAGACAGACCGACAGAGAGAGAGAGAGGGAGAAAGAGAGAGAGAGAGAGAGAGAACAGACAGTGAAAAGAGGGTTTCTGCCCTTGGGGGAACAAGAAGCAAAGGTCATCATGCATTTTCCCATGAGCCCAGGGGTCATGGAACAGAACCCTGTGTGAGATAGGCATCCACACTGTTGTGAGTGTCGGGCAGCCATTGCTGTGTCTTCCAGCAGTGGAGTCCTCACCCTGACACAGTCTATTCCTCCCCAAGATCTCCGTGCCGTGCTTGCTACTCCAGATCCTTCATCTTTCTATTGTACTTTTGCCCCTTCTCAGCTCTAGTGTCTGAGTCTGGGGAACCTGCTGTCTGCATCTATACTTCCACTTGCAGGTCATTCCTGCTCATGGTCACTCAGGAGTCTCTTCGTCTCGGGATGAGGATGCAATGCCCTCCACTCTGCATCTTTTCTCCCACCTGCCAAAGCCTACCACCTGCCTATCTTGTGCTGCCACACCTCGGTGTGGCTTCTGGCACTTCATGGTGTGGTTTGCAAAGAAATGTTCCTATGCCTCAGAAAAACATCATAGGTCGTCTGTCTTCTGATTGCTGGCAACAAATAAAAGAAGAGCCTAGTTTGTGATAAATGATGAAAACACTTGTTAAATAAAAGAACTCATTTGGATCAGATGAGAGGAGAGCCATGTTTTTTTTCTTTTTATTTATTTATTTTTATTTAAACTTTTATTGCATTATGATGAGAAAAGTTACATGATTTCAATTTAACTGAATTTGTTAACATTTAAAAACATATTTTAAGTAAATAGAATTAAATCACATTCTTGTTTCCCTTTTGTACCCCCACTCCTCCCAGAGACCCCCCTTCAATACCTACAATATCTTTTTTGTCATATTCCTTAAAATTTATAAAATATTATAACAATAAAAATAAGTATTATAAAAGTTGTTTATATAAAACAACAATCAATTTAACAGTTTATGTAGATGCTCGTTTACAGCAATAGTGAAAATACATTTTTCTCAATATAAATTTTAAATAACTCC
>NW_022196905.1:230622722-230622968 GCF_008632895.1 Mastomys coucha | reverse complement strand
TCTCCAATTACCAAATTAGAGAGACCATTGGATGACAATCAACAAATTTTTAATTCCTCATATTATTGAATTTCAGTCGATTAGGATATGTTGGTAACATTAATTTTCATATTGATATATTAAGAAAAAGTAATTGTCACTTCCTGTTGTTTCTGTTCTAAGAGGTGGAATTAGGTTTGGTGGATTTGTTGAAAGATTATTTTCTTGCTTCTTCTAGGGTGTAGTTTTGCTCCTTATGTTGATGTT
>NW_022196905.1:230603532-230621808 GCF_008632895.1 Mastomys coucha | reverse complement strand
TCACCTGTTTGATTGTGTTTTCCTGTAGTTCTTTAAAGGATTTTTGTGTTTCCTCTTGAAGGGCTTCTGGCTGTGTTCTCCTGTATTTCTTTGAGGGTGCTATTATGTCTTTCTTAAAGTCCTGTATCATCACCATGAGAAGTGATTTTATATCTGAATCTTGCTTTTCCGGTGTGATGGTGTGTCAAGGACTTGCTATGGTGGGAGAATTGGATTCGGATGATGCCAAGTGTCCTTGGTTTGTATTGTTTATTTTCTTACCCTTGCCCCCTGCCATCTGGTTATCTCTAGTGCTACCTGCCCTTGCTAAATCTGACTGGAGCCTGTCCTTCCTGTGATCCTGGTTGTGTCTGAACTCCTCAGAGTCAACCTGTCTCTGTGATCCTGAGATTCTGGGATCCTGTGATCCTAGGCTTGTTAGATCACCTGGGAGTGGGGCTTCCTCTGTGTGTTGTGGGACTGGCTGCGGAGCTTGTGCCCAAGGTCTGCTCAGGACACCAGCCCTGACAGACCGGTAGCAAGAGCCATGTTTGAAGTGGAATATTCTTTCAATTTTTTATGGGGCTTCAGGAGTGTGGTGTGCCTTAGAAGAATGTGTATCATGTGTGTTCTGGGTGGCAAGTGATGGAGTGAATGCTTGCTAACTTGAGAGGAAAAAGAATCTGTTGGAAACAGCGTACAGACTACAGCTTCCACACCGTGCTTGAAAGCTATGGGTGCAAACTGGAGGCAAGCATCCCGCAAAGGGACAAGATCGAGGGCATGGCAGTGGACAACCTGAAGACAGCCAGCTGCAAGGCTCCGCTGGGCCATCCCAGGTGACACTCTCACTTCACTGCTGCTCGGCTTTCACTCCATCTTGAATTCCCTCTGGTCAAAAGCCAGGTCCAGATGGAGGAACCTGAATGGCTGGTCTGGTATTTATGGACAGGTATTTCTGTCACAGGTATTTCTGGGAGGAAGAGGTGAACGTTCTTTTTCACCATGGCTTGTTTCTTCCTTTCGCCAATGGCTCAGAAGGCTGGCATCACTTTCTACACAAGCCTGCCTTAAAGCTAGTAGAGATGACAGCGGAGACAGTGGAGACCTGGGAAGAAGGGCATGCTGGGAAGGCATCCTGGCCGCATTTAACAGCCAGGTGAGGACACTCAGGGAGAAGAGTGGAGAGGGCTGAGCTGCAGAGGGGAAGAAAGAGCAGTAAGACAAGAAAGGTGACCAGTGACAATGAATTCTAGTTCCCAGGTCTGACCCACCCAGCTGTTCTTCAGGCTGTCAGTTTGTAAGGAGAATTCAGAATGTGTTTTAAATTGAGGCCAGGCAGGAAAGGCCGGCACTCCCTCTTGGCTTTCGTTCCCGAGCATCTATTCCTTTCCAAGTTGAAGGCCATGTTGGGGCATAACAGATGCCTATAAATTACACAAGGGGCTGAACTAGGGCTTCGATCAGCTTTGTTCTTATTTGAGATGAGAATTGTTGCTGGCTTATGAAAGTAGAGACATTTCAACGTCCATTTATTTGAGCATATTTGAGAGTAATTCTTCAAGATGAGATACGGTTATCAGCAAGGGAGTGAGGAAATCAGTGGGTCCCCTGAGTGGACCAGAAATGACTTTGAGTCTTTTGACGCAGGGACTGGATTTTGGGAGGGTCACTTTTGTTGCTGCGACCTAATCGCCCCCCACCCCAGCCCCCAGCCTAGTGGAGGGTGGGCGCTGCTGATGGCTATCTTCTAGGGGGCTTCTCATCCTCTCGACAAGGCAGTCTTTTGTGTCCTAGAGGAGAGGGAGCTTGAAGCACAGGGACAAGGTGTGGCTGATGGGGCCCGATAAAAGCCAGACAAAAAGCCCACTGTAGTACTGAAAGGCTCTCCAATGTAGGTCTTTAATTTCCTCCCTTGGAAGTGTTCCTCGTCTTTTCATTCCGGCCTTTATCTTAACTTCTGATCGGAGCAAAGCAGCAGCCTTTCAAATTGAACAAATAGGCTCCTCTGCTGGTGACAAGTGTACCTCATTTTCTCGCAAGCCTTCAGCAAGGTCACACCTTTTTAATTTATTTTCTGTAAGAAAAATCTAGTGGCAGGATGGAACAAGGGCCCGATCTCACTAGAGGTCATTCCTCCAGCTAGTCATAAAACAGAGCAGAATTAAAAGCTGCATGATGTCGGCCCTCACCTGCTGCACAACCCCAGGGCAGGCAAGGAGAAGATCCTGGCCAGCCTCAGGTGCTCCCCAGCCTGGTTCTGAGTGCCACTGTACCAGGCTTTTCCTCCCCTACCCTCTGCTTATCTCAGGCTCATACCCAGCCCGCTTAAACTCCCCAACACAGATGCCATGTTTCCCATGCCAATGAAGATCACCAATGGGAGTGTGGTCAACATTTCTCGTGTAAACACATGACTAGAGGAAATGCTTCTTTTAATTTATTTGAGCTTCTTGTTCCTCCTTCCTTTTTCTTGCCCCTCCCTAATATTTTCCTCTGCAGGATTTTTTTTTTGGGGGGGGAGGTCATTTAAAAGGTGGGGTGAGTAGTTTTACACTGAAATAAAGAAAAGAGTTTTGTTCTGGGCTTCAGTTATTGGAAATGTATTGAGGGGTCCCTGCCAGCTCGAGACGTATTCCCTAAGCTCTCATGGTAACTTTCTCATTCTGCCAACAAAATAATTGTCATGTGCATTTGCAAATGTAAAATACATGCATTTCTGGATGAATGCATGTGCACTTTTTCTTACAGACAGGAAAGAAAGAAGGATAATTGGTGCAAACCTTCGACTAGGTCATTTTACAAGGATTATACATTTATGCCAAAGTTTTTGTTTTGTTTTGTTTTTGTTTTTTAAGAAAAAAAACAAAACCACCTATCTTTGGGTAGAAGATGAAAAATGTGCTAGCTAGAATGGATGGCAAGTGAAATCCCTGTCCACTTACCTTCCAGACAAGATCATTGAGGACACACACAGTGTTACTTCCCAAGTGTCTCCCTGTGTTGTTTGATCCCCTTGCCCTTCCTGCATTGTCATGAGTGTTTCTCTGCTGTGTGAACACTCACGGGGCGCTGCTATTCTGTCATTTGGGCATTTGAAACTTGCTTATTTTCAGCTTGTTTCTGTTTAAAGAAAGTGTGTGTGTATGTGTGTGTGTATGTGTGTGTGTGTGTGTGTAGCTGTGTGTGTGTGTGTGTAGCTGTGTGTGTGAACACAGGTACCTAGAGAAGCTTAAAGTGTTGGTTCCCTCTGAAGCTGGGGTTGGAGGTGACTGTGAGTTCCCCAGAATGAAATCTGAACTCCAGTTCTTTGCAAGAGAAGCTTCTGTTTTTAACTCTTGAGCCATCTTTTCCCAAAATTGTGTTTTCTATTAGTGATGTCAAAATTCACTCTTAGTATGTTGATTATCAATAGTTGTTTATTGTTGCTTGGAGACATGCTATGAAGTTAAAACTGGCCTTAGTCTCTCAATGCTCTACTCCTGCTTGCAGCATGAGGGATTTCAGGCATACTGTTTCCACTTCTCTTGTGCACAGTTGCTTTTTTTTTCCTTTTTTTCTTTTTCTTTTTGGCCATTTATGAGAGTTTCGGGTTTGCATACTGATTTGAAAGTCATTGTTCATAGTTGGAAGATAGTAATGCTTTCTGGGTTATCTGCATCCTACCTACTTTGATGTAGACCTTTTGGGTTCAGTTGCTTTGGAAATCTCCACCATGTGTTTAGCTTTCCTGCCTGCCCCTCTGGTCAACCTTGAAGTCTCATTTGCATATGATCTTGGAAACATAGCTATTTAATATTCTCATTGGTTTTTTTATGCTCTTTTTTTTATTTGTAATTCTTGATTTTGAATTTATAATATCTTATAAATAAAGATATAACACCTATGTTATAAGATAGGTGTCAATATTTTTTTCTGAATAGCTCAATGATTTCACAAAAATTGATTGAAGGTATATTTCTTTTAGCAAAGATGTGAACTCTGGGTCTCTTCCACTGTCTGTTTGTTATAGTACCAGTCTGCAGTGACTTATGAGTAAGTGTGGTTTCTGTTTTCCCAGTGACCCACCATTGTTATTCTTTTTTTTTTTTTTACAAAATCTCCACTGGTCTCGACCATCCACTTAACAGAGAATCTTTTTAAATTCCTGAAGGTTAATGTTTAGCCAAACACAATGTAGTATTCTAACCAGCAAATTTTTATTCAATCTAATAGATTTTGATTGTACAAAAAAAAATGGTTTGGTTGGAACTGGTTCCAGCTAAATTGGGAAGCCCTGTCTTCGCACTGTTAGCTTTCCCAGCAGTCAACACAGTATGCCACCTTGTTCATTGTTGGAAAGTTGTGTTCCTCACTATCTTTTTTGTTTTGTTTTTGTTTTTGTTTTTTACTTGTAAGGATTAAAATTTTCCTATTACATTTATCTCTGTCTTTCTAATGTTTATTACTATACTATATTGAATGGTTAACTTGCTTTAGAGAAGATGTTGTGTGACACTGACCTCACTGTTGCTGTAGAGTGGCTAATGTTATATTACTTTAAGTTCATCTCAATCATTAAAAACAAAAATAAAAGGTATATGTTTGTGTTCCTCATACCAGGAAGCTGATGTAGGAGTTTCAGCAGTCTGAGCTTAGCTTGGGCTAGACCCTGTTTTGATAGGTAGGTAGGTAGATAGATAGATAGATAGATCAATAGATGGACAGATACAAACATACTTAGGTGATAGATACATTAAGATAGACACATACATACATACATATAGATACATAGATGCATATAGGTGATAGAGATATAGATGACAGGTACATAATTACATAGATAAACAGATACATAGATGAAAGGTAGATGATAGAATGAAAAGGCAATAAATAAACAAATAAAAACACTATGGCAAGCAGGAGTGTGGTGGCGGTCAGTACCACTCCCCAGCCATGGCAAGTCAGGGGAGCCAGCTATGATGAATGGACATCCACAATCCACCCATCTGGCCACTTCAGTGCTGGTGATTTTGATGAACTGAGGAGTGGAAGTCAGACTGTAGTATGCATGCAGATGAGGTCCTTCGAGGTGAAGGTCTGTATATGCTTGATCAAAAGGGAGAGTGTTTACTTTGGCTTATGATTCCAGAGGTATAGTCCATCAGGGTGGGGAGGCATGTGATTGGCAGGCATGGCAGCAGGCGCTAGAAAGAGACTGAGCGCTCACATCATTAGCCATAAGTGTGAAGCAGAGACTGAACTGGAAATGATGTGGGGTTCAAAACCTTCAAAGACTACCCTTCCTCCAGCAAGGTACACTTGAGACCAAGCGTTCAAAGACCTGAGCCTACAGAAACAGTTCTCATTCAGACCTCCACAATTTACCCCCTGGTTCCAATAAGCTCATGGCTACAGCATAATGCATGATGCATATAATGCAAATTTAAAAGTCCCCATAGTCTTTCACAATCTAAATACTATGTAAAAGATCAAAGTCTAGGGCCTGGAGGGATGCCTAGCTGGC
This sequence comes from Mastomys coucha, assembly GCF_008632895.1. Classification (NCBI taxonomy): domain Eukaryota; kingdom Metazoa; phylum Chordata; class Mammalia; order Rodentia; family Muridae; genus Mastomys; species Mastomys coucha. The sequence goes on along the minus strand of NW_022196905.1, from coordinate 230,616,323 downwards.
GAAGAGCATTGGTTGCTCTGCAGAGGACCTGGATTCAGTTACCAGCACTCACATGATAGATTAGAACCAACTGTATATCAGTCCTGGAGGATCTGGTGATGCCCTCTCCTGGACTCTTCAGCCATGGCACTTACATGGTGCACATAGCTAAAGTAGTTAAACATCAGACACATGGGGGGAAATCTAAAAAAAAACCTAAAAAACAAAACAAAACAAAAACCTGTCCAAGGTCTCTTCTGAGACTCAGACAATCTCTTAATTGTAGCCCCTGCAAAAACAAAACAAAAACAAAAATGCTAAACTTTATACTGTCAACATATAATAGTACCAAATATATATTTCTATTCCAAAAAGAAAGAATAGGAGCACAGTGAGGAAATACTGAATCAAAGAAAGACTGAAGTCCAGTAGGGCAAACTCCAAATCCTGCAGAGCTTAGATGGCTCCGCCCTTCCAGCTTTGCTGCCTGAGGCATATGCGTCTCCCTAGGGCTGGTTCCATTTCTTGTGTGCAGTCCTCTTTGTCGCATATTCTATGGTGCTGGCATCATCAATGTCTTGGGCATCTGCACAGCAACCCAGGCCTCACGGTCACAACTTCACACAATAGTCCTTTATAGAGTCTAACTGTCTCAGTTCTTCATCCAGGGGCCCCAGGGCCACATGCTTACTTGCGTCAGTGCCTCTCTGAAGCCACGGAGGAAGAATCCACAGGCCATTTATTCTTACATCCTTCATGGTTTTAAAGCCAACAGCCATGGACAACACGGACGAGTCCTGGTGCCAGCTGGGGATGGACCTGGCCCTCTTAATCACTTTGAAGGCAGCTTTTGTTTGCAGTTGCTTTGTAGGAGCATAAAACTCCTTGGGCTCCTCTCGCTCACAAACAAAATCTTAGCTGGGTGGAGTCTTACACTGAAGGCATCCTTGTGCTCAAACCAGGCTCCCTCTCTTTGATGATGCTAATCTTCTTAAGAATTACAACTTCAGCCAGATGTGGTGAGACGCGCCTTTAATCCTATGCTCTGGAGGCAGAGGCAGGCAGATCTCAAAGAATTTGAGGCCAATCTGAAACACCTAGTGAGTTCCAGGACAGCCATGCAATGTAGAAAGACACTGTCTCAAAACAACAAAACACCTCCCACCCCCACCCCCACACATACACACGAACTACAGCCTCTCTTCCAGCAGATGTCTAATCTGTAGCATTTAAGATTCCCAGTGTTTTTTTTTCTTCTAAACTGATATTTTGTATTTTTCTCTGCCTCCCTTGCTCTTTTTAGGTGTTCAAGTGTTATTAGGAGCTGTATTTTGTTGTCTTGGAACAGAATCAACATTAGGTTGTCTTGAAATCTCTGCCAAAGAAATCAGTTTGTTCCTTGCTAATTTCGCCTCAGGCAAGTTCTCAGGATAAGGTAAAAGGCAGTAGGCATTGACTCTAACATCACAGGAACTGCCTCTAGTCTCAATGCTATTAGAGTCCCTGATTCTCTGAAGCCCATGTGCTCTCAGTATGACTGTCTTCCCAGGCCCTGCTAGGATGGCCCACTAAGAAGACCTGCTCACACTTTTAGCTCATCTCTAGTCTAAAGTCTGAAAATCCTCATTTCTCCAAAACCCAAAATGCTCAGGTTTTTCACAGCTACAGTTACTCTTTGGTACCAACTTCTACATTTGTTTTTTCTTTTTTTGTGTATTTTGAGACAAGGTTTCTCTGCAGATCCCTGGCAGTCCTGGAACTCACTCTGTAGTCCACAATGGCCTTGAACTCACAGATCATCCCTGCCTCTGCCTCCCAAGTGCTGGGATTAAAGGTATACACAACCATGCCTGGTTCCAGTTCCTTTTCTCTTATTACTGTGATAATACCATGATCAAAAGCTACTCTAGTTAATTTTTGCTTCAGGTTCCAAGGGGATAAGAGTCCATATCAGTGAGGAAACATGAAAGGAAATGGCGGGAGCAGGAAGATGGGAGGTCACATCTCAAACGAAAGCAGGAAGCAGAGAGAGCAAACTGGAAGTGAGGTGAAGCTTTGAAATCTTAAAGCTTGTGATGTACTGCCCCCAGAAGGGCTCAACCACCTCCCCAGACAGTGCCACCAACTGGGAACCAAGGGTTTAAATATCTGAGCCTCCAGAGGACATTTCTTCTTCAGATCACTTCAGAGGGGAAAACTATAATTGATGATTCCTGGGGTGCCGTGTGGTACAAGTACCTTCTAAGCTGAGGGGATCATATGACCTGTTAATTCTGGTGAGTTTTTCAAACAAGGTCCTTGTGTGGGGTTACTGACAGGGTTGATGATAGATGGAAAAGTGGTATTGGAAAAAGGGCTCAGCAGTTAATAATTGCACCCCCTGAGACTACTGCCTCAACTGTGAATTCTCTTTTTTTATATGTAGAGATCACTCCCACTTTCTGGAGTTGTGGTGGGTGGAGTGGGGAGATGTGATAACAATGCACATTTCTTCCTGCTGCTCTCGAAGGCAGAGATGCTGCTTCCTTGGCTCGGCACATTGACCTGCAAAGGAGGTACTCAGGCTAATGTGAGTCCATGAAAAACGGTGTGACAGATCCTAAGAGGTAGATGATGGGTGATGAAGATAGATGCTACATCATAGGTGGATAGGTAAAAAAGTATTATATAATGGATAGGTGATAAATAATAGGTAGAGATATGACTTTAAGACACTGTTTTAGTCAGTGCTCACTAGAGGTACAGAATGGATAGCTAGTCCAATAGTGGCTGTCTACCAACGACAGGTCCAAGTCTCCCGCAGTTATCAGTCCACAAGGCTGCATTTCAGCTGGTCTTCAGTATATGCCAGAATCCCAAAGAAGTCAGATCTAATGCCAGTGAAGGAATGGTCTTGTCAGATGAAGCAAGAGCAAGCAGGCGGAGTGAAACCTTCCTTCTTCCATGTCCTTCAGAAAGGCTACCAGCAGAAGGCATGGCCCAGATTAAAGGTGGCTCTTCTCACCAAAACATCCAGATTAAAAGTGGCTCTTCCCATTTCCAGTGTCTTAATTAAGAGAAAAAATCCTCCCAGGTGTAGCTGTTTGTTTGGGTTTTAGTTGATTCCAGATGTAGTCACATGGGCAACCAAGAACAGCTGTCACAGGTCCACCTCTTGTCAGTTTGACCCACAGTCAGCTCTCCTTAGATCATGCTTAATTTCCAAGTGAAAATAGCCCAGTCGTAATTGTGCCTAACATGATAGAAGTATCCCTCATACAACCACAAACACCTAAGTTTTAGAATGAGTGGAAATTTCTCTTGAGGGATATTCTTTTGGTAGCTCAAAACTTAAATATAATAACACTAGTGTTTTCTAATTGATCTTACATTACATGATAAAGAAATTGAGGGGGACCTGGAGACATGGCTCAGCAGTTAAAAGAGCATTGGCTGCTCTGCCAGAGGTCCTGAGTTCAATTCCCAGAAACTACATGTTGGCTCATAATCATTTATAAATGGTTCTTATTCCCTTTACTAACTTTCAGCTGTACATGTAGACAGAGGATTCATACAAATAAATAAATTTAAAAATAGAAAAAAAATGAGGAAACACCAATATATTCTTAACAAAATAGACAAACATTCATGTCAATTTTAATCCTCATTTCTGAAACTGGACACCTGGACTTTAGCTGGTATTTATAGCTATCTTCCTCTACTACCCATACTGCATCTCTTCCAGCCTTGGCTCTTTTCCTGGAGGAGTGGCACATACCTTCATTCCTGAGGGGTCTGTGCTCTTTGTCATTTTGCCTGGATTAGGCTGTTGTAGTTTCCCATTGACTTTAGTCACAGGACATAGTCACACCAAGAGATATCCCTAAAGAATTTCCTGCAATCCAGATAGAATCTTTCTTACCTCCATTGTGAAGAAGTAATCCAATTTCCCCACTTTGTAATCTGGACGGATCACACCATTCCAACCAACACTGTCATTTCTTCCTTAGCTTGTTGACTTAAGGGCAACATGGCCAAGATGTCTGAACTTCCAGTTCAGTTAGATGTTTGTTGTGTCTCATAGCAGACACACACCTCAGTTCTGGTGTCAAGTTTTTGTCTTAGTTAGGGTTACTATTGCTATGATGAAACACCATGACCAAAAGCAAGTTAAGGAGGAAAGGATTTATTTGGTTTATACTTCCATACCATAGTCCACCACCAATGAAGGAAGTCAGGGTAGGAACCCAAACAGGGAAGAAACCTGGAGGCAGGAGCTGATGCGGAGGCTATGGAGGGGTGCTGCTTATTAGCGTGTTCATCATGGTTTGTTCAGCCTGCTTTCTTACAGAATCCAGGACCACCAGCCCAGGGATGGCACCACCCACAAGGGGCCAGCCTCCCCCTCCCCCCTATCAATCACTAATTAAGAAAATAGTCCACAGGCTTGTTTATAGCCTGGTCTCACAGAGGAATATTTAAAATCAAGAGGGCCTCTCTGGTGGGTATAGCTTGCGTCATGGTGACATTAAAACTAGCCAGTCCAGACACTACATACAAATCACTGACTTCTTAAATTCTGAGATCATTTCCAGGCCTGTAGGGTCATTCAGTCTTGGCTTCTGTGAAAAATCATATTTCTTAGATCAGTGTTCCTCAATTTGTGGGTTTTGACCTCTCTGGGGGTCACAGATCAGATATCCTGCATATCAGATATTTACATTATTCTTTATAACAGTAGCAAAATTAGTTTTGAAGTACCAACAAAATAATGTTATGGTTGTGGGTTACCACGCCATGAGGAACTGTATTAAAGTGTTGCAGCACAAGGAAGGTTGAGAACCACTGTCTTAAATGAAGACTTTGAAATTTACTAAAAGTCAAAAGTTAGGAATGGATTGGAGCAGGCATTTGAACTATGATGAGCGGACTTAGCAAATTTGTGTCTCAGTGGCTGCTTCTCCCTCAGCCCATTTATATCCCTTATACTTAACACACACGCACACATATTTTCAATGTCCTTCCTCTTCTTTCTCGCTTCTCTTGCTTAAAACATGACCAACTAAAGCTCCTGAATTTATACAAGTCAATTTCTACCCCAACCATAGCTCCATTTTGAAACTCTTAAGAAAAGGCTATAACTGGCCAACACTGGATCTGTTGTTTTCACTCAGACCAGTCCTGTGGTCCATTTTACTATGAGCACAGTGTCCACCTGACTATATGCTTGGAAGAGGGAGGTGGCAGAATGGATAGCTCCCAGATTTGAATCCAGAAGAAAGTGGCCAATGTTCAAACACAAAGCCCACCTGACTATATGCTTGGAAGAGGGAAGTGGCAGAATGGATAGCTCCAAGATTTGAATTCAGAAGAAAGTGGCCAATGTTCAAACACAAAGCCCATTTTGAGATGGGATGGAGCCATTGGCTTCCAGCATTTTCTGCTAAGCGTTGCCCAGGAGAAATTATGTCAGACTTGTCCCTGGGGACCACACCCATTTTTCTCCAAGCAGGAGGGATCTGTGAAATGACTTGTCTGGGTGAATTGGAGAGAGTGCTGCTGTAATGGTTGTCTGTGAGACCCTAACTGACCCCTGTGAGCTTATGTAGCTCTGATCTGACAAACAGCCGCAGAGGTGCATGTGTTTACGGTTTGGTCTCCAGTCAATGGTGCTGATTTGGAAGGATTTGGAAACTCTGGAATGTGAGGTCTCAGTGGAGGTCACAGGTCACTGGGAGATGGAGGTCTTTGAGGGTCTAATATCTCTGGCACTTCCTGTCACTTTCTTAGCTTTCTGGGCAGGCATGACATATCCAGCTCTTCTCTACCATACACCCCGCTAGCCCCCATGATGACCTGTTTGAGTGCATGGGAAAACATGCCATGAGTGAATCCTCTGAAACTATGAGTTCAAAACCAACCCTTTCTTCCCTAAGGTGTAACAAGGTCACAGTGACAAAGTGTAGTGAATACATTTTGTCATCAGAGAAGGACGTTTCTTGACTCAAGGTACACAGAGTTCCTAGATGACCACTGGGGGGTTTCTCTGAAGCCAAATCGGTGCTTTCATGATGCCCAATCATTTGAATGCTAAGTGTATTTGACAAGCAGTTATTGAGACCAAAAATATAGCCATATTCGACATTGCATTGACACTGCAGAAGGGCTCGGATACATCAGAATGGCAACTGTGTTTGGGAAAGACAGGGAAAGGAGGACAAAGAGTCCTGACTAGCTGAGTCAGCAGACCTGTAGAGATTTTTTTTATCTAAACCCCACCCACCATTCACTTACATCCTGTTTCTAGAACTTAGTTTTGAGCCAGCTACTAAGCTATGAGCAAGGAAGGCTGGGAAATGGAGTTTGGGGTGAGGGTCATACTAGTGTTTTTTGTTCCATGGGGGAAATGAAAGAGGCTATTGAGACCTCAGAGTAGAGCTGGCAAGTGACAGGTTTGTCTTCCACCTCTGCCTTGATGCTCCTCAGTTTCCACAAGCATGACAATATTCTTCTCTCCAGAGCCAAACAGCATGTTTCAATGTGGATCATTTGATTTATTATTGAGCGCCTGATTCATGGCAGCATTGGACAAGATAGAAAAATATCCTTGCTTTTTCTGGGTTTCAAATTGGTGGGTGAGCAAACAAAAATAAAATAGAGGCTTGCTTGGGGTCAAAGCCACCAAAGCAAAGCAAATCCCACCAGGCATGGGAAGTGGGCCAGAGGCTTCGAAACTAAACTTAGCTAAGGAACTAATGAAGACATCATTGAGAAATGAGGAACCCAGGCACCAGAACCAGAGACCAGGGAGATGACACCTACAAACAGAGCCTGCAAGTACAAAGGTCAAGGAATGGAGATAAATCAGGGTGCAAAGGACGGCAGTGGGGGTGAGGCTCGGGAGAGCAGCCCCCAGCTTCCATTCTCTGACTTCCATACCCAGTGGGACTGTCTGCCAAGCCAGCTACAGATTTAAACTTTATTTCGCTATTTGCCTAATGGGTTGGCAGGTTTGTGGTCTGTTGGCATAGAGGTGTTGGTGTTAGGTCTCAGAAACCTTGGATAAATGGCTCGCTGAAATTCCTATTAACATATCAAAAGGATGCTAGCCAGTTATCCCAGCATCCATCAGTAACTGTGGCTCCTCCCCCCTCTCCCATCTCTCAGTACCCATGGCTCCTCCCCCCACCAGGGGCTGGCTTTCCGCTCCCCTCCCCACATCCCCAGCCTGACCCGTATATAGCTTAGCCATTTTGCCTAGGCCAGTCTTGGCCACTTCTCAGGTCTGCCTCTTCTCTCTTGCTCTCCTTTCCCCTCTCTTCTCATGGTCCGGTTTAGCCTGCCAGCCATGTTCAGCCTGGACCCTTTCCTCTGCCTTTCTCCCTTATGTCTGCAATAAAAAAATCTCATTATTTTAGGAGTAGCTGCTACCTGCTCCATTTCACGTTTTCATTTGGTTGGCATCTAATAACCACCTTAGATTCACACCTTGATCCTCCTCAGTGATATACACACACAACCGACACATTACACACCCACGTCACACAGGTCACTCACACACACATCACGTATATACATCTTACTTCCATCAAACATGTCACACACTTCAAACGCTCGTCATGCAAGCAGCCCACACGTGTCACAGATTTCATTTGCAAATATTTTTATTCTCTCAAAACCCCCAGCACTGCTGCTCGCCGGCTGACTGTGTTGGTGCACATTTGAAAAGCTTCATCTCTTCAATGGAGTCTGCCTCACTCAGCCAAGCAGAGATCTCGACTGGCCCGTTAGAAATGTATTGAATGTGAAAGCATCTTCAAAGCATGCTTGAGGTGCGCCTTGAACAAAGGGATTGTTGCCAGTGGGTTTAAAGATGGGGCCGGACCCAGATGCAGATGGAATTACTTAGAGGCAGTTAGGGAAGGAATTCAAAGTGCAAGCCAAGACACAAACCTGGATTAAACCTACTGACTCTGAGGAAACTCACACTGTGAAGTTTGCCTGTCTTTTTTTTCCCCCTCTCTTCCAATCCAAGCCCCAAACTGTTAAGTCTCAGATGAACAGGGGAAAGTGTAATGAACTGAACCGAGTGGCAGAAAGAGATAGGAAGCAGAACCGAGTGGCAGAAAGAGATAGGAAGCAGCTAAGTATGACTCATAAGCAGCTGGTGCCCGTGCTAGGTGCAGGGAAAGGGGCTGTCTAAGAGGCTGTGCCCAGGGGGCAATTGGAGGTATGGTTAGAGCATGTGCCAGGATCTCAGCAGACCCTATAATTAAAGGAGTAAATATTTTATGAAGACAGCGCAAGTAAGATCTTACCAGCACCACACTCTATGCCAGAAGTCATCACAGAAACCAAGTGCTCGCTTGCTGTCTCCGGGAACCTGAAAGGCTGGCTAGGATGCTCCCCTGACTAGTGGGGTATTGCTGATGAAGGAACTAGAAATCAAGGAGCCACCAGGTCCTTGACCATGGGATGGACAGAACCAGGATGAGGTCTTTCTAAAGCAAAAGCCACTCTTAGACTTTCACTTCAAAATCTGCCTGGTACTTCCACAGCATAAATAAGAGCACCCACCATGCAAAGCTCAACGCATGGACCTCCTCAAAGAAGACACGGACAATATTTTGACATCTTTGGGGAGGTCAAGATTGATTGGGGCATGAAAGGAGCCACAGAACCAACTGTATTGGCAGATTCAAATAGCTCAAGTTAAAAAAAAAAACTTAAATGTGTGGTATGTGTGTTCATGGAACGGAACACCATTTAGCAGTAAAATAGAAATCTTGTCATTTGGGACAACAGAGATGGCCCCAAAGGACAGTATATTAAGTAAGTAGGCCAGACACAGAAAGACAAGTACCACATGGTCTCTCCCCTCTGTGGAATCTAAGACTTTGCTTTCATAGAATCACTGTGGCTTCCCAGAGGTGAGGTTGACAATGGTGATGACCCACCATAGAGCATTGCTCCTGAGGATAATGTACTATATCAACAGAAACTTCCTGTGTGCCTATAACTAGAGTCCTGCCCTCCTCCCTTAAGAATCTCTGTGTATCAGCAATTCAAAAAGCAACAAACAAAACACTGCCCCCAAAGTGGCTCCAACAGTTCCGGAATAATTATTCACAGAAGCCATGGGAGTCACTGGAAGGTTATGGGAAGGAAGGCACCTAGCTCTGTTATTCATCAGGGAATCGAAAGTCAGATTCACAGTGGGATTCCACAAATACCCATCAACAGCTGCGCCTGCTTCTAAAACAGTAGCAGGGAGGGCTTCCCATGGCCCCCTTGCATCATTTGCCATTGATCATCTTATGGCAGCCATCTCACCTGTCTCCTCCACCTCTGTCTCCATCCTGGTACACTGCATTCACAGGTGAGCAAGTCTTCCAGTTTCCCCATCTTTTGGGAGTTCCCAAGCTAGCGGAACAGGGACTCTTCCCTTAGCCACCTTAGGCCTGTATTCTTCTGCCTCTGCTCACAAACCAGCCTTGACTAATTCCCTCTGTGGATTCCCAGATCCAAATGACCTTGCTTCTCTTGGTTTTCCCTGGGTAGGTTTGTTCAGTAAGAAACCCCAAGTGTACTCCTGGGTCCTGCAGGTCCCATCTCCGTTTCTTTTCTCCACTCCAACCACACAAAGATATGGCTACCCTACTTCCTTCCTCGGGGAGGGGCAGGACTGGGGGGTGGGATTGCACAAGCCTGTGGCACTCTGTCTAACCTCCTCATCTTGGCTCTGTTGTCATTGAGGTTGTCCTCACTTTCACAGTTCAGACACCCCAGTTCCTATTCTCCAATCACCATGGATCCCAGTATTGCAGTACTTGTCCCAGCTGTAATTTAACTCTCGCCCACGTGAGTGGTCTTCCCAACGCCTTTCTACCAGACAGGGAAGTCATGTTTCCCTGTTCAAAACCCTTCAGAGTAGCACCCAGCAAAGTGGGCAGGAGCCTCTGCAGGGAGGGACAGGCCAACTAGGTGGCAAGCTCAGACCTTGACGGCCCTGCTCACTCCCCAGCTCTGCCCTGCCTAGCTGTGAGACCCCTGCCAAGTTTCCCAACATCAACCCCAGTGCATGGCAGGGCTTGGGGATGTGTGGAGGGTAAAGCCTAAGGACTAAATTTCTCAAGGCCTTAACTTTGAGGCCTCAGGTTCCCTCACAGGAATAACATTATGCAGAATGAAAGACTTCCATGACTGGGAGGCATCTGGAAGAAGCATGAGGGTGACTAGCTTAAGGAGGGGCAGGACCGAGAACCACAGTCGTGGTTCTCTTCAAGGAATGAGGCTGTGGGTTCCATCAGCTGTTCCTGTGTGTGAGGAGCACACATGGAAGGCAAGGAACCCATGTCACAAAGAGGAAGAAGAAATAGGGCTGCTGAGTTTGAGGCAGACAGGATGATCTCCTGTGCATTCACTGTATGGCTGAAGCCACTGGGGGAAGGGCCAGCATCTACCTTTCCCAGAGTGTGGCAGCCATTTGCTCCTTTCCCGCTCGTGGGTCACTTCTGACTGCAGACATACACTGAAGTGACTGAACTAGGGCTTCCTGAATCCACACTTGGATGTTGCTCAGATTTCTGTCTTCTCTCTTACACTTCCTGTAACCAGCATCAAACCCCAAAGCTCAAATAGAGGAAGCATCTCATGCCCTCAGAGGCTGCACAAGGTCTTCTGGGACTGACCTTGGACAAGCAAGGCATGAGGTCTTTGCTCCACTAGTTCTGGGAGGTTCCTCTCCACACTAGGTCCAGCCCAAGGCAAGAGATACTGAAGAAGCTAGTGGCAACTGTGCAGGTGATGACGGATACACACCAAGGTACTGCCCCCGGCAGTATCCCCATAAGGAAACTTACAATGGAAGTCAACAGTTGGGAAATGGAGGCTTGAGCCAAATAGGGGAAAGTGGTCAAAGAGAAGGCTAACTTCTCGAAGCCTGTGGGGGCTGGTCATGAGGAGCTGCAGTCAGGATAGCGGAGTTTCCAAGTCTGGGGAACACATGCCTGGACTCGTGGCTCCCCAGCAGCCATGTTTCTAAGAAGTAAACAGTGTGTGCCTTTGTTTGGTAGGGAATGCCTCTGTCAGAAGACCCAGCTCTGAGCTTCTGAAGCCTGGTGACTCATGCCCCAGCACAGTCTCTGTCCAGAGCTCTGTGAGAAACTGACTCAACCAATTATTTTTGGAATAGATGGTAACCTCCCTAACTCTGTTATTTCTCCACTGCCTCTTTTCTTTAACAGAGGAAATTGAAGATCATAACCATCCTCATGTCCACAAGTAGTCTTTGAAGACCTTGAATGTGCATCCAGTATCCGCCATAGACTCCTGTGTTTGAATGCTTGGTCTCTAGGTGATGCTCTGTGTAAGGAGGTTTTGGGACTCTTAGGAGATGGGGCCTGTGGTTGACTTAGGTCACCAGAGGCAGGAATTTCCAGGTTATTAGACATTTCTGGTTGTGGCCACTCCAGACCACAGCCCAAATGAACTCCAACTGACTCTCCCCACCACGATGGACTGGTTGAAGCCATGAGCCAACATAAGGCCTTCCTGGCTTGTCTTTTTCAGGTGCCTTGGTTACAGAGGCGCAACAGAAACAGTTACAACTGTTCCAAGAGTAACTGGGACTTGCTGCACAGTGCTAAGTACTCTGCAAGCAAAGTTGGGTGGCCCCCCAGCCTCTGTCCCCACAGGCTTTCCAACTGCAAACAATGGCTGTCCTGGTCTCACTCTGTTTTGCTCTGTCAGGCATCTGCTAGGAGAGAAAGTCACATAATCCAGAAAACTCTCAGCCATCTGGAAGCAGGTAACTAAGCACAGTCCACAAGGCATAAAATGGTGTACTGTAGACCTGGGGTGGGAGGGTGCCGCAGATCTGGAGATGCCGTAGATTTGAAGTGTGCCAATTCTAATTACGTTAGACAGGCTCGTGTTGCAATTTTGCTTATGTTTCTGTAAATAAAGTTGGAGACAGTCAGCACACACATGCCAGGTTGGAGCACCATCGCCGTTAAGTATGCAGTGTTTCTTCATCCAATCTGTTGCTCTAGTGAAATCAGCATCGATCTCGGAGAGACTGGCCAGCGCCTGCTGAATGCAGATTGGCAATTTGTCAGTGTGCAAGCAACAAGAGTTGAATTCAAAAAGGCTTTGAGTTCTGCCGCATACTAATCCAGAGAACTCTTAAATCTGGTTGATTCTTTGGTATTTGGAGGAACACATATCTGTTCACTAAGTATGCTGATCCTAGACACCTCTTCCGTACTGCCCCAGCTCTGGCACCCTTTCTTTTTCTATTCTACAACTCCAATAGTCTTAGCTTTTTCTCCAGAGTCTGGCCTCTGATGCTTGCCCACAGTTCTCAAGCGTTAACTGCCTCTCCTCAGCTAACGTACTGTGGTTACAACACTCCCCCGCCCCCACCTCCGCAGCCCCTGTTTTGGCCTGACCAATCAGATAATCACATTCCTCTAACCACATGATTGGTCCAGAGGTGAACATGTGATTCAATTTTAACCAATGAAGAACAAGCATAGGCTCTGCAGGCCTTGGAGCTGAAGTGACTTAAGTGTGGAGCCTCCGCAGAAGAGCATCGACATGGAGAAAGCATGTCTGAGAAGTATTTCAGCTCGCAAAAAGCAAAATCAAAGAATGTTGAGAAGCTAAGTCCAGAAGATATCAGATATCAGACAAGCCACCAGATCAAGCCATACCTGAAGGCAGTCATCATAGCGCTTTATAAGTTTTTCATTTTTCTTTTTTTTTTCCTTCTGTTAGTGGTAAGAATCGATCTATAACCTCGGTTTTTTGAAGGTTGAAGCAGAAAGACT
>NW_022196905.1:230603207-230603522 GCF_008632895.1 Mastomys coucha | reverse complement strand
AATTAGAAGTTTGAATTGTTTCCTGCCTCTTGTAATTGATAAACTTTCCACATTTCCTAATTTACATTTCAGAAACCTGAATGCTGTTTTCTTCGTTGTGTCTTTAAGACAAAATCCCTAACAACAGAAACTTCCAGGAAAAGAGTTTCTCTTGACTCACGGGTGGGAGTGGGGGAGGGTACAGTCTGTCTGGTGGGAGGGGAGGGGAGGAAGGTTGAAGAAGCTGGTCCTGCTTTGTCCATAGTCAGGAAGCAGAGATGAACGCTCCTGTTCAGCAGGCTCTCTCTCTCTCTCTCTCTCTCTCTCTCTCTCTCT
>NW_022196905.1:230593294-230602991 GCF_008632895.1 Mastomys coucha | reverse complement strand
GTCCCAGAACCCTGGTCCTTGACATTCAGGGCAGGTCGTCCCAGCTCAGTTAACTATATCTAGAAATTTCTATGCAGATATACCCAGAGGTGTGTCTCCTAGGTAGTTTCAGATTCTGTCAAGTTGACATCAATGTTAATCATCATGCTTGGATTTTGATTCGACTCCAGTATGTTGTTTGCTCCCAGAACTTTCTACAGGAAAAGACTTGCTTTTCCCAGCACCTTGTTGGAATTCTACAGTGCTTCCTCACTGGCTCCATCCATTAGTATTCTTTTTGCAAGGATGCAGATGGGGACCATGGGTGGGGCAGGTGGGACCTCCTCTCTTAGCTCAGAGCTCTCAGGTTCCTGTTTCCCCCAAACGCCATCCTACCAGCACACTAGGTTCAACATCACCAGGCAAAGAACTTGAAGGTTGCATCTCTGTTGTCGTAGCAGATAGAACACTTGTCAGATCCCATGTGTGCCCCTTCTGTAGCTCTGTGTCTGCAGCCTGAAAAGACAGGTTAAGCAACATCGTCCTGTGAGGGAGGATGTTTTCTCTGCTAAATGGCGTCCACTGAATCAATCCTATCTGTGCATTTAGCTATCAGACACTGGCAGGGAGGATCGGGAGACTCGCAGAAGTTTCTGTTTAATCTACCTTATGTTATAGTCAGTGTAGGTAAGCATGTGGTTCTGGAAATGCCTCAAAAGATCCCGGTATTTAGTGCCGAAGAGACACTGGGCTGTGAAGCAAGCTGAGCCAGGCCAGAGTGAACCGGAAGCCCAGAGTGGTCCATCTGTTTCATGGTCATGGATTCAAGGCCCACCCACCTCTAATGTTCCCATCCCAGATAGACCAGATGTCACCTGCCCAAGGATGAAGTAACTTCCACAGGGGCAGAGAATACAATTCACTGTCCCTCTCCCCATGTCTAGAGAGTACCTGCCATGTCATAGATGCCTAATCATTCTTAAAGAGTCACTCTGAGAACAGGCACATCTCTAGAGAACCTCTAAGCAAGTCTCTGGTTCAGGTGGAGATCTCCAAGCTGTAATGTTGTTGTCACCAACATGTAACAACCTGTGTTCTTTAGCAACACAGTTGTGGTGTTTTGAATAAAAATGGCCTAGAAAGACCCATAGGAGTGGAACTATTAGGAGGTGTGACTGCTGCCTGCTGATCCGCAAGCAGAGCTCTCAGCTGCCTCTCCAGGACCATATCACCATGCTTCCCTCCATGATGATAATGGTCTAAATCTCTAAACTGTAAGCCAGTAAGCCAGCCCCAGATAACCATTTTTCTTTGAGTTGTCATGGTCATGGAGTGCTCCTTAGCAATAAAACCCTAACTAAGACACAGTGAAATGACTGTCCTGACCCTGAAGATCAGGGTCCTTTGTCTGGTGGCCAGAAAGCTAGTTCCTTTTAGCTCATAGGTGTGTGAATTTTGCTTGTATTGCACTTGAAATAGAATTGATCACAGGACTAGAGAGATAATACAGTGAGTAAGGTAGCCTGAGCTTAATCTCTATATAAAGAAGCCACATAAAAAGCCAGATGTTATGCTACACATCTGTAATCCAAACACTTCTATAGCAAGATGGAAGGACAAGACAGAATTGTGTGAAAGTTCTCAGGCCAGTTACCCTGGAGTACCCTGCACACCAGAAAGAAAAGGGGTGAGAAGCAACTCCTGAAGTTTGTCCTCTGATCCCTTCAGTATGTGATGGCATGCCTGCACACACAGGAACACATGCAAGTAAAGACAGAAAAAGGCATGCATGTGGGGAAAGGACTCCCTTGTAGGGAAAAGAGAGGATGACAGAGGTGGGAGGGGGTATGTGAGGGTGGATTTGAAAATAATGAAAGTGTATTATATATATATATATATATATATATATATACATATATATACATATATATATGTATATATATGTATGATATTGTCAAAGAACAAATTTAATCTATAAAAATAAGCTGTTTCCCAAAAATATTTATGTTCATTTAATCTGTGATATATAATTATGCACATTATATGTAACCAAATGGAAACTAGGTGAGGATAATGTGGTATTATTAAAATAGGAATTTCTGGCTTTCCTCAATTATAGAAAGGCAGCCAGGTAGTTGTGGCACATGCCTTTAATCCCAACAGAGGCAAGCAGATCTCTATCAGTTGGAGGCCAGATTGATCTACAGATCAGCCTACACAGAGAAACCCTGTTTCAAAAAACAAAGACAAAAACCACCAACAAAAATCATTAATAGAAAGTCACCCTTCTTCCTGCAGGAACAGGCTGCATTGACCAGAGACGAGGACTTTGTGGTCCCAGGGGATAAAGCTATGATGCCTGGTTTTCTCGGCCTCAGCCTGGCTCCTTTGTTCTTATGGCCTCCCTGTGGCTGAAGATTTAAGAGATTATTAGGGTGCAGGAGGGGTGACATGTTAAGGTGTCCCTTAAATCCCATTCAGGGGTCTGAGACAATCAGACACATATATCCTTAGAGACACCAAACATTAATGAAAAAGGCAAATATTTCATGTAGGCTAATGAAGACAAGGTGTGTGATGTTAGGCATGGTGACATGGTGGCATTAACTTTTCTAGTCACTATCAATGATCCTGAAAACTGTGTAGGTTCCCCCTTGAAGCACCCTGATGTTACAGTCAGAAAACCCCCAAATCCCAGCAGTTTCTTAACACACAAAACTGATCTGTCTCAGAGACTGATACCTCTTAATATTTTGATTTGAATCTTTTGTAAAGATGCACTGAACCATGCAGAGATGCAGCGAAGCTTGAGATTGAAGTGGGCCAGAGTTCTGTAGGAGTCTTTATGGAGCAAGGAAGCTGTGTCCTTCGATGGCCAAGACAGCCAAGTAACAACAGGGCAGGGACATGAGCAGCAATTGGATCCTGGTGATGCTCCTGGCCTGTGTGTGGAAACATTGTGGCCATATGGTTAGAGAGCTCATCCCAGGAGCCAGATGATCAATGTCTGAATCCCATCTTTCTGTATTACCTTGGGCAGTCTATTGAGCTTGCTGAACACCAAATTTCTGAGGTTGGTATATTATACAGGGTTCTCTAGAGTAATCCTCAATTTGCAGACTGCATCTCTCTCTCCCTCCCTCCCTTTCTCTTTCTCTCCCTCTCCCTCTCCCTCCTTCCTTCCCTCCCTCCTTCCCTCCCTCCCTCCCTCCCTCCCTCCCTCTCTCTCTCTCTCTCTCTCTGTCTTTCTCTCTCTCTGTCTTTCTCTCTCTCTCTCTCTCTCTCTGTCTTTCTCTCTCTCTCTCTCTCTCTCTCTCTCTCTCTGTCTTTCTCTCTCTCTCTCTCTCTCTCCCCTCATATACACACACACACAAACACACATTAGAATGATTTATAGGATGTGGTCTGGCTAATCCAACAATGGCTGGCTGAGAACATAAAAGTCCAAGAATCCAGTAGATGTTCAGTCCACCCAAGGTTGGATATCTCAGCTGGTCTTCAGTATATACTGGCATCCTGAAGAGGTAGGCTCTAATGCCAAGGAAGGAATGGATTTGTTAGCAAGGGAAGAGCAAACAGACAAGGAGCAAAAGCTTCCTTCTTCTATGTCTTTATATAGGTAGGCTTTCAGCTAGTGTGGCCCAGATTTGATCTGGATTAAAGGTGTGTCTTCCCACCTCAAGATCCAGATTAGAAGTATATGACCTTCTAACATACAGATTCAACATAGATCTTCTTACTTCACATAAGCAAAACATCTCTCACAGGTTTGCTCTCCATTTTTGGGTTTCAGTTTCCGAAACATAGTCACATTGACAATCAAGAATAGCCATCTCAGTTGGAAATGGTTCCTAGGTTGTTTGGGAACTGAAGAGTGCACCATGCACAGTATGAAGAAAACACCAAGTATTCACTAGCATTGCCTGTGCTGGATTGTGGAGAAGGGGAACTGGCCAGCAAACAGCAGAGAGTGAAACATTGCTCACACGGGGCTCAGAGCCCAGAGCCTCATGCCACAGCCTGGCTCTAAGCTTTGAGGAAACCTGCAGGCGATAGTCTAGTGCCAACTAGATGAACCAGGATAGACTAGTTAAGAGCCTAGGCCTTCTCCCCTTGAGGGATCACAGCTATGCCTCAGTCACTCACCAAGCATGGTTTTCAACAGTGAACCACATATGTGGTCACATATGTGACTGACATATGTGGTCAGTCTCAGCACTGACCATCTCATGACACTCACGATGGGTTCGCAGACATTTACCACTATGTTGCAGTTGCCTGCCATGTTCCTTATAATAGCAGGCTTGTAATTTGTGAATCCCAGGGTAAGCCATATACATAGTCTAGTGTGAGGCAGACTAGATCTTCTATGTTGTGATGTTTACACGACTTAGAAAATTGGCTGAAGGCTCAGCCTTCAGAGCTTATTCTTGGTACTAAGAAACACGCGACTTTATCTTCTGATTGCTTCCCTTTAAACATTCTAACCCCAACCAGGTGTCAGGAAAATAGAAGGTAATCTGGGTATACAGTGAGCTCAAAGCTAGCCTGGGCAACTTCTTAGCCTGTGTCAAAACAAAGCTACAATAAAGATCTGAAGATACAGGTCAATAGAGAGTCTCTCTACAATCTTGTAAAAAAAAAAATTTTTTTTTCGAGACAGGGGTTTCTCTGTACAGCCCTGGCTATCCTGGAACTCAATTTGTAGACCAGGCTGGCCTTGAACTCTGAAATCTCCTGCCTCTGCCTCCCAAGTGCTGGGATCAAAGACATGCACCACCAGTGCCCACAATAATATTTTTCTTTACATTTAATTTATTTGTGGGTGTGAGTGTACATACCATAGCTTTGGCATGGCCTTCAAAGGATAACTCTCCTTTCACTATGGGTCCCAGGGATTGTACTCAGGTCACCAGGCTTAGCAGCAGGTACCATTACTTCCTGAGCCATCTTCAAAGCCCTGGGTTAAATCCCCAAAACCACTTGTACACTAATATACACATACATACTAATATACATATACATACAAACACATACATATACACAAACACACACATATACATACGTACATATACACACATACACATTTATACAGATATGCATACACACATACATAGACACACATACACAACTAAATTGGGGGTTTACCTCACTCATCAGTAGCAACCTCCATCTCCCCCTCTCTCCCCAGTCACTGCCTCTGTGTCAAGCCCTCTTCTCTATCACTTATGCAGACATCCCTGTCTCGGGGGCCATTTCTCTGGGAACCCAAACTAAAAATAATTCCCTTGGATAGCTGTCCTCTGGCCAAATATAGCAAAATCAGACAGATTTAGTTCCCAGGAGCCTCTGAGGTACCCAAAGAACCCTCCACGATCACTTTAGACCTCTATTAAATTATTTTTGAGTTAGAGTTTTATTACATAACCCAGACTGGCTTCAACTTGCAATCCTCCTGCCTCGGTCTCCTGAGTACAGGATTGTAGGTACGATCAGACCCCAGTTTCAGATATTCCCTTTTTGAAGGGATTTTGGAGACCTTGGGTGGGGGAGGGAGATGTAGTTTCCAGTGCTCTCATTTGCATTTAAATTTGTGGCTGAAATTAAGGCTTTTAGAAACTTTTAATTTCTATTTAATTATAAGAATTCCACTGCAGGGTATCTATCCGATTTAAAAGAATAATTAAAATTAAGTGCAGATACAGTGATTTGCCATGGCGGACGGCTGGCTGTCCTTAGGACTCAGTAACAGCACAGGACTAGAGGCTGGAGGGGTTCTGTATGCAAATTCACACTGCACTGCAATAGGATTTGGCACTAGAGAAATTCAGACGATGGAAATCACATCTCGAATTTGAACATCAGAGCGGAGGAACTGTTACTTGTTACCATCACTTCTCTTAATATCCTCAATTAAATGATTAAAAATAGAACAATAGATAAGCCAGATCAATTAATCTTCTAAGATGATCAAAGGGACTCGTTGGGTATTGTGAACGCTCTAACGTGATCACAGTTTTATCAGGCAGGAGAAATAACTCAAAGTGGCTCAAACAGCGTTCATTTACGCTCAGAGGGTTTTTATTTGCAATTAATCAGATTGACTTTTGTAATAGGGAGAGTTTTAGGATGTTGCCCATTAATTTTAGAAAAGAATATAATTCACACATTAAAATAGATGCTGTTCTCGGCTGGTTGTGTGTCAGGGTTAATAGGAGATAATAAGCATCAGACTGTCTTGCTCCTATAACCTGTTGGATGGTGGCTTCAGGAGGGGCTAGGGACTCTCCAGTAGCAGTGGCAATAGTCTCTCTGAGCTCTCATGGAGACAAGCTAGCTTGGCTCTGTGTTTGGGGTCTAGGCTGGAGTCCATGTGAAAGGCATCAAGTCAGGCAGCAGCTTGGACAGAGGAAGTAGGGGTGTGACATTAGGAAAGTGGCAGAGAAAGGGGAAAGATTAGTCCGAGAGACTCCAGTCACCCAGAGTAAGTACTGGGGCTAAGAGGAATTTAATTAAACCCCTATCTTCCCCGAAAGGAATTAAGATAACTTTTCAAAAAGAAAAGGGAAACGGTTGGAAAAAACCATTATAAAATAAATAAATCAAAGGTTGTTTCATAAGGTTGCTCAAACTAAGTCATAGGGCAGCTGACGATTAAAAACAAAGCAGAAGTAGGCAAGTTGATTAGCAGCTTGGGTAATTGCTGCAAAACCTGATATTCTTGAGTCCAGTCGGTAGGAGGTTGCTCAGATGCTGGATGACACCAACCCCATCGCCAGGAGGAAATCCTCTGGTACACCAAGTGATGCTATGTTACCCTGCTCCCCATGTTAATTGCTCAGTAAAAGGTTAGAACCTGTGATTGGGAAATAGATAGAGGTAGGCAGGCTTGCAGGTAAAGACTGAGAAAGAAAGGACATGGAGAGAGGAGGAAGCTGCCATGAGAGGCAATAGACCATGAGCACATGGCCAGAAGAAACGGCAAGTAACAAGGGATGTGTGACTGGGATGCAATTAGAACAGCTCAAAACCTGCCCAATCTAAGCTTACTGCTTATAAATAAAATACCTGGATTGTGTGTCTTTTATATGGGGTAGCTACAACTTAAATCACACTTAACACCAGTCCCTTGGTTTCATCTGGTAGGAGGAGACTTTCACAAGTTGTCCTCTGACTTCCTGCACATTCACTGTGGTACATGCACACAGACACACGGAGAGTAAATAATCCATTTTAATATTAAGAACAATAATGAAGGTGATGATGATGGTTAAAAAATGGCTTACGAGTTTAATAGCATTGGAGTAAAAACAGAGATGAGATGGGTCATTTACCTCTTCTTGTCTTATTTTAAAGTACTATAACACTTAATTTCTAGAAAGAGTTTTGTAAGGGTGAGAGAACCAATACATTCAGAGATTAAATGAAAAAGGCAAGGTAATAGAGTACAAGAAGAAAAGCTGGTTCTGTAAGCTTCCTTGGTTCCCTTGGAATAGAAGTTTTGCATCCCATAGGATCAAATTCAGAAGCTTTAAGAAGACAGCCATCTCAATGTCATTGTCTGAGGTCAGATTAAATTTTTCACAGACAGTGTGAGTTGGTGTCACCAATGACCAGTGGATTGACTGATCCGATATTGGTTTCCCAACTTCCAGGGACAAGTCAGTGACTTGAAGCTAATGAGCAATATGCCAATGAGTCTATGACCATCACCCTGGACTCTTGGCAGGCGACAGCCAAGGTTGGCCTCTCCTCACTATTAAAGGGGAATGAATGGCTTTGCTGAGTGGCTCTGCTGTCCTGGCTCAGAACACACAGCACCTGGGCTTATTGCAGGAATTTTGCTTGGCATGTCTTCCAGTTGAACTCAGGTCAAGCCATATATTCAAGTGTGAAACAGGCCAGGCTATCTAGATTGTGATGCTCGCACAGCAGCCTGGTTGCCAAAGGTCACAATCTTCAGAACTTCTCCCAGGGAACAAACAGTGTATGATTTTATTTGTTGATTGCTTCACTTTTCCTAGCAAAGCTTGGAAGATGGAAGCCTAAAGGCTAGCCTGGGTTACACAGTAAGTTGAAGGCTAGCCTGGGCCACTCCTTGAGATCCCGTGTCAAAATAAAAATAACGATCTGAGTATATGGTTCAGTCTTAGAGAGCTTGATTTGCATCTTTTGAAAAAGGTTGTGTTCCTTTCCTCTGCTGGGGACCATGTTCACACAATTAGTGGGTTTCCAAGCTGATGGAGTCAGGTGTGGCTAAACCACTGACTTAGGAGACATGTAGAGCAGGAGACCTCCAGGCGAGATGAAGCTGAGTCCAGGCCCTACATTTTGCTATTTCCTGGATATGAGATCCAAGGCAGGGGACCAAACTTTATGAACTTACTATTTGCTCACCTGAACACAGTCTCTAAGAGTGAGAGATACCATCTATATGCCCGAAACACGATGTACATGGACTTGCTGGGTGCAGTCCCATCTGTGTAAACTAGTGGCACGCTCTGTTCTAGGTTTGTAGTGCCTTGAAGAATCCCAGTCCACAGGGAAAGTCGGGGCATGTGGGCACCGACGTGTCAACGGAAGGAGGAAGCAACTTGTCAGTCCTCTTGCTGGCCTACAGCACTGATGCTGACCTAGGCCTCCTGCCCCCCTCCCTGGGCTCTGACCCACAGTCAGAGGTACTCATCCATGTTCTTCGTTCCCTTAGGATAGAAGGAGGAGACTGGAAGGACCTCTGACCTCTGTGGTCCATCAGTGGGAGCAGAGCATCCCTGAGAGTTACAAAGCCCATGCAGCATCCTTCCATCCCTGCCCTGCCCACCCGGGGTCCAGCCTGAAGTTCCCTTCTCCCCAGAAGCCCAGGCATTTCTATCACAGCAGGGCCAAGAAGTAAGTAGAGAAACTGAGTGCAGGCTGCCTCCCTGTAAACCAGCGATTAGCCTTACATTACAGTCATGTTTACAAGGTGCCTGTGATGCTATTAATAGGCAGAGGCCTAGCCTCTGTGATTTAGTTCAGGCAAGCCTCAGAGGTGCCCTGGGCTGTTTCAAAGCCAAGAGCCCCGTGGCCCGGCTGTTCTGCCAGCCTGGTGGGTGTGTGCTGGAGCTTAAGTATCCAACTTCATCAGCAATGTAATTCCATTTATGCTCTTACATAATTAAATTGAGGCTTGAATTGTGCTTTTTAAAAGATTATGTGACCATATGTAGCCTGAACGCTTGCCAGGCTGCGGAAAAGGGGCTTTTCCACAATTCCTTTCTAATAAGTTCGGTCTCTCTTATTTCTTGTTTCTTCCTTTCTCTCTCTCCCCAAATTGAATCAAATCCGGTCAGTAGTTAATAGATTCATTGCAGATTAAATATTTGTATTGCAAAGTATGTTTTCAATATACCTTCAAACAAAAACAATATCTGATGGAATGCAGGTCCTGTATCAGACGAGTTCTGTCTGTGTTCCCACTTCATCAGGAGAACAACGGCCACCTGCGTCTTAGATGGCTCTTGTAGCACAAGCAGGAAGCTTTAGCCTCTGTGGGAAGCAACTCAACTAGTAAACTGAATTCTGAAAGTAAGGATGCTGAAGGAAATGAGCCAGGTCTTCTGTCTAGCGTGAAGCTACCACTACGGATGAAAAGTCTTCAGCCTTACAAGGAAGGTGCATCTCCTGGACTCAGTGACATTGGGACACTGGGGAATGAGAGAGAGGTGGGGGGAAGAGA
>NW_022196905.1:230588069-230593126 GCF_008632895.1 Mastomys coucha | reverse complement strand
GAGAGAGAGAGAGAGAGAGAGAGAGAGAGAGAGATTTAACTAGAAGGGAACTTTTATAGCAATTAATTTTATAGACAAACAAAAATGCTAATGGTTTTTAATGAAAGCCAGCCCTTGGTTTATAGTACAATCATATATATAGTCTTGGGAAAAAAAAAGAAAAAAAAAAGGAAAAGAAAAGAGATTGAATGCCAAGTCTGAGGATGCTGCCAAAGTCATTTGTGTGTGGTAAGGTGTGGTGGGGCCAGGGTATTGGCCAGGGCTAACCAACCAGGCCTGAGTCTTGAGCATGCGCTCTACCTCAGAGCTGCACCCTTGGCCCTGGTTCCGGTTTTTTGTTAATCGGCCTGAACTATTCCTCATAAAGTCAAGACTACTCTATGCATATGCATCAGCTCCTATTAAGATGCCTCAGCAAATCTGAGTGCCATTAGATAATGAAACCTAGTGGGTGTGTTTTGTCCGTTCAGTTAACAACCGGGCAGGTGAATGGCCACAGCCGAGCCCACCTGGAGTCAAAGGCAGACCGAGTGTTCTGAGGACCTCAGACTTGCTTCTTAGCAGATTGATATTCAGATACAAAGCACTAAAGTAAAGTGATCGTTCTGTGTGCATTTTGTTTTCTCCCGTTCAAGGATAATGGCGGAACGGGTGCTTCTGAAGTAAAGCACGGGTGGGGCAGGGTACAGCCAACTCTATCTCATGGCTTACTAGGTGCCTGCTCAGTGTGGTGTCTCCTCATACTGCTCCACATCTACGCTGCTCGGTATATTCTGGATGATTCCAGACCCATTTATAGCACAATGTTCATTCCTTGCTTAGCTTAGTACCAGCTCTTTGCCCTGGACTGGAGATCCTCAAAAGTCAACCATGATTTTTGACTAAACAATCTGAAGATCTGGCAAGCCTTCAGCCAAGGTTAGGAGCTGAATTTGAACGCCAGGATCCCTCATGGCTCTCATTGGAAGGACAGAACCAACTACCAAAAGTTAACTTCTGACCAGCAGGCTTGCCACGTCCAGTGTGGTTACATATACAACGTAACAAAATGTAATTTAATTTTTTTTAAATTGAGGAAGCCTGGCATGGAAGCACATACCTATAATTCTAGCTATTCAAAGACTGAGACAAGATGACTTCAAGTTCAAGGCCAATCCATGGTATGGATTTGAGGTGTTTTGTTTTTGTTTTTTTGTTTTTGTTTTTTTTTTTTAAGTTAAATTTAAGGAAACAAATGTTAAGAAAGCACAGAGGAGGTAGCTCAGTGCTGGAGTGTTTGCCTAGCATGTGCAAGGTCCCGGGTTCCATCCTGAGCACCAGAAACAAACTCGAAACTAACCAACCAAAAGCGAAGAGAAAGGAAATCAAATGAAAGGATTTGGGAGATACATTAATATACTTTATATTTTGTGCATGTCTATATACTATCTACTTAACAACAAAACACAGTACCAATTTTACATTAGCTAGCAAGCGTAAATAAAAACTGAGGCTGCCAGCCCAGGCAGTCTTGATCTTGATGCCCGTCTCAGCCTCATCATCTGTGAGCCATGGTCCACAGGCCACGTGCAGCCTCTGCCTGTAGTGATATTGAAATGCAGCCCACCAGTCATTTGACTGAGTCAGGCTTTCTGCTGTAGGCAGGGGCTATGGAGCACTCACTTGTAAGAGGTAGCCTAGTGACTTGAGTTCCTGGGTATGTGTGAATTAAGCCTCTAGGCACATACATTGCTGGTCTTTCTCTCTGCCCTTTGCAGGAGAATAAAGAGGGATAAGTATGAAAGCTCACAAGGTGTGCTGGAATCCCTTTCAAGGTAGATGGCAGCTAAGAAGATCAGAAGCCTTGAGGCCAGGCTAGGTGTCTGTGGGCAACACCACGTCTCACAGTCACGCTTCCATCTGTACCCTCCAGAAATGGTACCTCTTGGGAGTCCAACCATAGCATCGAGGTGATGAAACAACTTGTGAGGGATTTGATGCTTTCAAGAGTTAAGATAATGTATGCCTGGACTTTAATGTAATAGCTGGCACAAAGTAGGCGTTCAGCCTTCCTGACTAAGCAGTGACTTGTTACAGGGTCATCTGCCTCTACATCTGGTCTCTGTTGTCTGGTATGAGGAGTAAGGTTGTGGGCAATGGTAAGACATGAGTATTTAGAGGAGCCAATGGCTGGGCTGTCCAGTGTTTCTACTTGTCCTCACCCTCAAAGATACATATGCCAGACCCCTTTTTGTCTTGGATTGCTTTGGTTTGAGACAGGGCCTTGCTGTATATACCAGGCTGGCCTCAATAGTGATTCCCTGCCTCAACCTACCAAATGCTAAGATTATAAGCTTGTGCCACTATACTTTAGCCCGTAATGATGTTGTCTTAGGTCATCTCTCCTGGCTACACCATCTACTTAGAGTCACTGTCCCTAACTTATCCTGAGCTCTTCTTTCCTGCATCTCTTCTCTTCTGCATTTGCCTCCACAGCAGGCTGTGTATCTTTACTTTACTATGGTACTTCCATCTGCATCTTCTATAAAGAGGACAAGGTGTTCCTGCCAGTTTTGTTCACTGCAGCATCTCTGACCTTAGACCCATGCCTGGAACACAGTACGTGTGCAGGAAATATTTTATGCAGTGAATGAATGTCGATAAAATTACAGACGTTGGTCCTAAGTGGTTGCTGCACTCTGCATCCTTTGAAAGACACTCCCAGGGAGACAGGAGAGCACCACAAACCCCAAACAGAAATAGTGGGGATTCTCTGAGTTTTGAGAAAATCGAAGGGTTCTGTCCATCAGCACAGGAGGCTTTGTTCTAAGGAGGATCTGTTTCACCTATACCCCATGTTGTTCCCAGGCACTGCCATGACAGATGAGCATCCTCAGTAAACAGGAGGTAGTCCCTTTCTAGCCCTGCTTCCTTCTCCCATCTCGAGTCAAAGCCATTCCATGCTGCTCTATGAAGTCAGCTTACTCAGCTTCCATCAAGACTGCTCACTCCTGTGAGCTCTCACTGTTCTTTCTCCATGACGTCTTTCGGGATCAAGAGGTTCTGAGTCATAACTCGCCCCAGCAATGAACTCCTCGTATTTTGAAATTATTTTCCTTCAAATGCTTGGAGCTTAGAGTCTACTGTTCACTAACATGGGTTGCTTCTGAAAGCCTGTGGTCATCCTGACTGTGTTTCTTTCCCTGGACCTGCTTATAGTTTTCCATTGTCTTTTTAGTCTGTACTTGCCTGGCCAGCTTCATGTGGTGATTTGATTAAGAATGGCCCCATAACCCCATGTGTTTGAATACTTGGTCCCCTATTGTCAGAACTGTTTGAGGAGGATTAGGAGATATGGCCTTGATAGAAGAGGTGTGCCAGTGGTGGAGGACTTGATTCACACCATTCCCAGTGTCCTTTCTGCCTCCTGCTTATGGTTCCGGATATGAGCTCTCTGTTCCTGCTGCCATGTTTCCAGTCTGCCACCATGGACTGTAATCCTCTGGAGCTGTAAGCCCCATTAAATGTTTGGTTTTATATATATGTATATGCATGTGTATATGTATTTGATGTATATGTTGCCCTTGGTCCTTTTGTCACAGCAATAGAAAAATTACTAGTGCACCTCTTTTGGAGGAACATGAACCCTTGCTCTAGGACAGTCCTTTGATGCACTTCTTTGGGTCTCTGCACTTAATTCTCAGTAACTTTCTCCAGCCTGTCTCTGTCTTACGCTAATTCTCACCAGGGCTCTACTTAAAAAGTCATTTGAATTTTAGGTGTCAACAAGTTTATTCTTTATAAGTGGGAGGTTATTAAACGATGCGTTCATAATCTGAAATTTTAGAAGCACCTAGATATTCAACAAGTGTACACTAAATGAGTAATGAATGAAATTTATAGTAAATTCATCAATAAACATTTGTCTAACCATTCAAATTAAAATTCCAAAGAACAAAGAAAAAATTTTAAAATAGAACATATCCAGGGTGTGGCCCAGAGGTTCAGTGTTGTGCTAAGTATGCTAGACTCTGGCTTTAGAGTCTAGCACCAAATTTAAAAAAATAATAATAAAATAAGAAGTACAAATATTACAAATGTGATTATGTTCTTCTTACAAACATTTATAAAAGCAAATACATAAAAATAGAGCAGTTATATTAGGTTTCTGTTTTGGTTTAATTATGAAATGTCTGTCATAGGCTCGTGGTTTGAATGTGTGTTCTGTAGCTGGTGGCAGTGGGCCCTTGAAGGTTGTGCTCAGCCTCCATTCCTACCCCCATCATTTGCCATGGTGAACAGCTCTCCTCCCTGCCACCCTCGTATTCACACAAGTATATGGGACTGAGCTGTTGCAGGACAAGCAGCCTGAAGCTCATAGCTAAACAAAGTCTTCTTCCTTAGGTGGTTTCTGTCAGGGATGTGAGGCCAGCAACAAAAAGTCTAGTGCTACAAATGGTTTCACACAGATGAGCTTTCCCCTTCCAACCTTTCTAGAACTATGCTGTATTATGATTCCCTATTAAAAACCCTCTCTTCCAGGCTAAAGAGTTGACTTAGTGCTTAAGAGCTCTTCCAGAGGATCTGGATTCAATCCCCGGCACTGAGAGGACTGCTAACAGCAGTCTGTAGCTCCAGGACCAGAAGATCTGACTTTCTGTTCTGGCCTGCACATACAGTGTGCAGACATGCAAGTAGACAAAATACCCATTGTCTTAGTCAGGGTTCTTTAGAGTCATAGAACTTATGGTAGTCTCTATATAGTAAAGGAATTTATTGGTGACTTACAGTCTGTAGTCCAACTCCCAACAATGGTCAGCAGCAGCTGTGAATGAAGTCCAAGGATCTAGCAGTTGCTTAGTCCCAGAAGGCAAGCAGGCGAAGCACAGAGAGAGACTTCCTTCTTCCAATGTCCTTATATAGGTCTCCAGCAAAAGGTGTGGCCCAGATTAAAGGTGTGTGCCATCATGCTTTTAATACCAGATGACCTTGAATTCAAAGATCTTCCTGTCTTAATCTTCTGGGATTCATAGACACTATGCCTCAAGATCTCCATGCCAAGATTCAGGTCGGAAACT
>NW_022196905.1:230570953-230587995 GCF_008632895.1 Mastomys coucha | reverse complement strand
CTTCCAATTCTGGATTGTAGTTCATTCCAGATATAGTCAAGTTGACAACCAGGAATAGCCACTACACCCACACACATAAAATAAAAATAGTAAATATTTTAAAAAAGCTTCTTCCTTCAGAAACATTTGCTTTCTGAGAGAGTATTTGGGTACAGTCTAAATGAACAAGATCAGGATCTATACTACTGAGAAGTACTTGTAAACAGAAATCCAAATCTTATTCCTTCTAAAACCTGACATTTGCTTTCTGTGCCAGGGTTGAGTGTAATGAAATGAGATTTATATGTTTGCATGGGTTGTCATGGTTAGGATATTCTTGAATGTGTATCTCTCTCTCTCTCTCTCTCTCCCTCTCTCTCTCTCTCTCTCTCTCTCTCTCTTTCTCTCCCTCTCTTTCCCCTCCCCTTCCCCCTCCCCCTCCCCCCCTCTCTCTCTCTCTCTCTGTGTGTGTGTGTGTGTGTTTCTCTCAAACCAAAGTGAGTGTCATAGTTTGCTCTGAGAAAAACCATTCATTGCAAAGTAGAAACATTTGATTCCATTCTATAAGCTTCAAGGTAAACAAAAGAGCACAGAAAACCATGTAACCAACTGTAGGCCACGGCTCAGAATATGAAAGTTTTCTTTTCTTTTTCTAAAATTTACGTCACTGTTCTTTGCTAAATGAAAGACAGTTTTGCTGGATGATGCATGCTTAAGGATCAGAAGTCGGTATCTGGTGTCTTCCTCAGTCCCTTGGCTTCTTCTTCCTTCCCCAGTCCCTCCCTTCCTGCCCTCCTTTCTTCTAGCCTTAGTGGGGTTGGCTCCCCAGACTTCAAGGTGACCTCTCTGGCTCTGTGTTATACTAGCATCGAGTTGTCCTGAAGAACAGGGTGAGGGAGACTGTGGGACACGAAGCGAACCCCAGGAAAGGGTCAGGATTTTTGACTCTCTGTTACCCTGTTTACTCTCTTGTTTCCGAGGTGTTCCTTGGGTCTGTGTAATTTCTGGTCAGACCGTCTTCCTCACACACAGTGATCAACACGAATGCACCTCTGTTTCCATTTACTCTGCAGAGGTCACATGCCACGGCTGGTTTATGAGTTTATTCTGCCATGTATCACTACAGGCGGGTCAGCGGGCCAGCGGATGGATGGGCAGCGCTAACCTGCCCATTTATTACTCTTGTCAACTCTGGAAAGGAATTTTTTTTTCTTACCTTATGAAAGGCCCATCAGCAATGAATCAGTGAAGTGAAGACGACAGTTGATTTGTGAATTTAGATTCTGTAAAGTGACTCTGCTTTGGTGGGCTGTGCAGATAGAGCCGCCGTCCAGATAAGCTGGCGAGTGCAATTCCACAAAACCAAATTTATTGCGCATTTGAGGAAATCATCCTATTTTAAAATACCATAAATTCTAAATTGAATATTACTTATTCCCATGAATTTTGATTTATATTTTGAATATTTTTAATGGGATGCTAAATAGCCTGGGCTGGAAGTTATGAGCTTATGCATTCCTTCTTGAGGGCTATTGTGACTGCGCAGAATATATTGGCCATTCTTAGGATTTTATTTGTGTGAACCGGATGGGGGTGGGGGAGCAGATGCATGCACCTGCCTAGGACGCCCTTTGGGGAATGGTGCAGGGACCAGTTATAAAGAAATTGCTGGCCGCAGCCTTCCTGCCTCCAAGCTAGGGTCTCACAAGGCTGCCATGGAGCTCAAAAGGGAGCCTTTTATACCTGCCTAGACCAGTATAGAACGGCTGAGAAAAGCACTAGGGGAAATCCAGACTCCCAGGTGAGTGCTATCCCTGACCAATGCGGGAGAGTCCTCTGAGTGGCTGCGCAGTGGATGTTGCTGTACTGTGGCTTCAATTAGCTCTGTCTATAACTAGATATTTCTAGTGTTTCCACCATCAACACACAACCCCTCACTCCACGACTGAAACCAGGACTAGCCCAAGAACAATGGTGAGAGAAAGACATCTCAATCCCAGCATGCTTCAGGCCAGGCCACATAGTCCTGACCTGTCCCATCCCATGTGCTTCCCACCTCCAGCCCCCAATTAATCCAGTTTTCTCTTTGACTGATAGTTAAAAAGAAACCCTTTTAATTTCAACTGCTGCTGTTGAGGTAACAAAAAAAAAAAAAAGTTCATCCAATTACCTTTCGTGGGGGTGGAAAAATCAAGGAAGAGCCTTGCAGTCTGTAATCAAAAATGGACAGTTTTGCAGGGTCCCTACCAGGCAGAGAGGGCCCAGGGGCCGGAGTCCCTGGCCCGGTGTCCCTGCCTCATCTGCTCATCCGGCATCTGGCATCATGCAGCAGGAAACTGACGAATGAAACTGTCAGATGCTCAGGGGGGAATCTGTGCTTCGTGGCCACTCCAGTCCTGGTCCAGAGCAGCTGTCCTTGAATCAAGAGAAACAGCTTTAGCACTCGTAATGAGGCCCAAAATTGCTTTAAGTTCGAGGCCAGCCTGGGTTACAAAAATGAGACCTTATCTCAAGTAAACAAAGATAGAAAAAAAGAAGGAAGATCTTGTTCTCCTGACAGTTTAGCGAGGGGAGGGTGTTATGTTCGGGAGGACCTGGAAAGGCCATGCGAGCCTCCAGCTCCACAGAATGCTTTCAGTTAGAATGTTGAGAACACTGGTGCTTTAGACATGGTGAAGTTGGCCAGGAAAACCTTTTGAAATTTCTGTCGGCTTTCCCCAAAGCTTCCAGGATCTGATTCTCTCAAGCCCAGAACCCTCAAATGAGGAGCAATTCCTTGTTTTATTTGTCCTGCATCTTCTCTTCTCATAGGGTAAAGAAAAAAAAAGACAAAAATGATTTAAAAGAGAAGGTGGGCTACTCTCCTAGCCCACTTCCCTCTCTCTGACCCCTACTCCTTAAGAGCTAAAGTGAAAAATTCCAACTACAAATGTGACACTCACAGTGAGCTCTTGGCTGAGGACTCGGCTGGGGCTTTTAAGAATAACTTTGGCAGCCTCACTGGGTAACTGGTCAACCTCTCAACCTGGTGGGGTACTCTGAAGGAAGTATCCATAGAGAGTAGGGTTGGGGCAGGGAAGAGAGATAGGGATCAGAAGAGACAAAAGAAAGACTGGGAGAAGGACCTGGGGAGATGCTATCCTTTGTGTGCGGTAGCTTCAAAGACAGTCCTGTCTGTTCATTAAAATCAAGTCACTAAGTGGACCTGCATTCAACAGGAAGGTTAAACTCTACCTTTTAAAAAGAGAAGCATAAAAGGCTCATTTAAGAAGAGAGCATCAGCAGGCTTATTTTCAGGCTGCCACATGGGGTCATAATGGGAGCAATCTCGACTGTGTGGCATCGAGATCCTGTCTGGGTAGTGGCCCAGACCCTTCCAAGCTTCCATTAGTACCCTGTGTAAGTAGCCAAGGACGACTAGGTATGGCTAGCTACCCCCCCAATGGGGTGAATGTTCAGCATCTCCAGTGCTACTATTTGCTTGGTCAGAGAGTCTTTGGGGAAGAGTTCATAGACAAGGCTCGAGTTGCTCTGAGGAAGTGTAGGGGGAAATATGTGGACATTTCTTCTGTTCTCAGATCCCTGTTTCTTTTTCATGACTGACTGACTCTGCTCATTCTCTAAGGCCTTACACTTCAAACTCATCTCCTAACTGGCTCCTCTACCCTTTTTCTTTGTTCATAGCCGACTGTCTTATGACCATCATATGAGGTTAAGGGAGGCTCAAGGAAATGGGCAATTGTCTTAGGCTGGCATTCTCCACCATGGAATGTGTACAAGCTTAGCTTTATGGAATCTTATAAAGGAAGGGTTTTGCGATGGGCAAGTTTGAAAGGGGCTCTTTTCTCATTTCCCTATAATGGGAACACCCATTGGAGCTAGTGTGGTATAGAACTTCACAGGATGAGCCCTGGTTCAAAGTCTGAGTTCAAATCTGGACATATCCTCTATCAAGCCATAAATACTTGTGCCTCATTTTCTCAGCCTGTGAAAGTGAAGTAGAAGTGTTTCTATTGCCTATATCCCTGCTAACACTGGGATATTCAATGAAAGGCATGGGGGTTAGGAATCTGTAACTATAATAAAAGCTCTTGAGAAGACATGAAACAAGCACTCACACTATCCATCTGACTCAGACTGTGGGTTTGTCTTTCACAATTCAATTACTATTGTGGAAAACTCAAGAATATTCTAAAGTAGTGGCTTACACCTTTGATTCCAGACTTAAGAGGCAGAGACAGGCAGATGTCTGTGATTTCCAAGATAACCTTGTCTCCATGGTGAGTTCCAGAGTAACCAGAGCTATATGCTCAGTCTCTGTGTCAAGAAGAAGAAGAGGAGGAGGAAAAGGAGGAGGGAAGGGAGGAGAAGAATAGAACAAGAGGAGGAAGAAGAAGAAAGAAGAGAAGGAGGAGGAAGAGGAGAAAGAGGAGGAGGAGGAGGAGGAGGAGAAGAAGAAGAAGAAGAAGAAGAAGAAGAAGAAGAAGAAGAAGAAGAAGAAGAAGAAGAAGAAGAAGAAAAGGAAGAAAGAAGAAAAGAAAAATGATGAACAAATTTAATTATCCTTAGAAAGTTAGAAGGTATTTTAAGCTGGGAGTGGGGGGGTGACAGTAATGTCATTCTCAAAGGGTTAAATGTGGGAGTCAGAATAAGTGGTCAGTGACCTAGTAGCTGGCACAGAGCTCTCACTGACATCTCCAACTGACAGTGTTGACCTTGGAGTAAATTCTCAAGCTCTGTGAAATGTTCAGGTATATTTGCCTACAGTCCTCAGTAGCCAGAATCAGGAAGAAGGGAGAAAAACACAATGGATAATCTTCC
Organism: Mastomys coucha; assembly: GCF_008632895.1. Classification (NCBI taxonomy): domain Eukaryota; kingdom Metazoa; phylum Chordata; class Mammalia; order Rodentia; family Muridae; genus Mastomys; species Mastomys coucha. The sequence continues at coordinate 230,583,195 of NW_022196905.1, read as the reverse complement.
TGAATCTGAGGATGGCCTCACATGAATGACCTACCTGGAAGTTGTAGGCCTCAAAGTCTTCACTTGTCTGTCCAAAGAAAGGTGCATTCTTGCATCTAGTGAGGACCTGGGTTCTCTCTTGGAAAGCTCCTGCTTCCACACCATAGACTTAGGGGGTGTGTACCGGACCAGAGCTGGCCATTCAAATCATCATACCTCAGAAATGGACATGTGACCTAAAGCAGCCCAAAGAGAGTCCTCAGTGGTCATATACTAGGGTCAGAGAAACTGGGACAGAAATGGTGCTTGTCTATGGAAATCCAGACATCCAAACTTGCTGAGACACCTCCAAGTGATACATGGAAAGGAGGATAGAGTGGAAAGGGGAGGAAATCTGCAAGTATATGTATTGTAGCCCTCTTAGGAAAGATGCCGAGTGTGATCACAGCTTTAACTGAGCATCTATTGTGTGCTGAGTGCTTGTGTTCCCTCTGTTCTAAGCAACATTACTTCCCATGTGAACATTCCTAAAACAACAATATATTTTTTTTTTCACATGGAGGCTTCTCACAGTATCTGGTCACAGTCTGGCTGTCATTGCCTTAGCCTCCAATAAACCTCATTTTCTTTCTTTCTTCTTCCTTCTTTCTTTCTTTTTTTTTACATTTATTTAGTGTGTGTACATGAAGACATGTACACAGATACATTGTGTGTGTGTGTGTGTGTGTGTGTGTGTGTTTGTGTGTGTATGTTTAGGTAGGGAAAGGAGCTTGTAGAGTGGAGGAGCTTGTGGAGTCAATTCTGTCCTTTTACCATCTCGAGCCTGGTGACTGAACTCAGGTTATCACACTTGGTGGCAAGTGCCTTGATCTGCTGAGCCATGTCGACAGCCCACATGCTAAAGGAGGTTTCTGCTTAAAATTTATGGTTAAGTTAATCTTTTTTTTTTAACTTTTCAACAAAAACTTTTACAATTTCATGAGAAAATCCTAAGATGTGCTTTAGCCGTGTCATTTCTTGGGCAATCACAGTTGAGTTGAAAGATCTAGAGGCTGACAATATCTGTGTGTGTGAGGCTCAGGAGTACCTGGGATGCAGTAGGGGTGCAAACAGTACTATTTTGACCTTGGGAAGTTCCTGATTGGCTCACACTGGCCACCAGATTCCAGGTGCTTAGCCAAATCATGATGAAGGTCACAGGTCGGATGAGATCTGTCCAGGACTCAGTCCCAAACACACTTTATCCCTTCAGGTGGGAGGTATGATCTGAGGTGGCAGACAGATTTCTCCTATTACTTAAGAGAAAACCTTTCACAAACCCTTTCCTGTCTCCCCCGCCCCCTCACCCAATCCAGAACCTCCTTCCTGTGCTGCCCCCTTAGGGACCATGTTTACTGGTGTGGCATTATGAAAAAGTGACTTGTAGTCTTCAGGATTAGGCAAAAGCCAAGTTCCCAGACCTCCTGTTTCTCTGGCACAAAATTGATACCAGGGACTCTCCCCGGCTGAAAGAGAACACTGCTGACTTTAAATAACCAAGGCCTCTGTTGTAGCAATGTGTCAACAGATAGGATGAGATTTCCTTCCTCAGGCCAGCAAAACACCTAATGGATCTGTCCTGCTCTCTGTCTCCCTCTGTCCCTCCAAATTTCTGTGGGCATGAACCAGCCAGTTTGGATCCCAATGTACAATGCAGCCTGAGTTTATTTCTGAAGTAAACCGCCCGTCGGTGGAAGGGTCCTTGTGCAGAGGTGGGCTGGTGGGCTGGCTGCCAAAGACGCGGAGGCAAAGGGGACACCAGCAGGCTTTTGTTCAGGGACTGCTTTGGAAAGTGGCTTCCCTGTGAATATCCGATGCTTTATCGCTGTGACGGGGGTGACCTCATCTAACCAAATGAAGTCATCCATCCCACCAGGGAAGACAAACCTTCCTTCCACAGAATCAATCAGGTCCATCAAGGGCACTTCCCACCCGCCCCCCCTTATCTCCAGCCATCCAGCAAGTGAGCAGTTAAAAATCTGACAGGCTCCAGAGAACCCCAGACTTTACATTCCACTAAATCAGAAGGGAGCCAGGACTCTGGACTCATGGAGGGAGAACTGCTAGCAAGGCACTGCCTGACATCATCTCTGACATGGGGGATTGTTTGGAACCAGGATGTTTCTGGAGAACAAAACATGGCACACTGCTGTAGACTTGGGGGCTTTCTCCTTCTGGTTATTAAACTCTTAACTCCTGCCAGATAGCAATGCCAGGCGCAATAATTGCTCTCTGGGTCTTTTCATCCCAAGCTATTGCACAACCCATAAACAGTCCAATTAGGAAACCAATTAAAATGAGAAAGAGGCTCCTTGAATTCTTCAACAGTTGAGGCAGCGCTGACTTCTTCTTGTCAACTGGTGAAAGGTTTTTATTGCAGCCAGTGAGGAGGTGAAGGAAATTGGGGGGAGGGAGTTTACTGAGCACCTCATGGGGCAAGGCAGGAGTAAGATCATCCTCCCACCCCAGTCAACTCCCCCGGGCCTGGCCAGAAGACTGAAGAATGATTATTGACACCAAAGTGAATATTACAAGCAATAAATAAATAAATAAATAAATAAATAAACCCTGCCAGCTTGTCTTGGATTGCAATGGAGTCCTGGTACAGTTGCGAGTGCTCAGCAAATGGCCCATTCGTTTGTGCTGCATCCTGGGAGACCTTGTGTGGGCATTCAGTCACTCCATATTTCCATTGAGCAGCAGTATTGTTTTGAGAGATTATGGGGTCTTCCTACCAACAAGGAGGAAGCTGACCTGAGGTCAAGGTCACACATGAGCATGCGCGCGCGCACGCACACACACACACACACACACACACACACACACACACAGAGGCTGAAATGACCACAACAGTCACTGCTCATCTATTAATGCAGTCTTGTGTTACGAGCACTTTGGCCACTGGGGAACTGGAAAGCAAACACTGCCTCTACTGTCGCCTGGCATGCAGCTCGGAAGCACTCTAGACATATATCAGAGCATCGCAGACATGCCTGCAGGTTCAGACCGACCGGTCTCTCCTTGTTTCACCAGACTAGAAGCATTCTACAGAGTGGTTCTGAAGGATAGTGGGTAGTTCCACAGGAGCTGAGGCAGGAAGATTAGGAATTCAAAGCGGGACTGGGCTAAATAGTTAGTTCCTGTCACTAAAATAGAAGTCCTAATGGAGAGAGAAGCCATGGAGAAGCCACTCCTTCTTGCCATGAAGCAGAATGTGCATGTTTATATGTTGTGCATACATACTATATATACACACCTATATGTGCATAACACATACCTCTATGGGCATATATACACCTGTGTCTGTGCATATATATACCTATGTCTATGCATATATATACCTATGTGCATGTACACACCTAAATATACATGTATATACCAGTGTTTGCATATATGTGTGTGTGTGTGTACATATATATATATATATATATCTGTATGTATACATATACACCTGTGTGTGCGTATATACACCTATGTGCATGTATACACCTAAATGTACATGTATACACTAGTGTATGCATATATATGTATATATATATATGTGTGTGTGTGTATGTATACATATATGTGTGTGTGCATGTATACAGCTGTATGTGCATATATATAGTGTGTGTGTACATGAAGACATGTGCACAGATACATTGTGTGTGTGTTTAGGTAGGGAAAGGATATATATATATATATATATATATATATATACATATATATATATGTGTATATATACACATATGTGTATATATATATATATATATATATGCACTTACACATATACACATGTGTGTGCATACACCTGTGTATGCATGGGGTGAATGTACTGGCTAGTTTTGTGTGTCAACTTGACACAGGCTGGAGTTATCACAGAAGGGAGTTTCAGTTGGGGAAGTGCCTCCATGAGGTCCAGCTGTGGGGCATTTTCTCAATTAGTGATCAAGGGGGTAGGGCCCCTTGTGGGTGGTGCCATCCCTGGGCTGGAAGTCTTGGGTTCTATAAGAGAGCAGGCTGAGCAAGCCAGAAGAAGCAAGCCAGTAAGGAACATCTCTCCATGACCTCTGCGTCAGCTCCTGCTTCCTGACCTGCTTAAGTTCCAGTCCTGACTTCCTCTGGTGATCAACAGCCATGTGGAAGTAAGCTCAATAAACCCCAATAAGTCCTCCCCAACTTGCTTCTTGGTCATGATGTTTGTGCAGGAATAGAAACTCTGACTAAGACAGTGGGAGTACAACATTTGAGTTTTCTTCATTCTACAGATCATCAGGGTCCATATGCTAAATGGTGGCTACTCAGAGCTCAGCTCCTGGGTCCTCTTTGCTCTTCGCTGCTGTGGACTTACTGGAAGAGAATCTAATTGCTCAACACTTTCAGCAGGCCCTAATTCGACCACAATGCATCCCACGCTGTCAGGTGCGGGGTTTTCCACTAGCAGCATCTCACTGGTGCTCAGAGAGGTTAGATTTGGGAACATTCTGAATACTCACTCTGTGGTGCACGAGCCACAGTTAGCTGCAGGACGAAATATGCTAGTGCATACGATGTGCTCTGAGCACACTCGAGGGTATGGCAGGTGCCAAACACACAGCTCAGCTTTGTCACTGTACCATGGTATCTTTTGGCACTTGCTGCTTTCTCCTGGCGAGAATGGACTTTAAGCATCTGAGCACCTACTTACCCCTTTCTGCATGCAGACACTATCAATGGAAAGATCCCAGGAGGTTCCAAGGAGACCTATGTTCACTCTGGAAATGCCTAAGAGACTGGCCACCACTGACTGAGCAATCTGGTGCATGGTAAATGTCCCGCTTCATTCCGTGTCTCGTACCATTTGGCAATGTGGCCTGCATGGGTCACAATATAACAGTGATTGGAAACCTGAGATATCATAAAATGAGCTGTTTCTGCTAACCTGGCATGGTGGAGTGAGGATGAACACAGACTAATCACCTCGACTGCCACCCTGCAACTTAGGAACTGTGCACCTGTGGGTAAATTAGAACTCTGCCTCATTCTCTTTGTCTGTGCAATGGGGACAGTGACGGGTCCAACGAAACAAGATCTTACAAGGCTTGTGTAAGGAAATATGTATAAACTCCTGAGATGATTAAGTTCTGTGTGGAAACCTTTGTAAGGATCTGGCATGTGAATTGACTGTTCAGATACTGCAGACTTAGAATATTCCCTGGCATAGCTAAGATATTCTAAGGAGACAACTGATGATCAGATGATTGAAACAGTGGAATCCCAAAGAACTGGGAATTTTCCCAGGAATCTCATGCTGGGAGAAGGAAAAGGCACAAGCTAGAAGGGGATCCTGTTCAATTTCACATGGTTCTAACAACTTGTCATACCATCTGTGGTGGTTTGATAGGAATAGACTCGTGTGTGTGGATGCTTGGCCCATAGGGAGTGACACTATTAGGAGATGTGGCCTTGTTGGAAGAAGTGTGTCACCATGGAGGAGGGCTTTGAGGTCTTTTAAGCGCAAGCCTGGCCAATATGGAACACAGCTGCCTTCTGCTGCCTATGGATCCAGATGTAGAACTCTCTGCACCTTCTGCAGCACCACATCTGCCTGCACACTGCCATGCTTCCCACCATGATGAAAATGAACTTTAAACCTTTGAAGCTGTAAGTCAGCCCCAATGAAATGCTTTCTTTTACAAGGGTTGCCATGGTCATGGTGTCTCTTCACAGCAGTAGAAACCCTAATTAAGACAACCATCTTACAGGACGTGTCTGAATCCCAGACAGTGGTGGGAGAGACCACATCCTGACTAGGTCTACTTGCAAGTGCTTGGCCTTCTATTTAAAGTTGAATCTCTCTTCAGGACACCTCTCTCCATGAAGTCAGATGCCAGACAGGTGGTGGGACCTGATTTGGGGGACAAGTTTTGATCCACTAGCTCATTAACACATTTTCTGGTATCGTGCAAGGGCCCTGAATTGGGAGAGTGTTCATTCCATGATGGATGTGGTTTGTATGCATCCTCTGAGCTCGGCTCCCTCAACTCATAGAGAGAAGTGTTCCGACTCTTTCCTTTGCCTCATGTGTGTTCCCTTCTGCCATCCGATGCCTCCCTCTTCCATGTGATGAAGCAGCATGGAGGTGCTCACTGGAAGCACCGCATTTGGTTAGCTTGTCCAGCTCGATTGGGAGCAGGGCTTCTCAAACGGCCCTTGGAAATGACTGTTCTACAGGGGAGTTTTATTGTCTAAAGACATTTGGGTTGCTGTAACTTAGAGAGAGTTTGCTTTTGGCTCTAGGGAGTTGAGACCTAAAATGTCAATAGTGTTAAGGCTGAGAAACTCTGTGAGACTCCACACCCTTTGTAAGAGAGTCTTTCTCATACTAGCCGCCTCTCATGTGTGACCTGCCTCAGCCAGGACAGACTAGGTTATAATGGGGTGACACATTTTGCTGAGGTCTATGAGGGTTTGTTCTGCCTGAGCCTCAGTGTCTGGCATAGATTGAGTTAGGGGAACTGTATTAATCAGGGTTTCTATTCCTGTACAAACATTATGACCAAGAAGCAAGTTGGGGAGGAAAGAGTTTGTTCAGCTTACTTCCACATTGCTGTTTATCACCAGAGGAAGTCAGGACTGGAACTCAAGCAGGTCAGGAAGCAGGAGCTGATGCAGAGGCCATGGAGAGATGTTCCTTACTGGCTTGCTTCCCCTGGCTTGCTCAGCCTGCTCTCTTATAGAACCCAAGACTTCCAGCCCAGGGATGGCACCACCCACAAGGAGCCCTACTCACCCCCTTGATCACTAATTGAGAAAATGCCCCACAGCTGGATCTCATGGAGGGATTTTCCCAACTAAAGCTCCCTTCTCTATGATAATTCCAGCCTGTGTCAAGTAGACACACAAAACCAGCTAGTACAGGAATATCTTGGGAGTTCTATTGCTCTGATAAAAATACCATGACCAAAAGCAACTTGGGGAAGAAAGGGTTTGTTTCAGCTAATAGTTTTACATTTCAGTTTATTATTAATGAAAATCAGAGCAGGAACTCAAGATAGTAATCTAGAGGCAGGAACTGACGCAGAGACCATGGAGGGATGCTGCTTATTGGCTTGCTCCTTGTGGCTTGCTTAGCCTGCTTTCTTAAAGCACCCAGGACCAAAGGCCTAGGGGCAGCACCACCCCCAGTGAGCAGGGCCTTCCCACATCAATCATTAATCAACAAAACGTCTCCAAAGCTTTGCCACAGGCCAATCTGGTGGAAACATTTTATCCACTGAAGTTCCTTCTTCCAAAATGACTTTAGTTTGTGTCAAACTGGCATAAAACTATCCAATACAGGAGATTGCAGCTTATCTTGTTCTCAATCTGGGTATCAAGCGGAGACAACTAACTTCTTTGGGACGTGTCAGGTTATGGTGGATGAGGGGATGAACCTAAGGAATTGTTCATCTGTTTTGCTTTTGTTTATATCCTTGGCCACTCCAGCCACATTGCCACATTGAACTTCAAAGAGAGTGAGCAAGCTCAATCTTACTGTAGATCTGAAAAGAGAGAAATTGACTTTGAGGAGCCTGTCTGACCCCAACACATTCCAGCCCACCCTTAGAACCTCACTTGGACCATGGGGGAGCAGTCTGCCCACTCACCCCTCTGGGTGGCAAGGATGACCGTGTTCTGAGTTCCCACCTTAACCTGCACTAACTTAACATGCTACCTGTGGTTGCCGGACTGAAGGATGTATACAGATGGGACTTTTGTTTACTATGTTCCTGACTACTAACCCACTGTTGACTAGGAATGGAGCCCAGGTATGACTTTCTGAACTAGGGAGACTCTCCCGTTCATTTTTTACCTTAGATAAGAACTTGAGGAAGTAGACTCTGGGCAAACGCTCAGGTTTCTGGTCCAAAATGCTGGTGTCATCCTGTAATGTCGATGCAGGACCTCTGAATGCAGGGTTGATGCTCTACGGTCTCTTTCTCTGGATTTCTCCATTCTGCTGCCTCGCACTGTTGCCAAAGTCCATGCCTCCTTATGGGGAGATATTAAAAGTGTTTACCTTAAAAAATCAAAACAAACAAACAGTAAAAACAGGTCATCAAAATAGTTTCTGTGGACTCTGGCATTGTCTGGGCACAAGGAAGAGGTGCAGTTATGGGTTGGCATGTGAAATTATGGCCAGGTGTCAGCTTCAACACAAGGACATCAGATTTCTTTTATTTTCTCCAATCTTAAAAATGCCTCAAAATTTTTATGATGAATCAGAATGGTGTAGTAGGAAGCAAAACTGGTGTCCTAATTCCATTTCTGTTTCTGTGATCTATCACAAAACTTGACAAAAAGCAGTTGTGGAAGAGAGAGTTTAATAAGCTCACAATTCCAGAGTGCATAGTTCATCATCACAGGAAAATCGGAGTGGCAGGAATTTGATGCAGTTGGTCTCAAGATACCCACTGTGAAGAGTAGAGAGAACTGAATATATTTGTGCTCATTTGCTTGCTACCTTGGAGTCATATCTCTACTCTTATTCAGGTCAGAACCTCATGCATAGGGAGTGATGCTGCCTACAGTGGGCTGTGTCTTCCCATATCAATTTACTTCATTTAGACAGTTCTCTAAAGACATGCCCATGGAACAACCCAATGTAGACAGTGTCTCATTGAGAGTCTCTTCCCAGATGATTCTAGGTGTGTCAAAGTCAACAATTAGAGCTAGTCATCACAGTTAAGGATGAAGAGAAGTCTGAGAAGATGGGATGATAAGATAACATTCAATGCTGGGTGATAAAAGGCCCAGCACGGGAGGATCCCAGGCAGAAGAAACAGCAAGGACACAGTCACCCGATTACTTGGTGCTATGTGAGAAATAACCTTGTAAACCCTGTAAAATGCCACTTGTATATTTTCCAAGTTACATGATCAGTCAGGAGAAGATGCCTAATTAGCAGCTGAAAATCTTGCTGCTTTGAAAGTGATGCTAATTTTCATTGGATTTCTTCCCTGAAAAATGGAAATGTGTGTACAAACCTTATGCTTAGGATTAAAATTTCAAGTGTTGCTAAGATTTTGATTAACATTAGTTTAATTAAAAAAAATGTTAATTGCCTTATTGTCTTTCGCTGCTCGCAGTCAGATTCCACCATGGGGCTCCATTTCAGCACCTGCTAGAGTTACGCAAGCTGCCAGTTCAAACAGCCACATGTCAGGAAAGAAAGGGAAAATAAAGATTTTTGTATTTGTGAAATACTGCACCAATGCTCATAGTATAAAATAGCCCAGTGTGGTCCCAGCTGAATAGTAAGAGGGTGATTTATTCCCCAGGTTCTGTTTCCATTTTGGCTGGTTATGATAGCATATCAAGTGAGCTTTTGATTGAATTACTGCCTTGTATTCAGGCTGGGACCATGCATTATTACATATGTAAGTATAAACGTTGATGCAGATGAGTTTTCCTAATGAAACGAGAGGCAGTTTATTTTCTTCTGCATAATGGGTGGTGCTGGGGACCAGATTTATTTTTCTCAAAGTGACTACATGCTTATTTTCCAATTTGTCATTCATTCTTAGCATGAGCACCCCAATAATTCAGCTCTGCCAGTCTTTGAGCATGCACATTTTAATGTAGATTTTTTTTTTTATTTTTTAAACTGAAATCAATTTCAATGTGATTTATCATCAGAGAATTACCTTATGTAAAATGCTTAAGTGAATGAAGTAATAACTTTAGGCCTATCAGTTAGCGAGGGCAATTTTCAGCTGCTCAGTTCTAAATAAATGCTAGGCTCCAGGGTCACATTTTCATTTTGTTCACGACACTGTGTGCTTTAGTTATTACTGAGTTTTGGAATGTCTAGAAGCTTCAAATGAACTGAATTACTTTTAAATATGGCTGAATTTCATTTGATACCGAGTTGAGCTACTTGGCTTGGAGCTGCTTGGTTTCCTATTATTTCTCTACTTATTCCAGCTGGCCCGACCTGGAGTTTATTCAGTGCCTCGTAATTTAAGATACTAATGTGGAGCCCTGGGCTCTCTCTTGCATATGAAATCAAGTGCAGCTTGCATGCTTTGAGAGTCCACTGAGGGTTTGCCTAGGGAAGACTCGGCCAATGAGGGTCCTGGGAGAAGCAACTGAAGGAAAAGTACCATGGGAACAGCTGTCTCCCTTGGAGGAGAAAAGGCCCTGGCAAAGTAGATTCAGAGATGGAAGTTTGGCCCTCAGATTTTCTAGGACAAACTGGGCAAGGGTCCTTTAAGACTCAGTGTATGCATTTAAGGACACAGCAGCTTTCTATTCACAGAACAGAATCAGTTAATAATAACAGCAACAGTAAACATTTACTACAGCAACAAAACACACAACGTACTCTATCATAATGCATAGGACGGACATGGTCTCTGGTGTGCATGTGATTTGAGTGTGTTTCCCAAAGTCCCATGTGTTAGAAGCTTAGTGCCCAGTGGAACAGCACTGAGAACCAGTTGAACGTTGGTGAAGTAAGCCCCAGTAGATAGGCCATGGAAACCCCGTCCTTGGAAGGCTTCAGGGAAGGGATCAATGAAGTTCTTAAACTGACCCGGCTACCTCTTACAAGAGTGGGAGGCTATAAGGTTAGACCAGCCCATGAGCTTGCTAGCTCCTCATCTCCATAGTCAATCACTTCTCCATAGGTCCTGACACAGTCGGGCTCCTCCCAACACCACAATAACGAGGCAGAATGTCTATATATAATACTCCATTTAAGATACTTTGTTATGGCCAAACAAATAATGGACTGTGACAATATTATAATAATAAAGATAATACTGACGAATTTACTGAGGACCTACTCTGTGCGGGTGTCATACTAACCACTTGATGTGCATGTTCTTACTAATCTCCGCAACAGTGATCCAAAACACACCCCAATTTCACTGTGTAGATAAAGAAACTGAGGCTAGGAGAGTTTGGCCAGGGTAGCCCACGTAATGATTAGAGGAACCAAGATTCAAAACCAGACCGTCTGGCTCCAAAGCACCCTCTACTTCCCAAGCTACCCCAGTAAGAGCTCCATCTCTTAAGTAAAGCATCCGTTCAAACCCCACAGCCTTCTGTCTGGGTGGAAAAGGGACTGTAGAGACACAGGGCCATCTAGGATCTGGACTTTAGAGAGCAGACAATACGGTTGAGTCCCAATTCAGGTTGTCACTTATGTGACACTTTGTGTCACTTATGTCGAGGGGCCCAGTTTCAGTGATCTCCTTCAGTTTCCCTGCAGGTTGAAAGTACTAATGACAATATTTCCACTGTGAGAGATGAATGACGCTATGTAATGCCCCATGGGTCAGAAACTCTTGCACACGTTTAAACTAGAAACCTACCCACCTGGTGTAAACTATCCTTAAACTAAAACCCTACCCAGGTTTATTCAGGTGAGTGCCCCCTCTGGGAGCTGGCTTTAAAGTCTCAATCTGCATTTCTAATTACCTCCCGCTTGCCAGCCTTTGAGGACTTGCCTGGCGATTGATGTGATACCGCTAAGAAATGTCTTTGCGTTCCTCAGAAGAAAGGTTTTCTGTACAATCCAGCTGCTGCTGCTGCCATTTAGAGAAACCTGGAAACCCAAGCGCTCCGCTGATATGCTCACGGGGAGTTGAAAGGGGGGATTATCTCTTAAGACTTGAGAATGTTGATGTTTGCAAATATTTTCTTGCCGCCTCTCCTAATACTGCAAATTGACTGCTGAGATAATGGGCCCAAAGGTGACGTCACACAAACAGCGGCTTTTAAGTGCACCAGACTGGCGGAACCACTTAGCGTAATTAGGAAATCCTTAAGCAAGAGTTTGCAAAGCATTGGCTAACCTTCAGGGTTTGCATCTCCCTCCTCCCCATCCCCCTTTTTCTGGCATCCAACACTAAAAGTCAGACCTTGAATAATTATCTACCCACAAGCTTTCAGCACCAGGAACGAGCGGCTCCCTCGCCTGCCTCTGAGTGTGGGGACAGTTCTCTGGTGCTCTGAAGGCCTGTGACAAGTGAGTGCCTGGATCTGATGGGAAGCTTCAGGGCAAAGGGCAGGTTGCTTTCTTTTGATTGCATTTCTAAAATGACTGTCTGTCTTTCTGGAAAGTCTGGTAACGTATCTCCTTCTTCAGCTTGCTCTCACCGGAGATTGTGAGCACCCAGAGAAGCACCCTTTGGCTCTGTCCAAAGGAGTGTGGACTATTTTAGAGAGTGAATAGGATGGTCAGGTTGTTTTTATTTCTTTTTTTCTTTCTTTTT
>NW_022196905.1:230551652-230570943 GCF_008632895.1 Mastomys coucha | reverse complement strand
ACAGAGCTGCAGTAAAAGCAGCAAACAGTGGGAAAGGTGACCCCAGGCTGATGGAAAGCCTTTGCAATCTAGTGCAATGTTTGGCATAATTGGTAAACCAATTTTCTTGCCCGAACACCATAAATAGATAGACTATAGATAGATGAAAGGTAGAGAGATAGGAAAGGCAGATGGTAGCCAGGTATGGAAGGTATGATAGAGAGCAGATAGAGGTGACAGCTGACAGGTTGTTAGAAACTGTCCACACAAAACCATACCTCTCACCTCCCAGGGAAAAGAGACTGGCTCATTCTGGGGCTAAATATGAGTGAGCATGACCTGGGATCACAAATCTAGGTTACCTCAAATTCTATATTCCAACGTGGTAACAGTTTCATGAAGTTTTTGTAGCCACAGAACAAAGAATATGTGAATCAAGACACCGTTCAAATATACTATAGACACATCAAAGAGGCAGGCTACAGCAAAGTGGGGAGACCCGCATAGGCCTTGGATACTCTCTGATGAGACTTTTAGCTTTTGAATTTATGGAAGTCTGTTGAATGAACACATTCCAAGGAAGTTAGTGCTCTGTTTCTTCATTCCAACTGGTTTGCCCAATGACAAGCACTTAGGTCAGGTACAAAGGAGGCCAGTAAACTGATATTAAATAAACAGTTGTTAAGAGGGCTAAAGATGGCTCGAGAGAATTTGCCTCTGGACTGGAAACATTGCTACCTCTCCATAGTCATGATTGACATTCAGATAACCAGTTACTCAGGCTGGAAGAAGGCTCAGTTTGAGACTACAGCTTCTCTCTGGAAAGTTTGGTTTACCATGTGTGAATAGACAGATGATTAACAGGAAAAATGGTAAAAGATAGATGCTGGAAGACATATTGGAGGGAAGTGGGTAAGATAGATAATAGATAGATGATAGAATATAGATAGGAATATAACAGGTAGATCATCAATAATAGCTAGATGAAAGATAAGTGACAGATTATAGATATTAGGTAGATGCTAGATAGATTATAAGTAGGTAGATGATCGATTATAAATACATGCTAAACAGGTAGCAAACTCTTAACTGTTTATAAAAGCAATACATTTCTCTTTATAGAAAATTTAGAAAAGGCAAAAACAACACCAGAAAGAAACTATCACTGATCCTCTGTCTGGTTTCCAGGCATTTCCCTGCAGCTGAGATGATACTAGGCAGCTCATTTTGCTTCTAGTAATTTCAGTAGCATCCTCCACCATCGCTGCCTGATGGCCCCATAGATGCCCTTCAGGACTCTGCTATCAGATATGTGAGGAAGTCCTTGGTCCTGGGCATTCAAGTTGTTCTTGTCCTTTGTTTTCTACTTGGTACTGGGAGGAACATATTCCACCAACCTCATTCTTCTTTGCCAAATGTGCAGGCAGGGCTCGCCTGAGACCCTTTCTGAGCCACAGCCTTGGTGGGGAATGAGAAGGACTATAAGGATACCTTCACCCTCCAGGATGGAAAAGGAAAACCAGAAGCCACCGCCTTTTGACTTTATAAGGATGACTTCTATATCTATATAACAAGTGACTCTCCTGGAGAATTATCAAGTTAGAGGGAAAGGGGGTCGAGTCACTGACCCAGAGCAGGGAATATCACTCTGAAAAGCTGCCACCCCAGACTTCCCAGCCTGTGTTTCCAATGCATGCTTGGTCCTTGCTGGGAACCCTCTCAGTAGAGGCTCAGGTTTCCACATGGCATGCCCACTGGGCTGTGCCTTAAGGGAGAGGCCCACAAGGAGCCTTCCCATCTGAGTCTTGAAGCTCTGTGTATACAAATGGGGTATTTCGTTGCTGCCCCCTGACCTCTGCAGCTTCCTGCTGCCACCAGGGCTTCTAGCACACAGTGCTGGAGGAATCTCAGCCCGACCTGAGCCCGGAAGACTATGCTGACGAGAACCCAAGGCCTGCACTCACAGATTGCTGGACCCAGGCTGAATGCTGAGGAGGCACAGGGCCGAGGCTTGTGGATCTCTTCCTTCCCACTCCTGCAAGTTCCCATGGCTCTCTGTGTTCTGCTCCAGGATCATGGTGTGTGTTGGGAAAGCTGCTGGAGAACACAGAGAATCTATGGAGCATTCTCTGGGCCCCACACAACCACGTTTTTCTTTCTCTTCTTCCTGGTATTCAGTTGGATTGCTCCATGGCCACAGGGATCTTGACCCATCTCTGACTATGACTGAGAATGGTGGTCTTGAATCACACAGGGTCTTTTCTAATTCTTAAAGGGCAATCATAGGTTTAATGGTGTTTAACAGAGAGAACCACCTTCATGAGTTGCTACTTCAAACTTAAAACTATTTAAATTCCAAAGGAGGACAAACACAAAGCATCGGGGAGCACGTTCCCAGACAGATCAGAGCACTCGGATTCACATATTTCTGCTGTGTTATTATTTTTAAGTTGCATTCAAGTTTACGTGGTACTTTCTTGGAACTATATCTCAGTTGTGCATTCATTTTCTAAACTCCTTGTGGAATGCCCTGTGGAGATTAAGTTGCTTTATTCCTCCTGTCGTCCATTGTTTATTGAGTAACTGCTGTGGGCCAAGTATTGTGTTAGGGAGTAGGGTCTAAGAAATAACAAAGTAATTAAGATCTGTGGAGCTATTAGGCAAGTGATCACATGTGTGTGAAATCACATCTATGAGCTCACAGTAAGTGCAAAGAAGGACTGGTGGGTGTTAGATCTGCTCAGAAAATGGGTTCAGGTTCTGATGGGGTTTGCATGGTATAAGGAATGGTACCAAGAGGTTCCTTGAAAGAGGAAATGCCAGCTGGGCAGTGGTGGCACATGCCTTTAATCCCAGCACTGCGGAGGCAGAGGAAAGCAAATCTCTGTGAGTTCAAGGCTAGCAGGGTCTACAGAGCAAGTTCTGAGAGATAGCTAGGCTTACACATAGAAACTCTGTGTTGAAACACCACACATTCCCCCATAAAGAAAGAGAACTCAAAAAAGACATGCCAGCTCATATCTGGAAAGTTTTGTATAGACTCCAGGCAGAGAAGGGGGAGGGAAGAAGTTTTCCAGACAGCCATACTATGTGAGGACTCAGAAGATAAGCCATGGGCGGGAAACAGTTCCATCAGTATGATGCCTGCTACACAAACATGAGGATCTGAATCCCCAGCACCTGCATGCAAAAGCTGGACATGGTTGTGCCCCTGTAACCACAACAGGATTTTGGAGACAGGGGAATTGCTACATCTCACTGTCCAGCCTCTAGCCAATTGGTGAATACCTGATTCAAATGATAAGAAGACACATAACAACCGAGGAAAATACCCAACAACACCCAACATCATCTCCTGGCCTCCACATATATGGGCAAACACATGTACACATGTACACACACACACACACACACACACACACACACATGCATGCACACACCATCAGAAGCCCAGCACCTGCTCATCTCAAGTGGTGGGGGCAGGGACAGATAAATGGGCAGAATCAGAATAAGCCTGGGGCAGACCATGAGACGGCAGTGAAACCTTATCCTATGAACAAAGAGGAAGTTTTCTTTTTTCCTTAAAAAATAATTTGTTTGGGGCTAGAGAGATGGCTCAGGCATTAATAGCACTGACTGCTCTTCCAGAAGTCCAGAGTTCAATTCCCAGCAACCACATGGTGGCTCACAACCATCTATAATGGGATCTGATGCCCTCTTCTGGTGTGTCTGAAGACAGCAACAGTGTACTTACATACATAAAATGAATAAATAAATCTTTTTTAAAAAATAATAATTTGTTCATACTTGTATTTTAAGGCTTTTTTTTTCCACCTACATTGTGAAGAAAGGGACAAAGATGGAGATCAACTTGGCTGGGTCCATGGCGAGGTAGAGGTGTCTCAGCCCCAAGTGTTGGTGATGTCTGTGGTCAGTGGATATGGATAGATTGAGAGACATGGACACAGTGCATAGGGATGAAGGCCACTGAGAGAAGGGTGACATTGAAGACATTCATCTGAGGCAAAGCAGCCCCTGACACAGAGGGAAGGCTCTGAAGATCTTGGAGACTATCACAGCCAGCCAAGGCATTGTAACAACGGCTTTAGTGTATGTGTGTGGCCTGACTTGGTAGGCATCTGGGTGCATAAGAGCAGACCCCAGATACATGGTCAGTTCTTGTCCTTCAGTATTGAGTGATGTGAAAAGCGAGTATTATTTATAAGAAGTTAATATCAGCACCAATGAGAAGGTTTGTATTTCCACACAAGTGATTCTCTAAGCCTCGAATGTCAGGGCTAATGTCAGCCTTTAAGCTCCTCTAGCCCTGACATTTGGTGGTATCCGACAACGGTCAAGCCAGGTGAGCTTGCCCTGAGTGGGTGTGTTTGCCTGTTTTCTGTCCCAACTTGAGCTGTTATTCATACAGCTCCAAGTGCAAATTCAGGATATGCAATTCTTAAGAGACTGTATCAAGGTTTCTAATTCATTTCAATAAGTCTTTGAAAAGAAACAGTGAGTGTTTCACTTTTTTTCCAGGAAGTAAATGATGGCATTTATGCCGTTATAAATCATGATGGATTTCCATATTCTTACACATAATCTTTTTCACCCCTCTCTTAGAAAGGAAAATTAAGATTGCTGCACCATGGGATCACTTTCATTATCTTTAGCATACAAATGATCTTTTAAGAAGATTTCTTCCGTCTACATATGTACAGTATCAATGATGTAATTTACATTGCATCCTTCATATTAACGCTCTGATCCATCATCGCTAACAATGCGGGGTCTTTGTGTGAGGGGCTGTCGGACAAATGTTTTAGCTTGTGAGAAGAAAATTGTTAGCATTTGAATAGAGAATGGTACAGGAAGGATTAATAGCCTGCTTTGATGGATTAGAATGTAGGGAAATTGCTCAATATTAATATGAAAATGTTTGTGAATTGGTTGCAAGGTGCTGTCAATGGAAAATGATTATGTCTCTGAGGCCTTATCAGTTGAGACTTGACTCTTAGCAAAGACTTGCACACAAAAGGCAGATGAGGGGGGCAAAAGATGGCAGGCTTGGGGAGCTGGGGCAAACACTCATGGTTCAACTGGCGGCCCTCTGATCACCGTGCCTGGCCTTCCAGTAACATGTTACATCTCTACATTAACACATCCGACTGTGGCTTTATACTAAGAGAGACAAGAAAGTGTGGGTAATGCATTGTTACTGTGTCTCTGGGCTGTTCCTTCTTTCAGGTCCCATCAGAAACAACAGGACATGGTGTATACAAATTAGTTTCCTTGATGTACAATGGCTTCTAGGATGATAATTCACAAGAATAGTTGATATCTAAATATTGTAAAAATAAGGGATCAGGGAAGTGGCTCAGTGTGTAGAAGCACTTGCTGCACCAAATGGATGGCCTGAGTTCCAGATTCCAAACCCAAGTAAAAAACCAGAAGTGGGAGTGTACATCTGTATTACAACGCTTGAGGGTCAGTATCTGTATTATAGTGCTTGTTCTAGGAGATAAAAGGCAGAGACAGAAGAACCAGCCAGATGCTTGAAGTCTAAATACTAAAACAACACCAGAAAGACCTTTTGGCTATTAAATCCCAACAGATGCAATCTCTCACTGTAGTGTTTTAAACATATTAATTCACCTTTTAAAATGTATTTTCTAAGGTGAGTGCAATGATACAACCTGGTAATAGCAGCACCCAAGCAGACAAGAGGCACCTGAGTGTGAGGCCAGCCTGGGCAACATAGGAAGATCCAATCTAAAAGATAAATAAAATAAAATCCTTAAAAGTTCAAATTGTGAAAAATTTTATATATATGTATGTGTGGTGTGTGTGTGTGTGTGTGTGTGTGTCTATCACACCTATCTATCACATATATCACACCTGTCAATCACACCTGTCTATCACATCTGTCACACCTGTTACACCTGTCCTGCTATGAATGCAATGCCCATGTTCTCCCACTTGCATGTGCATCTGCTGTAGACCAGAAATAAAAGCAACCGTGCCAGGGCACACCCATGAGCCCCTGGATCCCAGACAGTCTGCCCTGTCCCAATCATCTCTAGGGTTGAGGGCCAGCATCATCTTATCCTGGCCTGGTTGCCAGGACTTCAAGTTACAAGTCTCTTCCTTTTCAACAACCACGTGCTGAGCCTTCACAAAATAAGTGCATTTTGGCATATTTCACAAATGTAATGTTTCATAGTTTGGCGGAGTTTTCAGAACTCACATGAGCTCCCTCCGTATTCCCCAGAGCAAGAAAGTATGTACAGACCAGGAACTTGACTCAATCTTGGCATAACTGAATAACTCCTTTCTCAGGAAATGGGGCTAGAGGGAGGAGGGAGGGAAAAAAGGAAGAGGAAGGAAGGAAAGGAGGGGTGAAGGGAGGGCGTGAGGGAGGGAGGGAGGAAGAAGGGAGGAAGAAGGGAGGGAGGGGGCAAGGGAGGGAGGAAGGAAAGTTCAAAGGAAAGGAAAGAGGGGAAAATAAAGTAGAAAATAAACCCTTCCTTATAAGAGACCAGGTATACTAGTGACCAGCAAGTAGACACCAGGGACAGTTAGTGACAGCTTCCGGGAGCCCAGCAATCTGCATTTGAGAACACTGGCAGTTCACAAGACCGGCCTGTGGCAGCTGTGTCCCTTATGTGCCTCTGGGATTGGCAGCTTCATTATTGCTCTTGTCAGTGTTTGTGGAGCACTGAGCCTCATGCCAGCCAGGCCTTTCCCAGGTAGACATGTTCATTGTAACCTATTAATTCCCCAGTGAAGACAGAGTCAAGATAGCTTGCTGGTGGCTCTTAATCCCCGGGCTACACATCCTGCTTTAACCCCTCCTTGTTTGTGGCTCAAGAGGGACTTGTGCTTGCTGTGTGGTTATTGCCTTGGCCCAGCTTCTCTCTCTTCCTTGTGAGTCAAAATTTGTTCTGGAAGTTACACATGTTTACAGCTCTAGGAATTTGCTAACACTTCCCCGGGCCTTTCCAACTACCTGTCTCCAAACCCTAAATTTACTCTCCAGATTACTTGGGCTGGGTTCTTTTTGGTGTTCCCTGGGGCATGCTACTGTAGAAACAGACTTTCCTAGACCTTAAAATCTAGGTATTTTGTGTTAATTTCCTGCTGTAGAATATGAGCTTCTGACTCTTTAAAGAATTGCCTTCGGTAGGGTGGTGGCTCCTGCCTTTGATACCAGGACTTGGGAGGCAGAGGCAGGCAAATCTCTGTGAGTTTGAGGCCAGCCTTGGTTTACAGAGTTCCAGGACAGCCCAGACTACACAGAGACACCCTGCCTCAAAAAGCAATAACAAAGAAGAAAGAAAGAAAGAAAGAAAGAAAGAAAGAAAGAAGGAAAGAAAGAAAGAAAGAAAGAAGGAAGGGAAGGAAGGAAGAGAGGGTAGAAAAGGAAAGAAAAAAGAAGAGAAAGGGAAGAAAGGGGAAAAAGAAAAGAAAAGAAAAGGAAAGGAAAGAAGAGAAAAGAAAAGAAAAGGAAAGGAAAGGAAAGGAGTCTTCACTACTTCAACCCATACATATTATATTGCTGGCAACACAGATTTGCTTCTCACCACTTGTCCTCAGAGTTCTGTATCGATTTGTGTTTTATCTGTGTTCCATGTTTAGATCACGTAACGATCCCCACAGTTGAGTTGTTTGTACCATGGTTACATTCATCTCCAGTGTACCTTTTTTCTTTCCCTGGAGTTTTCAACAGCCATTTTATCCCTCTGGGTATCTCTCAATAATTAACCTAGAGGTAATTGTAACTGTGACTCTTTTCTCAGCATTTCTTAGTTGATCTGTTCGGATTCTTCCAGGCATCAGCACTACAAGGGTTAATCTTGGCTGTCAACTCCACTGCATCTGGAATCCACTAAGAAAAAAGCTGCTGGGCCACACCTGTGAGGAATTTTCTTGATCACTTTGTTTGAAGTGGGAAGAGCCACTCTCAACATGTCTGAAGGAGGAGCTCCCTTCTGGCCAGCCAGCCTCATGTCTGTCTGGCTTGTTTGTCTTGTTACTACCACCTCCACTGCTGCCATCCTTCCCTGGTAAGAGAGCTACCTTCTCTGAGCTTCCAACAAGGACTGAAGACTAAGTGGTTCCCCTGGAATCCTCCAAACTTCCAGTACCACTGGGATGACTAAAGTGGCAGCAGGGAGCAGGGATGGGGAGCAGGGGTGGGGACTACTATCTTAGCCTGCATGGAATTATGTGCATGTAAAAGAATGTTTTGATCAGAGCTGTGGATTGCATGCAAGTGTCACCTTATGCAGAATGAGCAATTCTCTAAAGTTTTTCAGAAACAACAGAAGTGTTACTGAAGGTAGTTTATAACTCACAGGGTGATGCTGTTGTCCAATCAGAAGGGAGCTAGAGTAGGTTCTTGGAGACCCCTGAAATCTGGGGAGTTAATCATTAGGCTTTTTGGAAGATAGGGAAAGTTGAGCAGGTCCAGGAAAGAGGCATGGGTCGAGACAGAAGAAAGATGTAGCTGTGCAGGGGAACAGAAAAACTTCATCCCTTACACAAAGACATGGA
The DNA here is from genome assembly GCF_008632895.1 of Mastomys coucha. Lineage (NCBI taxonomy): Eukaryota > Metazoa > Chordata > Mammalia > Rodentia > Muridae > Mastomys > Mastomys coucha. Next base: position 230,562,408 of record NW_022196905.1, on the reverse strand, counting down.
TGGGCTCTCTAGATCGGGTCAGATGAACATCAGCTGTGGTTGAGAGAAAAGCCAAGGACTCAGGCTGGGGGAACAATCAGAACCCCAGACAATGGAAATAACAACTCTGTGTAGCCCTGGGTGTCCTGGAAGTTGTTCTGTAGACCAGACTCACCTCAAGCTCACAAATATCCACCTGCCTCTGCCTCCTGAGTGCTGGGATTAAAGGCATGCACCACCTCCTGTTACAATCCTTAATGGGGTCTTCTTGGAAGGTACTATCACTAACTCTAAACACTAGTGCTATAAGAAAATTCTTAACCATGCCTGCACTCTGTTAGCATGGAGTATGGGCAGGTTAAAGCCAGGTCTGCACCCTGCTTCTCCTACCAGCAAGGAACCAGAAGGCAGCCTAAGACAGCACTGCCACCTGCTATGATGTCGCAATAGGGATTTCTTCTAAGATGGGGTTGGGTACTGGAACACCAGCAAATGTTGGGCCAATCTAGGCAGAATGTTGGGCAAAGACACTTACTATAAGGTCCCCTGCCTCTGCCTGCCTCAATCTCTTCAGAGGACAGCTCTGCCCAGGGTGTTCCATCAATAGCATCTTCCTCATCATGAAAAACTTTAAGAGGAATCAAATATCTGGAATACGATGCCCAGAGAAAGGTCACCTTGGGGATGCATCCCGGGCTGCCGGCTTTTCTTCTCATTAAAATATTTGACAAGACTTCTTAGCATGGATGAGCAGCTCCAAGCACCAGCCCCATGCTGTTCTCCCCAAGACATTGTGGTGTCATAGTAAATAATTGTGCTGCCAGCTGAGGACCAATAGCTGTGTTCTACACACACTGACCTGGGAAGCAGGTGTTCTGCAGGGAGAATACTTCCTCAAGACAGCAAGGGATTCCTGCGTGAAATAACATGGATTTTCATCCTTTGGCATTACTTAGGAGTGACCCAAAAAGTAGAGTTGACATCTCTGTTTCTGTTGTCTACTGCAAAGGGCTTCCCATGGCTTGCTGAGCCTTACACCACCCAAGATCATCTGCCTCTCCCCCTGGGGAGGGGGCACTGCCTAAGTAATCTGGGTCCCTCTGTATCGATCACTAATCAAGAAAGTGTCCTACAGATATCTTTTATAGAGAATAGTCTGGTAGTTGCGTTTCTCAACTAAGAATCCCTTTTAGAAATGAACCAATACAAGAGGCTCACCCCAAGTATGGTGGCACATGCCTTTAATCCCAGCACTGAAGAGGTTGAGGCAGGCAGAGCTCTGTAAGTTTTAGATCAATCTAGTCTACACAATGAATTCTAGGCTACCCAGGGCTACATAGTGAGATCCTCTCACAAAAGAAGTGGTCAGTAGAGGGGAGGAGGAGGGAAATGGGGCTGGGGAGAAGGAAAAGAAAAGAATACAGGCTTATCTAGCACCACCAAGGCTATCTTAAAAGACTTCCTGAAACCCTAATTAGGCCCTGGCAACCCCATCTTCAAATACTATGAACATGTGACTTTGGGAATGGCGTATCTAACACTTGAACTTTTGGAGGACATTTTAAAGAATAGCTATAAAATTGAGACAGTAGAAAATGTGTTCTCAAACAATGTGATTTTGAAACAGAATTTCGTAACAGAATTTTGTAACATGACTGGCATGGAGAATCCCAGGTGGAAATCTCTTTGTACATGCAAATGTTTATAATGTGACCTGCTCTGCGATTTGTTGTTGTGCAAGAAAGAGTATCCTGAGATCTGGAGAGTGAATGCACTTTCAAAATGGCTGTTGTACTGTGATTCTTCCCTCCAAACATGTCACACACACACACACATGAATGCACACACACACATGCACACAGACATTCAATCCCTAGCAGAATGTCAGTTGTTTTTGGATTGAAAGCCTGGTTATTTCCTGAAATGTCTCATGGAAAAACAAAAGTAGGGGACCAGGCAATGAGCAGGAAAAGTCTCACCTATCTATGCAAACACTGTTGAAATGTCACCAGGCTCTGGCGTCTCTGACTTTATCTTGCTAGCTGATGGAAATTTTTCTTAGCCCCAATATCATGGACAAGCCTAAGTCAACGTGTAAATGTTTTGCCCTCCCTAGGACCCAATTTTTTCATCTAAGTATTTGGAAACCTTGAGCTCACATGTGAAAGAACATAGACCTTATTGTCTTACATGGAAATGGGGGGGGGGGGGTTCAGTATGTGCTGAAAGCTAAGCTGATGGAAAGATTGTGGTCTGTAAGGCAAGGACTGCCTGGTAGTCTGAGCTGGTGTTCATTCCCCCGAGCCCACAGTCCAGCTTTGCTTCTAGCTGGATCTCAGCAATGGAGTGTGGCGGGCTCACTCAGACTCTTGGGACATAAGAAGAAAAGACAAGTGATCTGAATGGGCATATCTATAGCTCAAATTCAACACTTTCTCTTAGATGGCCTGAATCCCTTTTCTCTCCCCTTAGATTGGAAATTCCACTATGAGGATGGATTAATCTTTCAGAACTATAATATGACTGCTAGGTTTCCTTATTTCCTCCTGGTTTTAGAATTAAAAAAAAAATCAAAGTAATATGAATCAAGTAAATATATATTTAATTAAAAAGAAGCCTACAGGGCTGGAAGAGATGGCGCAGGGGGTAGGAATACTGGCCGCTCTTCCAGGGGATCAGGGTTTAATTCCCAGTACCCACACAGTGTCTCACAACCACCTGTAACTTTAGTTCCAGAGAATCCGATGCTGTCTGCTGGGCACTGTATTCATGTGTATACAAACAAACATACATTGCTGAGTTGTTCATGCCTCCACAGCTCTTGTGCGGAGTCCATGTAGGGTTTAAGGTCCAGAGGCCCCTACAAGCCATAGGACCTTGCCTGAAATTCATGACACTTTCTTGCTTACTTTTTGTTTCATCTCTCTGATTATGTTTGCACTTATTGCAGCACATAGGGTTCCTCTTGTCCAGTTCAAGTCTGCCTGTTTGAGGGCTGGAGGGTGTAGCTCAGTGGTAGAGCGCTTGTCTAGGATTTCTAAGGACCTGCTTCCAGAAGAGAAGAGAACCAGACAGGAGAGGATGTGTGTTACCTGAAGAGAGCTGCTAATTACTGTGACATGTTGCTTAACAATGGTGAATTCTAAGTTTGTTATTGTGCAAACACCAGAACAGTACACATCTCTCTGGCTTTCTTCATTATGATCAGAGAGAAACAATTTGTTACTGTGTTTCGGCTCCTTTGTGGGTTCTTCTTTCTTCTACCCTTCCCCACTCCTTTTCTTCCACCCTTTCAACCCCTAACACTAGATAAGAGAGAAAAAGGATAGAGGGGAAAGGAAAGAGATTCCCTTAATAAAGTCAGGGACCAGAAAGGGGGCGATGTTATCATTATACTACTTCCTACTTCCTGCTGATTAGGGGCATCAAGTTCCTTGGGGCAAATTTGATCTTTGCTGTCAGGATATCTAATTTCTTTTTATTATTTCTCCTTTGTGCATGACTACTTAACAAAATGCAAGCAACAGCAACCAACAACTTACCAATACCTCCCACACCAACCAACCAACAACCCACAACCTCTCTTGGGTCTGTATTTATATAACTTCTGAAATGTCCTCAGAATTCCAAATGTCACAATGACAGGAACTATCTGCAGCTGGCGAATTCATGCCCTTGTTAGAGCATGAGGCAAATCACAGCCAGCTGCTGTCAACAGTCTGAAGCAGCCCTATATCCCACAGCTAGGATTAAAATAAAAACATATTCTTATAATATTTCTGTTTTTTATAGAACCCAAGACTCTAAAATTGTCACTACATTTGGGTATGAGGGTAAGATCTCACACTGTAGGTCAGGTTGCCCTGAAATTCACAAACAGCCTAGGTTGCCCTTGAAATCATGGCAATCCTCCTGCCTCAAACTCCCATGTGCTAGAATTATTGGCATGAGCCACAACACCAGTAAGAGAAACAATTCAAAAAAGAGAGAATTTGCTTTGCTTTATGATTCCATGATAGGGAAAGTGTGGCCAAGAAGTTGACCTCATGGTGACTAGGAAGCAAAGACAGGACATCTGTGCTCTGGGTTTCTTTCTTCCTCCCCTTTTAATCATCCTCATACCCAGCCTGAAGCTGGTACCACCCAAATTCAGGTCAGATTTTTAGTTAACTGTGTCTGGAAACACCCTCAGACACACCTCAATGTGTGCTATAGTAATCTTCTAGATGCTCTGCAGGTCCATCAAGGTGACAATCAAAACTAAGCACCAAGCGTACTTGTGCAAAGATGGTTATCATTAGATGGTACAATCATACAGGATTGCCATTGGTCCATCATGTGACATTCAGTGAGTGTCTGGGACATCAGTGATCATCAAGGCAAGCCATGGATATAGGCTGACTTCTAGGATCATTGACCATTTCTTTACCATGAAGGGACAATAAAATTTTTCACCATCTATCTCCCTCCATTGACCCATTATCCCTACATCAGCATCCATCCTTCCACTCATCCCATCTTTCTACTCACCATTTATCCCATTATTGATCATCCATCTTTCTGCTGATCCATCCAGTCTTCTATTGACCATCCATTCCTCCAATGACCATCAATACCTCTATCAAACTATTATTAGTCATCTAGCATGCTATGTTATACCTTGTGGGTCAGGAGGGGAGTGTCAAAGAGTGATGGGTTAGTTTAGTAGCAAAGAAGTTGTAATACAATGTCAGAAGTTGAACTAAGAGAAATGAAGCAATTTAAGGAATTACAGAGTACCTGGCATAAAAGTTTTATTTGACAGAGTGTGGTGGCTTGAATAAAAATGGCCTCCATAGGGAGTAGTACTATTTGTGGTGTTGGAGTGGTATGTATTTGTGGATAAACTATGTCACTGGGGAGGGGCTTTGAGGTCTCAGATGCTTAAGCCAGGCCCAGTGTGTCAGTCTTTCTTCCTGCTGTCTGCAGATCTGGATGTAGAACTCCCAGCTCCTTCTCCAGCACCATGTCTGCCTACATGCCACCATCCTTCCCTCCATGACAACAGTGGACTAAACCTCTTAACTGTGAGCCAGCCCCAATACAATGCTTTCCTATATAAGAGTTGCTGTGGTCATGGTGTCTCTTCACAGTTATCAAAACCCCAACTAAGACAAAGAGTAATGAGGGCTGGACCCTTTGCTAAGCAGCTAAGTGACAAGCTAGGCTGACAAATGTGTGAGCCGTATACACCTGAAAGAAAAACATTTGAGAGAAATGGAATAGCCAATGGAGTGTGCTGATGCAGGAGTACTCCTGGTGGGGTTGAGGAACAATCAGAAATTCTATAGAGTGAGTGAGTGGGGGACAGGGCACAATGATACTAGAGAGCTGGGTATGACCATATTGCCATGGTAACAGTCATGCTTGTAGTGAGATGAAAGCCACTAGAATAATTTGGGCAGAGAAATAATATGATCTAATTTCTGGTTCTTTCCTTCCTTGCTTCCTTGATTGCTTTTCTTTCTTAGCTTTTTCAATTTTTCTTCACTTTCTCCTTCCTTTTTTCCTTCCTTCCTTCCTTCCTTCCTCCCTCCCTCCCTCCCTCCCCTCTCTCTCCCTTTCTTCCTTTCTCTCTCTCTGTCTTTATTACTTTCTTTCTTCCTTCCTTTCTTTCTTTCTTTCTTTCTTTCTTTCTTTCTTTCTTTCTTCTTTCTTCCAGGCAAATCCCCTACCACTCACTGAGCTATCCTCCCAATCCTTCTAGTCTATGTTTTTCAAGTCCCTGTGGCCACAATGTTAGGAGACCACAGGAAGGTGCTGCACAATAGTGAGAGATGTGAGAAGCCTTCTCCAAGCTGCTGTGGACTATTCTAGCTTCTTTCAGTTTATTGCAGCCTGCTCCAGGTCATTCTAGGGTATGACTTATGCCTAAATCCCAGGAAGCTGAGGAGACTTCTACTGTCCCTGTCTGAAGAAAGTAAGCACTACATAAACCTAACCAGTGATTATGGGAAAATTCATGAATTAGCAATAGACACCATGATAAATTTTGTTGTGTGGAAGATTCTAGAACATGACATTGCTTTTTCAGATGACTCTTCCTACAAGAGATCCTGAAGGAAATATCTAAAAAGGGATATTGCAATCAAGGTCAGGTGGTAAGAGGAACACATATGGCTCCATGCCGAAGAGCATGATCTTGGGAGAACAGAAGTTGGTTTCTTAAACTGTTAAGCTAAAGCCAAGTGTAGTGGTGCATGCCTTTAGTCCCAGCACTCGGGAGGCAGAGGCAAAGGCAGGCAGATCTATGTGACTTCCAGGCCAGTCTGATCTACAGAGTGAGTTCCAGGACAGTCGGTACTATGTAGAGAAACCCTGTCTCAAATAAATAATAAATAAATCTTTAAACTGTGCTGGTCAAAGTAAAAAGTAATTACATTATAAAAATTTCAAGAAAGCTACAGTAAAAAGGACCTCTTCTAAATCCATATTGTATCTATAAGACTGTGGTTCTCTAAGTTGGCTGCACATGAGAGTGACTCTGGAGTTTCTCTTTGGTCCTTTAGATCCTGGGGATTCAAGCCAGAGAACACACACACTAAGCAAGTATTCCATCACCTAGGCTGTAACTCCACTCCCTCCTCCAAGATTGATTGGACACTATTCTCACCACATCCTGAACCCATTCAGTTGGATTGTTTGAATATGGGATCCAGGTCATAGCATATCGGCAGGCAATTAATTACTAAGTACAACACAGTTTGAGAGCTACAGGCCAGTGGTGCCTCTGGGACTTTGGCTAACAGTATCATCATGCCTAGGGATGTTGAGAGGTAACATCTCATGTAGAAGACTGTGGTGAGCCTGGATGCTGTGCTTCCAACAAGCCCTAAGTGAGGTATCTGCCATAGCTTCCCTTACCCAGAGTCCCACACCTCAGAACACTCATCCACTCGCTGCTGGGCTTATCATCCTGTCCCATCTGCCAGTTCATAGGACTCGGGATGGTAGAAGGAGCAAGCTGAGTGTTAATGTGGCTGGCTCACTCAAATGCACTGTCAGGCTGAAACTGGGAACCATTTCCACTTGAACAAGTTGTCATCATGCTAAGAGCTCAAAGCTCTTCTTTCCCTGGTGGGATCCCCAGGGTTCCTGATGACACTTTGCCTAGATCAAAAAGGTCCCTTTGGTGGGAGTCCTATGCATCTGATATATCAATAACCTACACATTTCATGGTCTTGTCACCATAGAAGCCCTGGAAGAGAAGATGGGCCACACCCTCAACTTGGGTACATCTTGTCCTGTGATTCAAACAGGATAGCCCAGGACTGTCTGCTCTGACATGTCAGCCTCGAACTCAGCCAGGCTTTCCTCTCTTCTGATGATGACTGGGCAAATAATCCTCAGGGTTGCAAGAGCTGCTGTGATCTGAACTCAGCAGCCACCTTCACCTTCACACCAAGAAAGTCACATTACACCACAGCTCCTCCTAACCTACTGCCAGCCTCTAATATTTCACAAGACGGAGACTCTCCAGGGCTGGCCTGGCTGGTGTGAGTTTATCTGAGCTCACTATGGCCATGGACCACCCTGTCCTTGTTTTCTGGGCTCCAGTCTCTCTGTTCCCTCCCAGCTCCTCAGACATGGGTGTCCTGCACAAGCATCCACACTGGCTGACTGAATTTACTCAGCTCCTGAATCTTTGGCTAATGGCCACAATTTCAGAAGTCTTACTCTGGTGAGCCAGTACCTCTCTTCTGATGCTCAGCTTGCCTCTTCTCTTCCTCAACACTGCTCTCAGGGGCTTCGCTCTGTATCAGCTGTTCTCTTCAACCCCTTCAGCAAACCTCTATCTCCCCAAATACTTACATTACAGTTAACAACAGGAGCAAAATTTCATTTATGAAGTAGCAATGAAAATAATTTTATGGCTGAGTGTTGCTCTATGAAAACTTTATCAAAGGGTCACAGCACTAAGGAGGTTAGAACTACTGTTCTGTGGTTTCTTTATAATTCTGTTTATTGCTTGTTTTCCATCTTTCTGGACTAGAATGGTACTACCGGGTCAAGGGATTCGGGGTTGGTCATGATGTTTATTTGCCACTGGCCTGGCCCACTGCTCTAGAGGCTGAGCCTGTGAACAGACAAAATGCATTTGGCTTTTGTGCTGAAAACTTTATGTGAATAGATGCAACACTTAGCAACCCACAAGGAAAGTACTACTACTAAGCACATTTGCAAAGGAAGACACATTGAGTGTTAGACTCACCCATGAAGGCCCACACAGGTCGGAAATAATGGAGGCAAGGCTTCACCCATGTGATCAGATCCTAGTTCTTGATTGTGTCCCCTAAATTGAAATAGCCAACACCAGGAAGAATTTATCCACTCCATGGGTAAGCTTTGTCTGTAGTAAACATTAGCTCAACATCCCTGTATCCATTTCTTGCCTAGCAATCACACTCCAGGCTCCCTGCAAAGGATCATATACCTTGCTTTGTTTTCCACCAGTGGGTTCTGGGACAGGGGGATTCCATTCCTGAACCAGAGGAGACACATGTGAGAAGACAATGTCGTTTGGCAGCTGACATTCTTCTTGAATTAGTGATTGGTTCAGAGGTGGCTGTGTGACCTGATGAATTCTGGGACAAGATGGCATCCCTTTCTCCCACAGACCTGGAGGCCAGGAAGCTGTGGCAGCATCTTGGGAGGCTGTGGTGGATAGGCTGTATGAAACAAAGTTGACACCGAGGAAATGGCGCTGATCAATGAGATCCGGGCCCTGCTCTGGGCCAGCCTGAAGCCTATGGTTCCTCCCCTGTATCTCCATCCTCTGCAGGGAACACTGCCTGGCCCTTCTTTGTACTGTTTTTTCTTTCCACCTTTTTCCCTTCCTCTCCTTCCTACCCTCACTCCCTCCATCCTTCTCTTTCTTCACTTCCTCTTCTTATTTACTTCCTTCCTCCTCTCCCTCCTCACTCCACCCCCCACTTCTTCCAAACATTCTACTAGTGATCATTGTATGTCAGCAACTATATTTAAATACATGGCTCTATTTCGGTTCTGGAATATTCCTTTTGGGTAGAATATTCCCATTGTAGAGCTGCATAGGTGGATCAGTGGTTAAGAGCATCTGCTACTCTTGCACAGGACCTGGGTTCAGTTCCCAGCATCTTCGTGGCAACTCACCACTATCCTTACTTCCAGTTCCAGGCAATCTGGTGCCCTCTTCTGGCCTCCCTGGGTACTAGGTATACAAACATATATGCAGGCAACAATACATACATACATACATACATACATCTTAAAAAAAGAAAGGAAAAAAATGACATCGGGCAGTGGTGGTGTGTACCTTTATTCCCAGTACTTGGGGACAGAGGCAGGGGGATTTCTGAACTCAAGGCCATCCTGGCCTACAAAAGAAGTTCCAGGAAAGCCAGGGCTACATAGAGAAACCCTATATCAAAAACAAAGCAATAATAAAATAAAAATAAAATAATATGTCCATTTTGTGAGCGAAGGCACTGACTGGGAAGTCTGCACAAGGTCATCTAACCATAGATCACAGAACCGGGCAATCCCTCCAGCCCTGGATTGTTGGGCAGGTCAGTGTTGATAGATGGATGACACAGTGTCTACCAAGTCAGCCAAGTATAGATGAAGTGTCCCAGAACTACTATAATAGTTAAGGAACAAGCTAGTCTGAACCATACTATCTCAAACCAAAATAACAACAATATAAAAGGACAAAGCTCAGAGTATAGGCCGGTCCTGTTTAAATTCTACCCCTTGTGTTCTTTTCACGCTACCTGGGTGACTGTAGCAAGGAGTGACTGATCTCTCTGATCTCTCAAAGGCTCATCTGAATAGTGCAGATTCTAGGACTTGGTCTGGAAGGGGTTCTGCCTGGTTTTACCAGGAAATGAACACAAGTAGTAACCTGTCATCTAACCTATCATCTGGCAGGAGTGAAAGATGGTGAGAACACTGTCAACATTGTTTTTCATATTAGTGTCCCTCAGAATTTCCAGTCCAGCAGCCCAGTACTCCAAGATAATGATGGAGGTTCAAGTTTGATTTCTTCTTCGTGAATTTAGCCTCCAGCCTCCTTTCCAGCCTTTCCCTTCCACCTGAAGGCTATCCATCATAAATCCCACATAAACAGCACCAATCAGATTGTCATCACTTAGTCGGAAAACTGTAGGATGTGCAACCTGCAGGATACACCTGCGCTTAGGGTATAACTTAGAGATGTGTGCTTGCACCAGGGAGGGCCAGATGAGTCTGAGCCCCACCCCAAGAGATCCTGTGCTATATCACTAGACACAAGCTCAGGTCACTGCACTCACAAGCAGCCTCTCTCCCATGTCCGGTTAACATTGCTGTGGAAAATAGCATTTTAATAAGCCTGTTCTCCAAGCAGGACGCTTTCATGGTGTTCTAGTTTGCTCTCTGTTGCTATAATAAAGACCATGACCAAAGGTAGCTTAGGGAGAAAGATACTTGTTTGGCTTACATGTCCTGATCACGATCCTTCTCCATGGGAAGCCAAGGCAGGAACTTAGAGGCAGGAGCTGATGCAGAAGCCATGGAGGAATGCTACTTACTGACTTGCTCCCCCTGACTTGCTCAGCCTGCTTTTTTTATAGCACACAAGACTACCAGCCTAGGGATGGCACTGCCCACAAAAACCTGAACCCTCCCACATCCATCGTTAATCAAAACCAAACAAACAAAACCCTACAGATTTGTCAGCAAGTCAATCAGATGGAGGCTTTTTTTTTTTTTCAGTTG
>NW_022196905.1:230551419-230551630 GCF_008632895.1 Mastomys coucha | reverse complement strand
TTTTTTTTTTTTCAGTTGAGATTCACCTTCCCAGGTAACTCTGGCTTGTGTCAAGTTGACAAATAGCCCAACCAGGGAAGACAGCAAAGTCTTTCTTCTCCGTCCTTGGATGGAGCATTTGGAAAGTGTCTTCTAAACATGAGTGTTTTCTGTACATCAGGTTGTGTTCTGCGGTCTCTTCTGAGCCTTCCTGGGGCTAAAAACCCCAAAG
>NW_022196905.1:230551165-230551340 GCF_008632895.1 Mastomys coucha | reverse complement strand
AGAGAGAGAGAGAGAGAGAGAGAGAGAGAGAGAGATCAGCTGCTTACTTTACCTCCAGAGGGTCGCACTCCTTTCCTTCCCCTCACTTCCTGTCACTGGGGTTCATGCTTACCGAAGACTGTGACGTTCAGGCGTCAGCTAAGACCCGGAGATCATTTGAAGTTAAAACATGGCC
>NW_022196905.1:230533635-230551155 GCF_008632895.1 Mastomys coucha | reverse complement strand
AACTTGATCTGTTTGGAACAGACGGCCTCAGCTATTCCTTCCTGTGTTCTTAGACAGAAGGAGCAGAAGCAGAAGCAAGCAGCCCAGAATATTCCAAGGGGACATGTGCGGAGAGGGCAAAGGCAAATGGAGCCCTCTCGGTGGGGGACATTCAATAACTCTCTTAGCCTTTATGATGTAGGACAGGGGCTCATTTGCTCGATTTGGGGTGACAGCCGCAGGTTTTGTTACAGCCTGGCTGGAGTTTTAAGAAAGCAGGGACTCTCAGGGGCTGCAAGCAGCCTTCGTTATCTTAGCCACGGGAGGCATGGAAATCAGAGGCTGTTGGCGGCCCGGCATAAATCCAGTGCATGTGAGGGGCTGCCCGGCCCAGGAGGAAGGAGTGTATAGCTTCCTTTGACGGCAAGGTTTCCTGCCTCTGTGGAGAGGTTGTCTGGCCTGGGTGCACGAGCTCAGGCCGCATCAATTACTTGAAAGGAAATCAACTCTATTCCTGAAGGCTTGGCACCAGAAACATTCACTGTTGAGGAAGGGGAAGAAAAAAGAAAAAAAGGAGGGGGCGCTAATGAACTCCCTTCTCCAGCATTTTCAAAGGCCTCTTGTGTCCGGGGCTTCATCTCTTTTTAGCAGAGTTCTTAGGAACTCTCATTAGCCCCTCAATAAATGCTGCTTTAAGGGCTTGTGACTTTGTCATTAAATCTTCACTCCAAGATGAATTAAGGTAGCAAACAAGAAATACCCTCCCCATTCTCAACCAAAAAGGCAAGAAAATAGACAGGGGTGGTGAGGGGGTAGTGGTAGGGGGGGCCGGGGAAGGAGGGCTTCTTTATACAGCTTCCTGTCAAACAGTGATTAATTCAGGGCCACTTAAGTTTTTCTAACTTTCATCCATAATGGGCACGCTGACATTTTTATTTGAGTCTCTTTACACCATCCAAAAATAATCTCCTTCTGCAGCAGAGACTGCTGGTTAATTGCTGTGGAACAGTTGTTAGCCTTCTCTTTCCCCAGTCTCTCTGAGGATGGCCACATCGAGTCAGGTGGATTGATTGATGGAGCGGCTGCTGCTGACTAGCCTAGCCATGTCTGTCCCTCTGTGGAGCCAAACAAACCCCCTCACTTGCTCCTTGCTGCGGAGCTGTTGTTAGACTGCACACTCTGAGCCAAGTTCAGGAGAGTCTACTTTAGTGTGACCTTCTCTTACCCTGAGTTGCATGTTCCATAGGTCAGACTGGTCTTGAACATAGGAGTGCATGCACAATTAATCCAATTTTCTGGTTAATTGAAGAGTAACCAGGGAAGTGCTTTGACGAATTCCCTCTTGTATACACAAAGTCATCTGAAACTGATGTCTTGGCCAACACCATGCCCAGAACCTGTGTCTAGGCGTCTAAGCCATCTCCCCATCTTCTGGACAGCTCATGGCAGCTGCACCCGACTTTGGTTCTGCAGGGTTTCCTTCTTTCGTTATCTATTACTGTTAAAGTGAGTGGAGGTTGAAACGTTGTTTTCTTCCTAAGAGAGGAGCAGATGAGACACCAGGATACCAGTGTGTGGTTGTTCACAGTCCTGTAGAACGGAGGCTGAGAAGCTCAATGGAAAGGGATGCTCACTTCCCAGCTTCCCTTCCTGCTCTATCCCAAGAATTCGCAGAGTGTAAGGAGAACTGACTCCTTCAAGGAGCTCTGACCTCCACATGAGCACTGTGGCTCACACATCTACACACACACACCTACAAGAATAAGTGCAGTAAAAATATCAGAACTTACAGGAGTTTATTTTCTACATACATACACTCATGCATATATACATACACACATGTACAAATAAATATTAAACAATAACAGCCCCCCTGGAGGCTCCAAAGATGGCCTGCCGAGGGGTAACCCATCGCTGAAGCTCCAAATCTGCTCCTCTTCAACCTGGACTAAGTGAAGCCAAATCAGCTGTCTTAATCCAGTAGATTGGGGAGTTTACAGTAAGTGTGGTTCCTTCCCTCTGTTTTCTTTTCCCTTCCTCTACCCCTCCTTTACTAGCTTTAAAAAAGAAGAAGAAAAAAAAACTATAAAGGGCTATCAAGTATAAAGCAACTATCAAGTGTAAAGCAACTATCAAGTGTAAAGCAACACTTCTGCCTCAGCCTGCCTCCCAAGTGCTATGATACAGTTGTATGGCACCAGACTTGGTTTTTGGTTTTGTTTTGTTTTTTCTTGATCACACTCTGATGGTAGTCCTGGCAGAATGGTGCACAACTTGTGGCAAAGAAGGAGGTCCCGAGTAGAAGGAGCAGAAGGGAGAGGACGGAGAAGGACCTAAGTCTGAAATGATAAACTATTGTAAAGGTAATATGTTATAGTCAAAACCCACAAAGTCATATAACTGGAGAACGTGGAAGTCTCCCAGAGACTACTGTGCACAGATAAATACACTACAGATATTGGGAGGCACGCTGCCCAAGTGTGGGCGGGTAGCTCTAGATCCCGGGAGGCGTGGTGTCCATGCTGTAGGTCATAGGAAAACTCATCTCTGGTCACCCCCACTCTTGCTCCTGCTGCCAATACCCTTGCAGCCTGATTTCCAGCTTCTTGTACCGTTTCTAGTCCAGAGCTTTGATTTCTATCCTTTGTGTTTTGGGCTATGAACCGCCTTATATTAGAGTCAAAGGTACACATAAATAAACGGACACAATCCGGCCTCCTACTGGCTTACCAACACAGCCCTCAACCTTTCCTTCCCCTGGTGTTTAAAAAACACACCCATGCCTTTTCATGCTATCTTAGAAGAGAGATCTTCCAGAACAACTAATTAGGGCTGGAAAGAGGAGTCAAGCTACGCTGGTGGCTTCCAAAACTTCGTTTTCCACCCTTTGTAAATGTTGCTGTGGCCCCATTACACCGATGAGTGAGAACAGGCTGAGCTTCTGAGGCCATCAGTGTCTGAGTGACGCGTTCTCTCCAGGCCCCGCCTCCAATCCACGTCAGCGCGTCGTCTGAGGCAATCGTTTCTATTTCAGAATAATTTCTGCGCTCCCCAGTCCGCTGCTGGTGAGCACATGGCCATTGCATTTCTCTGTTTTATCTCTAAATGAAGGGGCCATAAGGTACTTGGCTTCCAACCCCCCGCCCCTGCCCAATATGGAAAAAACGATCTGAATACACAAAATTAGAGAAACATACAGAGAATGATTGTTTAAAATTCACAGCTGTCAACATCAAGTATTCTGTGCAAGAGAAAGAATGTAAGAGGCAACGGGTTAACAAAATAGCTACAGATGGATCTGTGCTGGGGTGGACTAGGCTGGCATTGTCTGAGCTGCGGTTCACAGAGGCTCATTTGCATTCTGGGACAAAGGTTCGCTGTTGGAGACCCTTTCTCTCCGGCCTCCTCCTCCAAAAGGCGCCTCCCCATCCTCCGAGAGGCTAGTCGGCCTCCCCGCTACAGGAACGAACACAAATCTGTTATTTTAACCCAACGCGGGCACAAAGTGGTGTTTTCACTTCGAATAAAGCTGGGGGAAGCTGAAGAATAGGGCCCTTTATTTGCAGGAGATAGTCAAAGGAAGTCGGATTGAACTGAAGGCCAGCAAGGATGAATAAAGTTGTTAGTGAACTAGCAGCCTGTGGCCTGGGAGCGCCCGGTGAATCCCGCCCCCCGCACCCTCCCCCCCAGCGTCTTCCCCGCTCCACCCTCGTCAGCCCCGTGCTCTCTGCATCAGAATACATAATTGCATGTGTTAATTACATTTTCAACCTCACCCTCTGTCTAACACAGAATAAATTCATTTGTGCCAGCCTTCGCCTCCAACTCTTCATACTGCCTCACTGCCTGCAAGAGGAGACATTTTAGGATTTAATAAATATGATCAGCACCAGAAAAATGTCCGTTTCCTTTTTTTCCCCGTTCTGATTGTACGTTTGAGCCCACAATGGGCGAATGCATTTTGCGAGTGACTACTCCTCAGTCTTCACTCCGCAAACTCTAGGGGCTGGGCTTTAGGAATCCTGCAAGCAAGAGCTTAGAAGTGACACAAAGAAATGTTTTAAAAGACCAGAGAGACTGAGAGGATGATTTAAGCACCAATTAAAGTGAAATGGTGAAGTGGAAAAAACAAAACAAAACAAAACAAAACTGGCAACAGACGGCTAAGGTCAACCTCTGAGATACCCACTCCTGGACCAGGTTGAGGTCGTTAAGCTAGTAATGGGTTTGAATCATTTGGCAGCTGCTTCTCCTTTGCCTGGGATCACAGAAAAGGTTTGTGGGACTGAGCACCCTGAAATACCCAGAAAGGAAGAAAGGGTTGTAGGAGAAAACCTGGGGTACGTTTCCCTTCCTTCCACACCCCCCAGCATCTTCTCATGGTCCTGATAAGGAAGAATGTGTGTCCCCCTGCATCACTTGCCTTTGCGCTGTCTCCCCACTACCCTGGATGCTTAGCTCCTATTGTAGGGGTATTGAGGTGATGGGACTTTTAAGAGGTGGAGCCTATTAGGAAGTCAATAGATCACAGGGCTCCACCCTTTTGAATGGACTCCTGCAGATCTTGTAATGTGTGGAGTTTTGTTCTCCAGAAGATGGATTGTTATACAGTGAAGACACCCAGAGCTTAGGTCCTCATGCAATCTGCTGGTTCCTTTTCTGTCTCTTCACCATGCTAGGACACAGCCCCTGCATGTGTCCCCAGGATGCCATCACCCTGTGTGTTAGATCTCCCAGCTGGGAGAACGGTGAGGCAAATAACTGCTCTTTTCTTATATATTATCCAGTATCAGGTACCCAGTTACAGCTATACATACAAATGCTCCAGGATGTCATCGCCTTCCCCCATGTGTCGGGGAACAACACAGGAAAGATGCCTTTAATTACGGCCAAGAACCCAGGGGACCATATGATTTCTGATGTGGAATGAGGCGCCATGTGTCTGGGGTGGAGGCTGTGCAGCCTGGCTCTGGACAATGGCCCCATGATATCACCGAGAGCCTTGACCCTGGCTCTTTAAATCAGGGGTTCCTTTAGGAGCTCTCAGGTCCTGTTGTTTCTAATGGCTTCAATCCCAGGCTCAAGGGGCAAGGTAAACACTTTTTTTTTTTTTTAAATAATGATGATGATGAGCTCCTTTACATTTAAGGAGAGAGAGAAAAAAAAAAAAGCAAGCCTTGCAGGACATATGTAATCTCCTCTCCCAGATCTCCTGGGACCTCTAACTGGCAAAGCTGAACCTGTGAGGTGATTTGAGAAGATGACTGTGAGAATCTAGTACTCAACTTTCTGTTACTATAACAAAATGCCCAAGGTAATTAACTTATAATGAGAAAAGAGTTTTGTGTTTTTGTTTTTGATTTTGGTATTTTGGCTCATAGTTTTGGAGTTCTCTTTCTAATGATACACTGGCCCCATTGCTTTGGGCCTGTGGCTGCATATCATGGGGGGAACACAGGGCACAGTAACCAGTTCAGCTCCTGAGAGAGGGAAAGGAAAAGAGGGCATCCCAGGGTGTCCTTTCAGGTCATACCCAAATAGCCTAACTCCTCCTACTAGGTCTTACCTCTGGGGTCCTCTCAACTTCTAATGGTGCCACACCAGAGTCATGCTTTCAGCACGTGAGGCTGCAGGGTCACATTCAATTTCCAATCTGTGGGACTCTCCTACCTTCCTCAGGCTGGGAGAGGGCACAGAGTCAGGGGCTGTTGGGGCATCTCAAAGCCCGAAGCCTGCTCTCTTCTAACAGCTGCCAGAGACACACATGTTTTGATGCCACATAAGCACATGTCTTTGTCCCAACAGGGGGTCAGAGGAGATTATAAGTGACAGAAGTCTGTTGACTCAAGCACTAGGCAAATGTCAGCCAGTTTTCATTGCTAATCACTAATACCTTACTTCCTCGGAGCCTATTCAGGAGAATATTTTTTTAGTTCTTTTTTTAATTGCTAACAAATATTTATTCACAGCATACCATTGGCCAGGAACAGAAAAGACACAGCCAATCATGTTTATAAGCCTCTCCTCTCAGATTCAGAATTGCACCCGAAGGCCTTCCTGTTCCTGTGGCCTGTAAGGCTGGTGTGACCAGACCCCTCCCATGGTCCTTTGCTCCTTTGCCCTCTCCTGGGGCTGATGAGCCACCCTATCACTCCTCAAATACTGTCACCTCCTTTCTTACTCAGCAATGCTATCACAGGGCTCGGAAACCCGTTCTCTCCTTCCAGATCTTGTCAGCGACATCTCTTTCAGAAAGATCTTTCTTAATCACAGTCCTCAAGTTCCCTCACTCAACCCGGCAGGCTTTTCACCCTTACCCACTGTTTTAAAGTACTTTCCTGCTCTCCTCAGAGATCTAAATGACTAGAGGGGCCCTTGCCCTTGGCCACAGCAGTATCCCTACCAGTTTATCTCCACAAGGCATAATGTGCTAGTGGGTACATGTCCATCACCTATATCAGTCCCTGGCGCTTAGTAGGCCTTCTGTAAGTAGTGGCAAATGTGTCAAAGACACTGTACCCAGGAAAAGGAACCCAGGGGCAGGCAGCCTTGGGCTTTGTCTCTGGGCTTCGTCTGGGAGAAGTAGAGTATCAAAACTGCAGTTACTTGGTATTTAGTTATGAAGATCTGGATGCTGTTAGCCCCAGGACTGAAGATCTAGGTTGCAAAGATTGTGAGGAGTCTCAGCAGGACACCCCTAAAGACCAAGTTCAAAAAGTGGGAGCCTGTGGTAGGAGGGCTGCCTAAGTCCCCAATGACTCCTTCCATGACTAGACTGGTATCCCAGCCTCTTACTGACCTCCCAGATATGAATAGGGAGTCCACTATCTTCAGTGCACACTCCCGTATATATAAAATACTAAGTGGGAGGCCCAAGGTACCTATTCTCTGATTGGTGGAGTGTGACTGGACACTAGGTCAATTCTCTTTGCCATAGTCCAAAGGTATCCAGCAACCTTTGGGAAGAAGATCAGCCGGAGGTCCTCTTGTAGGGTTTGTCTAAGTGGGAGGAGTAGGCAGCGTTCTCTTCTTTGCCTTTCTAGCTGATGGAGGGCCAGGAGCAGAGTGAACACAGGTTCCAGATTCAAATCAACAGGTACAGGATGGGAGATGCCTTGACAAGAGCTAGTAATAGAGACAGAGAGCTAAAGAAAGCCTGAGATCTGGATCATCTCCATGTTTCTCTGAACCACGGTCATGTGACACTTTAATCCCCTCCGGCCTAAGGTAGTTCAAGCTTGGTTTGTTTTATCAACCAAACGTTTTACTTCAACTAGTTACATAATTATTATAAAATAAACACACAAATTTAATTTCCAAGCTCAAACACTCTAGGAGATTGTAAAATGAAGAGGTCTCCCTTGCTGACCCCACTCCCTCCTCTGGCTCCCCCCTCCCCCTCATTCCTGGAGGTAACCCACAACCACTTGTTAAGCATATTATCCTTCCAACTGTCACGTCGGTTGACTTCTGGCAAGCATTCCGAAAGGCAGCAGAGAAAGCTTTGTAATTGTGATTTATCTGATTGTAATATATATTACTCTTGTAGGTTTTCAAACAATGGGTTATTCAAGCATTTATTTCAGTCAGCTTTGTCTGCATTAGTAAATGTTTTGACACTAGCCATTTATTTCCGAGATGAATGATTCTTTTGGGTATTTCTCAACAACATAAAATAATACTCCGGGTAAAGGCAGTGCCGGCTTTTTGGCAAAGCCCAGCCTATTCATCTGCACATTCTTCATTCTGCTGGGTGTGTTTGCACAGAGTAGGGGCACACTGTGCTCTGGAATAGATGGAGAATTCAGGGGAGGGGAAAGGCCAAGGTAGAGGGAGTCCAAATGAAGCCTCACAGGGCCGCATCTCAGGACTGAGGACTTGGCAGGATTTCTTGTTTCAGCCATTCCTGCAGTCCTGATCATCTCTCACCCTAAACAGAGCTACTCCAGCTCTCTCAGATGGATTAGTTTTGCTCAATTTAGTTGGCATTGCTCTTGGTTGTTTGCAACTCAAGAGCCCTTACCTGTGTTCAAAGCAGGTAAAAAACAGACAAAGGGAAGAGAGGCCCGGATCCTCTAAGTCCTGAGCTGCAGGCCACAAAGTTGGGGAGCAGCCAAGAAGAACCCGCTCATGCCAAGGCAAAGCACTTGGCCTTTTCCACCCTTTTTGGCCAGGTGCTGAGAGGCTGGCATGGGGA
This sequence comes from Mastomys coucha, assembly GCF_008632895.1. Classification (NCBI taxonomy): domain Eukaryota; kingdom Metazoa; phylum Chordata; class Mammalia; order Rodentia; family Muridae; genus Mastomys; species Mastomys coucha. Next base: position 230,542,979 of record NW_022196905.1, on the reverse strand, counting down.
CAAGTCATTTCCAGAAGCCAAAGACGGCATGTCAGAACTTGCCTGGCTCTCACAGAGAGCTTGGTCTGCATGGATTTTGCCTAAGAAGCTCTTTCAGAAGTCTGGAGAATTGCATGTGACAATCCCTTAGGTCTTTGCTAATACAATAGATATCTATCCACTTAGGGGGCAAATTGTATTAGAAGAGGCAGAACAGGGCAGAAGCAGAAGGTGGCTTCTTCTGTCTTCTCCTGTGTAGGGTTCATGTGGGGTTCATTGCTCCCCTGTTGCCGTTGCCACACAGGGAAAAATAAAAAGCTTACCCTCTATGACAAATAGCCATTGTTTGTTTTTTTACAATGAAATATTTATTTTACATTAAAGGTCAAAAACTGCTAGGCATGAATTCCCATTCTGCCACTCGCTGTGTGACAAGTTAGTTACTTTCTCAGCCTGTTTTCTGATCTAAAACCCCCTGCTTCCTAACACTAATTTAAGAATGAATTAAGGGTTGGAGAGATGGCTCAGCAGTTAAGTGCACTTGCTGGTGTTCAGTTCTCCACACTTACAGTGGCTAACTCACAACTGCCTGTAACTTCAGCTTCAGAGGATCTAGCATTCTCTTCTGGTCTCTGAGGCCATCTGCACACACACACACACAAATAAAAACATCTTCTTTAAAAATCAGCAAGGTAGACATTAGTAAGTATAAAGCACTTAGCGCCGGGTCTGGCAGGCAGTAGGCGCTACATTTATTACTAGTATTATTCTTTGATAGATTTTTAAGAAGTGTTCCTCTAGTGATTAACTAGACTTCTGAATCTTGCAAGGTCGTGCTGGGAAGTCCTGCTGGTCAGAGTAGTGGTCACGAATAAGGCACAGGTCTCAAAGTAACAAATGACTGGGTACAAGCAATGGGAGTATAAACAGAACCCTGATTGTAGATATTCTAATTATCCCTTGCTCTTTGACAAGATTCATGTTTGGCTGAATAGCATTAAGCTATACTTACACAGTTCTGAAAAGGGCAGTCTAGAAAGATGAGACCCACTGATCTTAAAGCTGTGACGTGTGGTTCAGTGGAAATGTAAGTAGGCCAAATTACCTCTAACATTGAATTAGCTGAATTATGCAAGCTTTTATATTGAATAGTAGGGTTTGAACATTTTGTGTAAACTGCAGCAACGCACACTGGTCTTTATGGGATGACTCCAGACTTAAAACTAATTCTGGTGAATTAAGAACTGTATTTTCCAGGAATTAACTACCCTGATTTGACTACGGCTATAAAAATTTTATTAGGCAATACATCCCATCTCAAAGTGGAAATGTGTGTTGGAACCTGCTTAGGAAATAATTATACCGGTGTTGTTAATTTTATATTTGCCTAATAAAACACAGCAGTAACAACAGAGTTGGGTGGCTATACCAAAAGAAGCCCTTGACATGCTTTAAATGAGTGTTTTTGACCAAGTTGAAATGAGGAATGTGTACTCTGATGAACACGGTAGCCGCTGACATTGTGGAAGGAATAAATAGTTCGTGATTATCACAGTATGGAAGAGAAACACTCGCCAGCCAATGCTCACCCGCCAACACGCAGCATCTCTGTGCCTCTCAGCCATTTCCTTTGAGAAAGTTTCACTTTCTTCATCTACTTAGGAACGCCTAGGAGCCTGTGCCTCTCCACATTCATACTGATGCCCACAGGCCTACTTATTCGTTCTTGTTCATCCCGTTTGCAGCATGAAGAGAGGTCAACTTCCCTTGGAATCCAAAACAGTGTGTTTCTGTTCTTGAGGTCAGATGTTGCTAATTGTCTCCTGCAGACGTGGCAGGATGTTAGGCCTCCTCACACTGCTCTCTCCCTCTAGTCTCTGCTCTGTCACCTAGTAACTTCTAGAGTCTCTGAGTTTCATTTGAAAACATAGTTCAAGGCTATAGACTAAGTTCTATAGTGATTTGCTTTTTTGGATGGGATGTAGAATAACACCTGTTCACACAACCAGGAAGTCCTTTGGTGGGATGATAGCCTCAACACCTTAGTCATTTGTTCAGCTCTAATTTTACCTATTATCAGATAGAACTTGGGCTCAGATCAATGACATTGAGTTGTCTGCCTAGCCTTTTTAAAAAAAAAAATGGTTGTTTTCAATTTAAGGTAGGTGAAATGGATATTCACTTCTTAAAGAAATTGAATGTCTACACTAAAAATAATTAAACATGAAACAAGTGAACCTATTTGAAGAAAAGGCTCCGTATCCAACAATAATAGAGACAATCCCTGAATAGGACAAATCCTGATGAGTCTTATGAGGAGATGTTTCTGAGGCCAGGCAAGGTGACACACACAGAGGTTAGTGGACACACACAGGGGTTAGTGGACACACACAGAGGTTAATGGACACACACAGAGGTTAGCGGACACATATAGAGGTTAGTGGACACATATAGAGGTTAGTGGACACACACAGAGGTTAGTGGACACACAGAGGTTAATGGACACACACGGAGGTTAGTGGACACACACAGAGGTTAGTGGACACATACAGAGTTAGTGGACACACACAGAGGTTAGTGGACACACAGAGGTTAGTGGACACATAGGGGTTAGTGGACACACACAGAGGTTAGTGGACACACACAGAGGTTAGTGGACACACACAGAGGTTAGTGGACACACAGAGGTTAATGGACACACACGGAGGTTAGTGGACACATACAGAGGTTAGTGGACACACAGAGGTTAGTGGATACATACAGAAGTTAGTGGACACACACGGAGGTTAGTGGACACACAGAGGTTAGTGGACATGCAGAGGTTAATGGACACACATGGAGGTTAGTGGACACATACAGAGGTTAGTGGACACACACAGAGGTTAGTGGACACACACAGAGGTGAGGTGGGGTAAGCAGAACCTGGAGGAAGGCCAGTACAGAGGAAATCACTGTCCTGGTGGCGCTGACTAGTTAGGGAAGGTACTGGGATTCCTAGAGCCTGATGGAGATGGGACTCCAGGCAAGGAACAGCTGCCTGTCTCCATGTTGTTTGGTTTTGTTTTGGGGGTATGTCTGTGTGTGTGTGTGTGTGTGTGTGTGTGTGTGTGTGTGTGTGTGTGTGTGTTAATGGAAAGAAGGCAGAAGGAGGAGGAGGACGTAGCTGAGGAAGAGGAGGAGGGAGTTATGAGAAAAGGAGAGCAGCAGAGCAGTAGTAGAGCATGGGCGACTGGAGCTGAGGAGCTGATGCAGGCGCATACAGGCCACTGGAGCTGAGGAGCTGATGCATGCACATACAGGCGACTGGAGCTGAGGAGCTGATGCGGGCACATACAGGCGACTGGAGCTGAGGAGCTGATGCGGGCACATACAGGCGACTGGAGCTGAGGAGCTGATGCGGGCGCATACAGGAAAGGGGAACAGCGACTCAGAAAGAGGACTTTTCTTGTGAGGAGCTGCTCGGTGTTTGCCATGGTCCAAATAGGTGGGTTTTTTCTCATGTACTTCACTGGGAACACATCAGATGGAGGAAAACCTTTGCAGAAAGCCCACATTGTACAAGTATGAAGCCATGTGGTGCATTCTCAGCAGATGAAGATGGTTGGAAATCCCTACTGCACACAACCCAACTCACCATCCAGCTCCAAGGGAAAGGGCATGGCTACTGCTGTGATCTGAATCAAAACTGTCCCCATAGACTGACATTTTGGAATACTTAGTCCCCTATTTGTGGCACAGTTTGTGAAGATTATGGAACCTTTAAAAAACAGGGCTGGAAGAAGTTTGTTGGGGAGAGAGGGGCGGGCTTTGAAGATTTATAGCCTCTCTCTCTCTCTCTCTCTCTCTCTCTCTCTCTCTCTCTCTCTCTCTCTCTCCTTCCAGTGTGTGCTTGAAAATTTGATCAGCTAACTTCCGGTCCCTGCTGCCACGACATGCCTTTCAGGCCACTATGAAATTTACCGTTCTGGAACCCATGAGCTAAAATAGACTCTCTTCCTTGAGCAGGTTTTAGCCACAGTGTTTTACCAGAGCAACAGTAACTGATACACTGGTTTCCTTCTTTCTGACTACCTGAACTGGATTGAAGGCCTTAAGGCTTGGAGAGTCTCCCAGCTAGAGGCTACTTTGTGTGGTACAAATCCTTTCTGTAATGCATGGGTAGGGGGTGTGGTGGGGGTAAGGTGAGCTCTGGACAAGGCATAGATTTTAATATACAAATTTTAATGTAGGTGAGAGAAAAGGTCCAAACAAGACCATCTTCACCCCTTGAAGGTTTGACAGCTGGAGAGATGGCTTAGTAGTTAAGAGTACTAGCTGCTCTTCCAGAGGTCCTGAGTTCAATTCCCAGCAACCACATCTGTAATGGAATCTGATTCCCTCTTCTAGTATGGATGAAAACAGAATGCTTGTATACACAAAATAAATAAATCCTTTTTATAAATAAATAAAATACCAGTGGGTTTTAGGTAACAGGAAGTCCTGGAAAGAACTTTACTTTCTGTTAAATGCTTCTGCTTCCACACAATGAGTTGAAAGGACCTAAGGTGACCTCAGAAAGGAACATGTTTCTGACAGAGACTTTGAGGGAGAAGCAGAATTGTGAGAATTAGAGCTGACTGAAGGAAACACTTATGATAGAAATAATTCTATAAGCACTGGTTTAAAATTAGTATATAAGGTTCAAATATAGAAAATTCCTAGTTTGGTAACCATATATTTTGCACATCAGAAGTAGGTGTGTGTATGTGTGTGTGTGTGCATACACACCAGCAACCAAGCCCTTCTATGTGTAGCAATAGGCTGGCCTTAAGTACACAATTTTCCCACTTCTACCTCTAGTGTGCTGGGATTCTAGGCATGAGCCACATTGCCCAGCTTATAGAATATATGGGGTTAGTAGTGGAAAACACCTCAGAATATGTGATTGCGGCCACACTGACTGGGATGGTTAAGAATGTGTATGAAAAGCATTCCTTGGTTGTTAGATTTGAGGCTTTACAAAGATGAAAAGTTATGGTCTTGCTTCCTTACAGAGCCCACATTCATACATTTGAGGTGCCTCTCACTGCATGGAGGCGGCAGTTCCTAACATCCCCTGGACCTGAAAGGCTTCTGGAGGAGGGGTTCCTATGTGAGACACGAGACGAGACATGAGCAATCACTGACTTATCAAAGGGTGTCAAGGAAAAGCTGCTCCAATATGTTCAAAGACCCAGAAGAGAGAGAAGACAGGAGATGGCCAGGGAAGACAGTGTGAGTCCTCAAAGGATACCCTGGCCATGAAATTTTACTTCTGAGGTTTATGCTAGTGTAACGCAAAGCATGTGCTTATGGGAAGGATGCTGAGCGCTTCTGGAATCCATGAACCACACAGGTCAGGATGGCCATAAAGACCAGAGGCAGTAGCCTTCATTGCTCCTCCTTATCCCTTACTCCCTTTCTTATCTCTTCATTGCCTTGCTTTACTTGGTCCTGTGTGATTGGCCCAACCCTGGGTAACCGCAGTCTCCTCACTGTCCCAGCCCATTTGCCTAGGACAGGACTCTGCCTCTGCTCCCTTCATGTAGACAGAGGTCCTGGCATCAGACCATTCCATATGCTTGTCTAAAGACAAGTTGTCTTGAGGTTAGGACCCCAGTTTAATCAGCTATAACTGAATTGGGGCAATTGGTGTTAATGGCCACATCACCTCTGGTTTTGGGGGATTCCACAGTGATATCCGTAGAGACACCCAGAAAGGAAAGGAGTTGATTGGTAATGCACAGCCTCTTTTTTTTTTTTTTTTTTTTTTTTTTTTTTTTTTGTCTTTTTTTTCTTTTAAGATCTACTCATTTTGTGCCTTTGTTTTGGAATAGCAAAAACTAAATAATTCAATTAGAGTTTTTTCTCCTATGCACCTATGGAGAGGACTCGGTGATAGGAATCTGCCCATCACCTTGTCAGTTTTATCTTAAGTGCTCAGGGACAGAAAGTGGTGGCAAATAACAATTTGTGGCTCAGGAAATGCATAAAGCACAGCCCTCTGGTCAGAATGTTAATTCTTGGAAATTCATGTTTATCTAGATGGTTAGGCTTCATTTTATTAAAAGGCTCAAGACTTCCCTGATCAAAAATACAGTAATTTTGTAATACAATTTTACAGTATAATTTGATGAGAAAAAAAATCCTTCTCCCCAAATAATGTTAAATTTTATTTCCCAGGAGAGAAAATAAATTTCCATGGAATGAGAGAAAGAACAAATAGATAATTGTTTCCTGCATAGCCCCTTTTCAGTGTCCTTTCAGGCAAGTATGGTTGCATGCCTCCTGAGGCACGGGGTGTCTGGGCTCTGAGACAATGGTGATTAAAGAATTAAACAATTAAAATGGGAAAGAGTTTGTCATCAATTTTAATTTTATGTTGTGTGAATTAATATTTCCTTTTATAATGCAATAGTCTGCCATTTCTCATGCAGGCCCAGTCCTTGCTTCCACAGTGTATGTAATTAGTTTACATTACTCTACAGAAATGAATTGTCGCTGGTGATCTTATCTCTTGCTAACGAATCACTCCTGGTGGGGATTCACTGAGATTCCACTGAAGTTTCAACTATAGCAATCTATGAAACTGTCTTTAATGATATGTATCAGGCTAATTAATTAAATATACATGCATATAAACATTACATATGTATACATAGACACATATGTGTATATATATGTATATGTCTAATATATGTCTAATACACACACTCACACACATATATACATATGTATATGTGTATATATATGTATATATATACATATGTATCTATACACACACACACACACATATATATATACATATACATATATGTATATATATATAAAACCTACTTCCTAGTCTATGAAGCATAGTATAGAAGTATAGTGTTGGGATGGTTGCTGAGTTCTTCTACTTCATAGAAAGTGTTAATATTCTCAGGTACAATTCTTATTACCCGCATCCCCACCTACCCAACCAGGCCATTAAACAACACAGAAGGATAATGAGAGGAAACTTGAGGCTCCTCTGGGCAGCTAACAAGATAAATCTACTCACAGCAATGTGAACCTTCTCTTCTGAATCTTGATAGCAACATGAGATATGCACGTAAGAAAAAATTTACGTCAAGGTCTAATTGAGAATTCCAGGGTGTTAGGCTGGCTGGCGGTGACTGTGATGAAATACCTGACAACTTAGGAGGAAGCTTTGCTTATTTTGGTTTATAGGGTTGCAGAGGCTACAATGTTTCTGAGCTGTGGGAATGCAGAGCATCACGGGTACCATGGAGTGCAGCAGAACTGCTCACCTCACAGCATCAGGGAGCATCAAGGGCATCAGCCAGAAAGCCAGGATAAAACAGAGCCTTCCAGGGCATCCCAGTGACTGACTTCCTCCAATATCCCTACCTGGTAGACTTGGGACTGCCTCTGGAGAGAGGTAACCCTGGGAAAGAAGCTTTAAACAGAGACACCCAGCAACACACTTTCATCACAGGAAAATAGCTGGATTAAGTGTCTTGTTAGGCTTGGCTCATGGAACCTCTAAAGAGAAGTAGAAATAATCATGCATAAGAACACTGAGACCTGGCCAGGACCTGAGACCTTTTCCAGAAACATGTTCCCTGATGTTTAGAGAGAGGTTGTTCATTTCTGATGAATTAGATTTACTGTCATGCAATAACTCATTTTATTGAAAGTACAGTTTTTTTCAATAAGTATATTCTGACCAGTTTCCCCTCCACCATCTCCCCCTAGGCGCTCCCCTTCCCCCTCCCTATCCCACTACAGGCCTGCTTTCTCTCTAGAAAACAAACAGGTAAACAAACAAATAGAGAAAAAGAAAAGCAAAGAAAGAATGTGAAAAGTACATACACATTTAGAAACACAGGCACACACATCACATGTGCATACATGCATGCACACACATGCAGACAGATACACATAAAACACAGAATCAGAGACAGTAACAAATAAGCAAAAGGCCAGTAAAGAAAAAAAAAACAGAAAAAGCATTATGAGACAAAACATAACAAAAAACCTCCTGGGACTGGAGAGATGGCTAAGTGGTAAAGAGCACTGGCTACTCTTCCAGAGGACCTGGATTCAATTCCTTGTACCCACATGGTAGCTTACAACTGTCTGTAACTCAGGTTCCAGTAACTCCAATTCCAGAGGCTCCAAAACCCATAGTCAGACAGACAGACAGGCAAAACGCCAATACACATGAAATAAAAATAAAATAAATATATAAAAATAAAAAAGAAACTCTGAAAACACCATTGAGTTCATTTTGAGTTGGCTGTGTATCTACTGCTGGGCATGGGGCCTACCACTAATTGTGGTTGATGCACCCAGTGAGACTCGATTAGAGAAACCTAATGTTTTCTTTGGGAATGGTTGTCTATTGGAGATAGCTTCTTGGTTAAAGATGGAAGCATATGTCTATTTCCCCTCTGGGACCTCTATCTGTGGAGAGCTGCAATGTACTGTGCCCTAAGATGGCGCCAGCTCCCGCCTTCCGCTAGCCCGAAAGCGAGCGCTCTCCTAGAGTGACATGTCCTTATTTGGCTAAGCTTGCCGATCTGGTTGCTTACTCACATTGGTGGCCTATCTGCTTTTCCCACGTAGCCTGCAGGGGTTGGTTGGTGGAGGAGTACTTAAGCCTGTGCGGGCTTCCCCCCTCCCCCCACCTTGGTCAGAAGATTGTTTTAAGGTTCCTGAATAAACCTGCTTTAAGAAGAGCTCAAAGGGTCACTTCCTTCTTGCAGGTCGAGAGGGTCACGTTATCTATCTACTTGTACCTGTGCAGGCTCTGTGCATGCTGCCACAGCCTCTGAGTTCATATGTGCACCAGCCCTGTGATGTCTGGAAAGCACATATAGAGTCCTTGATATCTTCATTCTCTCTACATCTTACTATCTCTTAGTATCCTCAGCAAATTTCCCTGAGTCCTGAGTGGAAGATTTGATGGAGACATCCCATTTAGAATTGGGTGTTCCGACTGGGAGTAACTGGGACCAGCGGGACCCAGACACTCAGGAACTCTGCCAGCCCAGTGGCTCAGGTTGCTTCTGGTCTGTCTGGGCTGGTGCCCTGAGCAGACCTTGAGCAAAAACTTCGCAGCCAGTCCCACAACACCCAGAGGAAGCTCCACTCCTAGGCGCTCTAAGATGCCCAGGATCAGAGCAAGTCCTGGACACACCATCATACCAGAAAAGCAAGATTCAGATCGAAAATCACTTCTCATGATGATGATACAGGACTTTAAGAAAGACATAGATAACTCCCTCAGAGATACAGGAGAACACAAGTAAACAGCTAGAAGCCCTTAAAAAGGAAACACAAAAATCCCTTAAAGAACT